>NC_085117.1:20193324-20800824 GCF_030269925.1 Bombyx mori
CCGTTGTAACTATACTTGAAACCTTAGAACTTATATCTAAAGGTGGGTGGCGCATTTACGTTGTAGATGTCTATGGGCCCCAAATAACCATTTAACACCAGGTGGACTGTGAGCTCGTCCACACATCTAAGCAATAAAAAATAATCAATCTCCCCGATCAACCGATACATTTTCCAACCGATAGTATTTTCGATAAATCCGCTCTCCTTATTCTGAATGAAAATAAATCAGTCGAAACCTAAACACACGTCGCTGTAATGATTGCACCTGCCCTCTTCCTGGGTTCTGCAGTGGTTTCCTTATCCAAATAAAACAGAAAATGGTACCATTATACTAGTATCACATCATTTCAATGCTTTAGTGCGCTGGGACTGTTGGATGATCGTCGGAGTCACATTCTATAGACATTTAATATTCCAAGTATACTTTTCCAATTCTTGTCTTTTTGTGTATTTCTGGTATCCGTAACAACACAGAAAGAACGCATCGTTCCCACCATTTCTATATTTACGGAGTCCGATAACCACTTAACGCCGGATGAATCTTCAGATCATTTGCGGGTTGAGAACACCACAGCAGGCACAATGTTCCTAACTAATGGCGCTTCGAGAATCAAAATAAGAAGTCCACCCAAGTATATCCATTTTATACAAATTTCACATAAATACTCTTTTTAAAACACACAATATTTTATATTTAAAAACGAACGAATGAAACAAAAAAAAATGAGGTCACACTTATATTAAGTCATCTGAAACTGGTGTCAAATTGAATTAACATCTGTGTTTCGATCGTGTTAAAAGGTTTCTGTTTGTAAAAGATAAACTGTGTGTTAACAATCAGAGTTGTAATAAAATTCTGTTCAATTTGGCTCAACATATGTATGCACACTTCGCTTAAAATTCGAAAACGAATATTTTTTTATTTATTTAAAAAACGGTAATAAAGTACAGAGTAACGTCATCTTTGTCAAATTCATTAAGTTTCAACAAAAGACTCCAGTAGAAGAACTTTTGAATAAACTGAACGAAATTTTACGATATATTAGATAATTTTAGTTTGTTAGGCTTATGCTGAAAATGCACGCGACTAAAGAATGGTATGGGCATGTGATGCGTAGAGTGATGTATGGAAATGGTAGTACAAGGTAGAGGGGAAGAGGTTGACCGAAGAAGAGATGGATGGAGTGTGTGAATGACGATATGAGAGAAAGAGGAGTGAGTGTTGAGATGACGGCTGATAGAAGGGAGTGGAAGAGAAAAATTAGCTGTGCCGACCCCACCTAGTGGGATAAGGTGGAGAAAAAGAAGAAAAAGAAGCAAGCGACTAAAGAAAGTACTTCTTCACTCTCATTATCAATACGTCGCTAATAGATTATCAACCGTGAGCTTTAATGACCATTTGCCAAAATGCGATTGGTAGAAAAACATGAATAAATTGGATAGGAGTATGTACATAGGTACTTTGCTACCTTATGCTGGATAAATTGTTTCACTCCACTTGGCCACAGGCTCAGAGTCTAGCTCGCGGGGGAGGAGTAGGGGCGTGCCTTTGTCACCAAATTGGGAACAAGCGACTGTGCCAGCGTCAGGACTAGGATGAGTTGTGGTACTCAACTTCTGCAAGAGCGCTATCTTGCAGATAATTACAGTGAGGGGCGAGAGTTAGAGCTTTTCTCTGTTCACTGGCCAGCTGGGGACCGACAAAGTACACTTAAAAAGAGCTCGTGCTCTGTATCCGTCTTCAAGTGCTGCCTCATCTACCAAGTTGGTTTTAACCCAGTGGTTTATCTCGAGGTTATGAGTTCGGAGTAAGACCATCTGCGTAAGTTTCGAAAAGCACGCTGATCGAGAAGTTCATAAGGAAAAACAGGATAGATACATGACACTCAAATAAAGTAATCATTTAAGAAATCTTTGCACCATATTGCGCGCACCAAGAATAAATATATCATAGTTAAAGATGGATGTGTTTACGTGTTGTATTTAATTCAAATTTTGTATGTATGAGAAATGTTAATTAAAAATTTAGTTAGTGTTAAAATTTGTATTAAAATTTTTAGACAAAAAAATATACTTAATGTGCAAGATCACTTCGCTCGTTGAATAGGTAACAGCAGCTAAAATTTTTTTTTTTTTTTTTTTTTTTTTTTTATTGCCTTTGTAGGCAGACGGGCATACGGCCCACCTGATGGTGAGTGGTTACCGTCGCCCATGGACTTCAGCAATGCCAGGGGCAGAGCCAAGCCGCTGCCTACCGCTTAATACTCTCCACAAGCCTCGTTTGAAGAAGGACATGTCATAGCGCTCGGGAAACACCGAGGAGGGGAGCTCATTCCATAGCCGGATGGTACGTGGCAAAAAAGATCTCTGGAAACGCACTGTGGATGACCGCAGTGGCTCCAGGTAGTATGGATGAACTCTACTCCGGTGGCGGGCGGTGCGATGGTAAAAACGAGATGCTGGTATCATCTCGAACAATTCCTCAGAGCACTCCCCATGGAACATACGGTATAAAATACAGAGGGAACCGAAGTCCCTCCGCAGACCCAGAGGCTCCAAACGATCCGAGAGAATGGGATTATCGACAATCCAAACGGCCCTCCTCTGTATGGAGTCAAATGGAAGAAGCTGGTATTTGGGAGCCCCGGCCCAGAGATGGGAGCAGTACTCCATGCGAGGCCGGACTTGTGCTTTATAAAGCAAAAGTCTTTGTCCAGGCGTGAAGTACCGCTTCGCTCTGTTGAGGACTCCCAGCATTTTGGACGCCAACTTGGCTTTGCCTTCCAAATGACTCCGAAACTGGACATCGCTCGAAACGTCGACCCCAAGTATCCCGATACTCTCGGAAGGTTGCAGGGATACTCCTTGGAATTGCGGCGCCATGACAAAGGGGTCCTTCTTCGCAGTGAACGCGCAAACTTGTGTCTTTATCGGGTTGAATTGAACCAAGTTCAATTCACCCCATTCGGAGACTCGCCCCAGAGAGTTCTCCACTTCAGACACAAGTTTTGATCGTCTCTCTTGCACCACGCTCCGAGAGAGACTCTGATGGCCGATATATCGCGCATCCCCCGTGCTGTCATCCGCATAGCAATGCATGCCATCAATAGACAGCATGTCATTGATATACAGGATGAAAAGCGTGGGGGAGAGCACCGAACCTTGTGGAACGCCAGCGTTGATGGTCATGGTATCAGAACAGTCACCGTCTACAACGACCGTGATGCTCCGCCCATCCAAAAAGCTAGCGATCCACTTGCAGAGACCCTCGGGGATTCCGTAAGATGGTAACTTCGATAGAAGTGCCCTATGCCAGACCCTGTCGAAGGCCTTCGCGATATCAAGGCTCACAGCAAGAGCCTCGCCCTTGCTCTCCAAGGCTTCAGCCCACCTGTGAGTAAGGTATACAAGAAGATCGCCAGCTGAGCGACCGTGACGGAAACCGTACTGTCGGTCACTGATCAGCTGGCGATCTTCAAGATACTTCAGGAGTTGTGTATTTATAATTCGCTCCATCACCTTGGAAAGCAAGGAAGTTATCGCGATAGGCCTGTAGCTCGATGGGTCCGACCGGTCACCCTTCTTGGGGATAGGGTGGACGTGGGCGGTCTTCCATGAAGACGGAACCCTGTTAGTGCAATAAGAGAGGCGATACAAACGCGTTAGCGCAGGTGTCAGCTCAGGGGCGCACGTTTTCAAAACCACTGCGGGGATGCCGTCTGGCCCACTCGACTTATGGACGTCCAGGAGTCGGAGCTCCCGCCTGACTGCACACTGTGTGAAGCAGATATCCGGCAGGGAGCTATCACACCGGGGGATGTTCGGTGGTGTGGCACCCCCGTCGTCCACAGTCGAGTTCGAGGCGAAGAGTTTGACCAGAAGGTCAGCCTTCTCTTTCGCGCTGTGGGCCAGATTGTCATCGGACTTGCGCAGTGGTTACATTAATGACCTACTACTCATTGTAACATTATTCATTTTAATACATAAAACCTTGGGATGCTTGAAATCATTTGAATAAAACTCAAAAGCCATCAATATTGATTGGACATGACCAAAATCAATATAAATTTTAATAATTTTAATACGAACCGTATCACGGTATTATAATACGCGAACACATAATAATACGTTAAGTCATAAATAATATTGTTTGACCTTATGTTTTATAGGAAGGCTTCCCAGATGTTCTGTAGCGTTCACGAATGTATGCTGCAGAGGTGAACTAGCACGCTCTCATAAGGGTCATTTTTGCCCCTTTCATTTAGTTAGCTCCTATTCGAAGAAAAACCTGATAAACTTCGAATTATATTATTTGCTGTATTCTAAATACCAAGGATCTTACTTGAAAATATCGTGTTCGGCATTCAATCAGCAGACACGTCTTCCTACGTTACCGGTACTAATTCCGAATCATTTGTCTATATTAGTAGTGATTTTTATCTTATTTTGGTACCTGAAGTGTTGCTTCGCACTAAATTTAAGCTGTAATGACCGTGATATGAGGTCTAATGGCTACTGACGTGAATTGAAATAAAAAAGTAGTAAACTTTCCAAGTCCGCACCTGTACAAAGCAAGGTAAAATCATGAATAAGTCATTAAAAGTTATCTGGGTATGATGAACCGACGACCTATGTCTCCATTGAGCACAATCAAACATACAAATAAACTAATAATTCACGGCGGTTTTGAAACATAGCACACGTTCGGTTACATTTCAATTTATCGTGCAATCTTCGGCTATGTGTATGGGCACTTTGGTCACGTTTTGGCTACTTGCAAGGCGCGGGCTAGGTCTACTGAAGGAAGCAAAACGATGCCCACTTTCTATGTTGTTACGGATACTAGAAAAACAAAAAACGTCAAGAATCAGAAAATAAAACTTGGAATATTAAATATCTATAAAAGAATGTGACTCCGGAAGTGATCTGAAAGTGATGTAATGGTACACCTTTGTTTTCTTAAGTAATGAGGTAGGCAAATAACTGCAGAACCCAGGAAGGTGGACAGATGTATTTAGGTCTGACAGTGACAGTGACAGTGAGGTGTGTTTAGGTTTCGACTTTTTTTATTTTCATTTAGAATAAGAAGAGCGGATTTATCGAAAAAACTAATTGGTTTGAAAATGTTTCGGTCGGTCGGCAAGTTTGAATAAGATTTCGTTTATGTCCCAACAGCAAATATGACAGCCATTTTTTTTTTTCGCGATGTATATTATTTTATAAAATTATATTATAATGTTATAATAATATATTATTGTTTTCTCTCGAGTTCTTGACTCGGTTTATTTCCTAGCTCCCGCCCTGAAACCTTCAGGGAAGAGGAGGTTCGGACTCCCTTGAATTTATGAAAACTGTATTACCCAAAACTTTACTTATTATTGTGCATGTGTGTATGGCTGCTTGTTTTTGTATTATGTATATGTTTATATTTGCTTCCGATTTGTATACTTTTTGCCACTACGCCTGTTGTACCTATTACTATGGGGATGGTTTCTGTGTGTGTGTGTGTGTGTGTTTTTTTTTATTGCTTAGATGGTTGGACGAACTCACAGCCCACCTGATGTTAAGTGGTTACTGGAGCCCATATACATCCACAACGTAAATGCTCCACCCACCTTGAGATATAAGTTCTAAGGTCTCAAGTATGTTACAGAGTCGTGCTAGTTCTACTTTTAAAGGGTGATATTTAATAAGTTTTTCCAGTTCTTTTGGTAATATATAAATATTAATATTATATTATATTATAATATCATAAAATAAATACAATTCGAGTAAATAATAAATGGAAGAAGTACGTATAAAAAGTGTTGACGCCGCATCGGGTCGCGTCGGGTCTCGTAGGGGTCTCGTCGGGTCGCGGTCGGTCGCAACTAATTATGTCGTTTCACTTGCACTATTGAGAAATAAGATTACAAGATTCACAGCGTTTTGTAACGTATGTTCCCTTGAATATGGAATTCTATTTCTGGGAAGCACATCTTGAAGTTGCATTCAGATAATTGTAGATCTTATCGTCCATTTTTTTTTGTTTTTACTCTTGCATTTATTTTTTGAGCTGACCGCTACCCATAGACACGACTCACGTAAAGTTTAGCTGTAACTGAAACCGAAGCCAGCTTTTTTAAAATAACGACTGTGATGCCCCTGCGACAATAATAGTTGATCTTTAAGGTAAGGTACTGCAGACTTTAATTTCAAGTTACAAGTCCAGATGTTCAGCTCAGATGTTTGAATCCTCGGTCTTTTTTTTTTTTTTTCCTACCTATGCTGATAGCCTTGAGAGGCTATTTCAGCTTCACCCTAACGTTTGTAGGTGAGCTCGCGGGGCTCAACCGGAGGGTTGCTAACACTGACCCTAGCAAGAGCAGTGCTTCGCAGAATCTACCACCGGATCGGAAACGCGACCCACTGAGAAGATCCGGCGAGAAACTCAGTGGGCTGTGTCTATGGGTTAGTTCGCTCGTCGAGCCCTTCGTCGCAAGCGACGGGTTCGACGAGGACGGTGACCGGTGCTTGTGGTGCCTAAGAGCACCGTTAATGGATCAGGAGGATCCGTAATGACGTGCTTTGGGCGACGTCGACGGTTTACCATTCGGTCTACTGGGTCGGGTATGTAATTTCCAGCGGCTACGATGAGAGGGTTCTCATGTCGTGCCGCCTTCTCAAAATGGCGCAGCGATGCCGACTGTAGATACTTACTGACAGAGTCAAGCTTCAGGTCATCGTGGAGATCCACGTTCCTCAGGAACCATGGTGCTCCGACGGCTATCCTGCAGAATCGGGATTGAATAACCTGAAGGGGCTTCAAGTTGGTGCGGGCTGCGTGAGCGAACACTACGCTTGCATACGTCATAACGGGGCGTATGCAAGTTTTGTAGAGAGTTACCTTATTACGGAGGGACAGTTTGCTTCGCTTGCAAAGCATAGGGTAGAGACGTCCTAATATGAAGGCGGCACGGTCGCGTACCGTTTTAATATGGGGACGGAATGTCATCCCTCTGTCGAGGGTGACGCCTAGGTATTTGACCTGCGAGGCCCACGGTATGGGCTGGCCAAAGAGAGTGACGGGGCTAACGGCGGAGGTGTTTGCGCGCCTATTAGGGAGTGGGATGCTCGAAGTGGTATTCGGAGGGCGACCCCTTTTGAAGAGCACCGCTGTGCTTTTCGTGGGGTTGATGTCGATGCGCCACTTCCGGAACCACTGTCCCATGGTGGCTACTGCGATCTGGAGTCGCCGATGAAGCAGCGACATCTTCCTACACGAGTAGTAGATAGCCGTGTCATCGGCGAAGAGCGCTAGATGGGTCTCCGGAGACCGGGGTATATCATTGATATACAAACTAAATAATAACGGGGAGAGCGCGGAGCCTTGCGGGACTCCGGCAGTCAGTTGACGGGGACGAGAACGAGTTCCCTCTACTCGATATCGAAACGAACGGTTCGACAAGAAGTCTCGTATGATGAGCACGAGTCTGTCTGGCACTCCCATGTTGTACAGTTTGTAAATTAAACTGTTGTGCCAGACTTTGTCGAACGCCTTCGCGATGTCGAAGAAGAGGGCGCCGGTCGGGATTTGTTTACGCCTATTTAGTCCTATCAGGATGTGCTCCGTGAGGCGGTGCACTTGTTGTACGCACGAGTGTTTAGAGCGGAATCCGAACTGTTCGTCTATGAGAATTTTGTTCGCGGTAACAAAATCCCAGAGGCGTTTCCTAAGGAGCCGTTCGTAAATTTTTCCTATCGTCGGGAGGAGACTAATCGGACGGTTCCTCGGTCTCAGGACCTTTATTCTTCTCCATTCCGAGGGGTTTTGAGAAATCGTTTCAGATAAGCACTTTCTGTCAAGGCTTTTTTTACCTGGAATCATCACGGTATTTTTCACTATAATTACAAACAACATTCTTCTATTGGCATGGAAATCTTCAGGGAACCGACTACTCGTAATATACGCACATAAAATACGCTCGCAAACCTGGAATTACTAGTGTGAGGGAGTACTATGAACACGCGCGAGTAAGCATCGCTTTATCTATGCTATGGAAGCCTAAAGGGCTATTTCAGCTACTCACGGACGGGTAGGTGAGCTCACCGCTCAACTTGAGAGAATTTGCTAACACTAGCCTTAACAAGAGCAGTGCTTCGCAGAATCCACCACCGGATCGAAATCATGACCCACTGAAAAGATCCGGCGAGAAACTTAATGGGCTTATTTCTGCATTTTGGGCATCACGTAGCAGCTGCCAATACAAAACAATCAAGCGTTGATGTTGTGTTGTTAATAAGCGCCGGTATTGTCTCGACACCCAATAGTGTGTGAATTCGTCTTCTTATCCACAGCGATTAAAAATTTAACACTCGAAGAAATAAGATTGCATAATACAATGAGCCATACTAGACAGCAAGGTTTTTTCGTCCCAAAATTATAGAGGACAGTATTTCCAGCTTGTGCGTGCTACCACCACTAAACATATCATTTTAGCACTAAACTATGTAGCATAAATCGCGCATTTAACAAGTGCACACAATACGTTATGTGCCCGGTGTGTGATCTATGGGAGGCGTCGACTAAATCAAACCCCGCTGCGAACCACACATTACACTTTTAATGTTAAGTAACACATTGCACGGCCATAAATATAGCGTCTTATTATTTATGTATCTTCTATCTATAAAATACTATTGTATATGACGGACAGACAGCACACAAAGTGAACCGGATCTATATATTCGTGATTTTTCGAAGTAAGGCGCGTGGCAAGTTCATTAATCAAGAAACATTTTTGTAAAGCTACAATTTTTTTCTCCTACCTATGCCGAAAGTTCGGTTTTCGTCCCGCTGTACAGGGAAGGAAGTCTAACTTTTCTCCCTGGGTGCGTTTGAAGTCGTCGTGGCCTAACGGATAAGACGTCCGGTGCATTCGTGTTGAGCGATGCAACGGTGTTCGAATCTCAGGCGGTTACCAATTTTTCTAATGAAATATGTACTCAACATATGTTCCCGAATGACTTCCACGGGGAAGGAATAACATCGTGTAATAAAAATCAAACCCGTACAATTATAATTTGCGTAATTACTGGTGGTAGGACCTCTTGAGAGTCCGCGCGGGTAGGTACCACCACCCTGCTTATTTCTGCCGTGAAGCAGTAATGCGTTTCAGTTTGAAGGGTGGGGCAGCCATTGTAACTATACTGAGACCTTAGAACTCATATCTCAAGGTAGGTGGCGCATTTACGTTGTAGATGTATATGGGCCCCTATAACCATTTAACACCAGGTGGGCTGTGAGCTTGCCCACCTCTCTAAGCAATAAAAAAACGTCAACAAATAAGTTTAATATATTCATTAACAATAACATTTTACTCATTTGAACTCTAAACTCACTAATGTGTAGTAAAGGCTTTTAGGGCGCGCCCTTTTTTATTTTTATTTTATTGCCTTTGTAGTCAGACGAGCGTACGGCCCACCTGATGGTAAGTGGTTACCGTCGCCCATGGACTTCATCAATGCCAAAAGCAGAGCCAAGCCGCTGCCTACCGTTAAGTACTCTCCATAAACCTCGTTTGAAGAAGGATATGTCATAGTGCTCGGGAAACACCGTGGAGGGGAGCTCATTCCAAAGCCGGATGGTACGTGGCAAAAATGATCTCTGGAAGCGCACTATGGATGACCGCAGTGGCTCCAGGTAGTATGGATGAACTCTACTCCGGTGGCGGGCGGTGCGATGGTAAAAATGAGATGGAGGTATCATCTCAAACAATTCCTCAGAGCACTCCCCATGGAACATACGGTACAAAATACAGAGGGAACCGAAGTCCCTCCGCAGACCCAGAGGTTCCAAAAGGCCTCATTAGTCTTGTTGGTATCAGCAGCGAGCTCACAGTGGACTTGCTGTTTAGTATCGGAGCCTGTAGACATACAAGTGCCATATCACTGATTCACGCACTTCGCTTTGTACATGTAATTTTCACGCGTTTCAGTTTTGATTAATGGACCATAATTTCCAAGCGAAGGTAACACCGCTGGGCTCACAGCTTTAAAATTGAGGTTAAAATTCGAACGTGAGTGTAATATTTATGTTTGATTATTACGTTCGTGTTCTCAATAAACAATCAATATTTATGGGCGAAGTTTCGCAAAAAATGACATACAAAATAAATAAAATAATGATACTTGTATATTGTATATTATCCATATAACATTTCGCTTTGCTTAAAAGTTACTGAAGGAGTATCGTGGTATAAATATGGAATGTTATACGAAAAATATCCAGGCGCCCGTCGTCTAACATATACCCAAGGAGTCTGGATGTATTACGTAGCCACACCGCGGGTGGACTCTTATCACGTATACACAAACCACTTTCACGCTAAATTAATCTATATACATACTAGCTGACCCGGCAAACATTGTTTTACCATATATAAGATTTCTAGGGAATTAATAGTGTAGAAAAAAAAACTAAGTTATTGTAAGTGTGTAAGGATGTGGTAAATGAGTGAAAGAGGTATGTAGTGCTGTGAACGATGAGGGAATATATAATAAAAATAACAAAACCTCATTCAACCACAAAATACCTCATTTAGACAAAAAACAAAGTCCAAATAAAAAAAAATATGTTAGGGGTGGACAACCCTAATCACTTAGGGGTATGAAAAATAGATAGTAGCCGATTCTCGGGCTTACTGAATATGCATAAAAAATTTCATGAGAATCGGTCAAGCGATTTCGGAGGAGTATGGGAACGAACATTGTGACACGAGAATTTTATATATTAGATAAATGAATTGCTGTTCGTTAGTCTCCCTAAAACTCGAGAACGGCTGCACCGATTTGGCTAATTTTGGTTTTGAATTATTTGTGGAAGACCAGAGAAGGTTTAAAAGGTAAATAAATATGAAAATGCTCGGAATTAAATAAAAATAACAATTTTGTTTTCCCTTTGATGTGTCCTCCGTCGGACGGATTCCTTTTGTTTGTTTTAATTTTATTTTATACAAAAGGTCTTTTATTTATCGATTGAGGCACTACGAAGTCTGCCGGGTCGGCTAGTGGTAAATAAAAAAAAAAACTTGTAAAATAAGTATATGTATTTACTGATTGTATTTTTGAGCACTTTAGTGCCGCTGTCGCCTATATCTGCCGCAAACCAGCCACAATACCACTGAGCTTTAGGTCTCATTTACAACGGAGAAGCAGCTATCTTACCCTTCAAAGTAAACAGGATTGTTGTGCAAATAAAATAGGCCAAGTTGTTGGACGGTGATAGAACTTCGACGCCCTCACCGTGCGCAATACCACGATCGTTTGAAACCGAAAATAAATGTAAAGTTTAATTCAGACGTACAGATCAAATGTCAGCGACTTATAATAAATTCATCTCGGTATGAATGTGTTTTATTATTGTGTACAGCCACTTGTGCTTCGCGTATGGGAACACAGATTGTACGTTACTAGATACGGCAGTTGTTTTATTGGTAATAACATTCGTCACTGAAGACCACACGCATTTTAACATGCAGGGAAAATGTAGTACCGTAGACAAACAGAAGCAAGATTTTTATTGTCTTCCCTTAAACGGGCAGTTTTTTTAAGATTTACCGGAATTCGTAGACTACAAATAAATAGAAAAACGTGCTTCTGTCTAGTGTGGCCGTACCGCCTGATTTATAAATAACTCTAATTATCTTTGGCATAGAATAATAGTTGATATTATGTCGCTTCTAGGCTATATGAGTCGTTGTACGGAGATGTGGTTGTGGCCGTGTCGTCGGGTCAAGGATTCTCCGCTCACATGCATCAGGCACAAACCACTATAGTCTCGCACCTTACTTATATACTATTTCAAAAGTTCTCGCTATTGTAATTTTACTGAATCCAAGATGAATATTTTAAATATTTTGATTTGTATATATGCGTATGTTAATTATAATTGATTGGGACGAATTTACACGTGGTGAGTATGCATATGCTTGTATGTATTTTACGCGTGTCTCTTCATGGCAAATATGTTTTTTATAAAATATTTTCGGTCCGCTAAAATGGAACGCATCGCTGCAAAAATAAATACTAAGTATCCTCGCAATATCACCCAGCGTCAGTTACACAATTGTATAAATTTTGCAGGTTTATTTATATAATAGGATGCTTGCTATTCCTGCTGAATGACGGTCGTCGCTGCATGTTCAAAAATACATTTCATATCATAGTATGAGTAAGCGAGAGTAAGAGCTCGCAGTCTATTTGATGCTAAGTGGTTACGGAACCCAAAGGTTTGCCAATTTGGTAAATTCTTGACTATTACACTTTGTAAATGTGTAATCAATCTTACTATTCTCATATTTAGTACTAATAATATTTTAAGAGTATTATCACGGTGCTAATGGCATCGATAATTCGACCTCATGTCTCAAGGTAAGCGGTAACATTCACGTTGTTGTCTCTACATATTTTAATTAAGACAGAGCACTGCAAGCCTCCAGTAGGATCGTTCGCTCGTGTTATAATAATATCAGCTCTAACAACTAGCATTCAGATTAACTAGTGTGCAGCAGTTTTTATTTTGTTCCACGTATTGTGGTTGTGCTCTCACGGGGAAGTCGTACTAAACAATTATAAGCCCCCCCTGAACACATTTCAGACTACATTATTACTATTGCGTAGTAATCGTATATTTAACACTCTACTGGAAATTCATTAAATGTGTAAAGCTATATTTTTTTTCCTTCCTTAGCTGATAGCCATGAAAGGCTATGTCAGCGTAACCTAAGAAGTAGGTGAGCTCACGGGGCTCAAACCTGACGATGTTGCTAGCGCTAACCCTAGCAAGGGCAGTGCTTCGCAGAATCTACTATCGGATCGGAAACGTGACCCACTGAGAAGATCCGGCGAGAAACTCAGTGGACTGTGTCTATGGGTTAGTTTACCCGCCGAACCCTTCGTCGCAAGCGACGGTTTCGACGAGCATGATGACCGGAGTTTGAAGTATCTAAAACCACCATTAGTGGGGTGGTTTTAGATACTTCAAACTCCGGTCATCATGCCCGCCGAACCCTTCGTCGCAAGCGACGGTTTCGACGAGCATGATGACCGGAGTTTGAAGTATCTAAAACCACCATTAGTGGATCAGGAGGAGCCGAAATGACGTGTGTCATTCACGTGTGTGTAAGCTAAGGAAACTATGTTTACCTTGGTGATTTTTCTGAGGTTTGATACATAACAATAAAAAACTATTTTCGAGTGCATCCTTATTTTATTTTTTTAAGTCTCAGTGGAAGGTATTCATTACATACATTTGTTTATAGATATAAAAAATAAAAACCATTTAACTAAAGAATATTTACAAAAATCTTTTTTTCTTCGTCTAAATAAATTCTGAGTATAATTCTGTGACTAAAAACCATTACTTGGTGTAAGTACAAACGTTTTTATTGAGCAAAATAGGAATGTATTTTTGAGTATAAGTTCTTAAATATTCATTTAATTTATTGAAACAAAAGAATATACAAAACGTTATGTTTATAAAGAAAATAATTCATCTATTCGATTCTGTTTCAACATAAAATTTAAATTCCATTGAAATCTCGAAATGTATTATTATTTACAAAATTTTAGAATACTGAATTCCTTTTTACTTCCCAAAATATAAAACTGCAAATGCCCTAGCACCGCTGCAAATAAGGACAACATTACTTTCATTTATATTAGAATAAGACACATTTAGCACCAAAAATTTGGTAATTCGAAAGTAATTGAACGTTTTAAAGTTACCAATTTAATATAACCATTTTAATTTAATCATTATTACTGAGATACTGAAAACTGGCACAAAAACTTCATTAATTTTCCCAGAAAACGAATACAATTGAAAAATGCCGGATTGTTTTGATTCTATTAAGTACAATATAAATAATATATTATTGTTAAAAACACTGATACAAATGACATCTTCAATCTCAAGTTTCATAACGCAGTCGGATTGTTTGACAATAAGTGAATGTAATAATTTATTTCCTCTCTTGCGATATCTCTCCCTGTTGGCGTGTAACAAGTCTCACAATGCACCCGAACTTAACAATTTTACTGTCTTCAAACAACACGTCAATCAAAAAAAATCTACTAAATTGAATAAGTTATACATAAAAAAAATTGTTTTAATTTATATAAAAAAAGTGGAATGTTTCGACACCGGGTCGCGATCTGAACAGGACCGCCACTAAAACTTACCTATACCTAATTTAAACTAAACGCGAATAATTTATTATTTACATTTCGTATTTTTGTACAAAAACCTTCAACTAGGCTCATTGAGTACCGATCAACATGTTTCCTTCAAAATTCAACTAAAACTACTTATCTTACGTATTTGGATAGACTCTTTCAATCGATAACAATTCACAATGCGAGAGCAATTGTCTTTTTTCTACTTATTTTTAAAATCACATTCCGATTTACTGGCCGTGTTTCGTTCACTGGTTACGCAGTCTATTCGATGTCACACTTTAGTGGTGAGATCTAAAGGGTGAAGTTTGATTCTCTTGATTTGAGAGTACGGCATGTCCTCCTCTTCGCTGGCGGAGGCGCCTGCGCTTGCGGACTCGTTATCATCGTTGTCTGGAACTATGATCTCGCTGTCGTCAGACCGCCGTCGGGCTGAACTCGACCGACCGTCAGATTTCACTGACAGGTCCATGGGGTTCTCCTGAATTGGTGATTCGGAAGCCCGTCGTTCAGTAGGAGGCGTAGGCACAAATTCAGACTCAGACACAACTTCTTCTTGAGGCGTCGGTTGTGAAGATCTCTGATGTTTCAAAATCTCGTCCAAAAAGAATCTTTTCGAAGACTCCGAGTTGTGGTCGTCGATCCTCACGTCATTGTTGTTCTCGGCGGCTTGTCTAAATGCGGCGTGGTCCAGTAAATGTCGCGAGTATATAGGGTGGAGTCCCGGAGGGAACAGCAAAGGATGGTTCGTTGGAAAAGGACTAAATGGTGGCGGAGGTAAGAACGGCGAGTGGTGGAAATGGGGCAAGGAAGCGATATTCGCCAGAGGCAGTTGGAACAGAGACTCCCGGGGCGGAGTAAGTGCTCTGTCGACAGGCCGAGATGTGATGCGTGCTTTCTCATCGGATTTCGGAGAAGACCCGCTTCGGTGTGAGTCTGGGGATCCTGAGCACGGTTTGTTGTAGTCCTCCAGTCCTAACAAGGCTAGTTCTTCTTTCGTGCGCGGTCTCGCCAGGCCGGGGAACAAATGTGGGGGGAATGGCGGCGCCAACGGGTGGGGCGACTGCGGTACTCGAGGTGGCGAGTGGGATTGTGCGGCCTGTTGTTGTTCCTGTAGGAGGCAGTGGATCTTGAACCAGTTGGAGCGGCGACCGTACCTGGAGCCGGACTTGGACATGCCCACCATGAGACACTTGCGGAGGCGGCATGCCTTGCACGCCGTCCTGTTCTTCTTGTTGATGACGCACTCGCCGTTGTTCTTGCACTCCGTTATGGAGTTCAGGTTGTTGTACGAACGACCGAAGAATGACTGGAAACGAATAAAAGTGTCATTAGTAACGTTCATGTTTCGAAAAGTAAGTTAAAAGTAAGTTTACTGGTGGTAGGACCTCATGTGAGTCCGCACGGATAGGTACCACCACCCCGCCTATTTCTGCCGTGAAGCAGTAATGCGTTTCGGCTTGAGGGGGGGGGGGGGCAGCCGTTGTAACTATACCGAGATCTTAGAACTTATATCTCAAGGTCGGTGGCGCATTTACGTTGTAGATGTCTATGGGCTCCAGTAACCACTTAACATCAGGTGGCTCACAGCCCACCTTGTCCGCCCATCTAAGAAAAAAAAAGAAGTAAAGTAGCATGCCAGTAGGTATTTATTATACGAGTATTCATGAGACGTATTTAATTTGACTTCATGGCGGGAGGCGTGATTGACGTTAGTCCTTCTGTAAATGTTTTAGGAACCAAAATCTAAATTATTGAGAGGATTAACAGCCACTTCTCATGTTGCTGTGAGACTTTTTTTATTGCCATTGTAGGCAGACGAGCATATGGCCCACCTGATGGTGAGTGGTTACCGTCGTCGCCCATGGACTTCAGCAATGCCAGGGGCAGAGCCAAGCTGCTGCGTACCGCTTAAAGACTTCTAAATGATTTTGGTTATTATCGAAATTGATTGGATTTTTACTACTTCGTAGGGTGATTACTCGTTTTTGATTTAGTTGCTACTATTGATCAGTTACTGAAAGTGTACAGTATCTATACTAAAATCACATACGGAATCGTCTCAATTTTAAATCTGATTGTATTTTCATACCACAGTCTGAATATTTTACAGGATGCGGTCTAAATATTCGTAATTTAAATATATTAATACTAATTACATAACAACTTGTTTATTATCAAATAATTTCCAAAACATCGATTTCAATCGCGCAATAAAATTCCAAACCCCATTAAAATCATCGTTAAAACAACACAAAAATCTATATAATATGAACTGTAAAATAATATTGATAATTAACGGTAGTGGCATAGCTAAAATAATCGTTTAATTAAGCGAATACACGGGTAATTAATAAATGATTACTATCTTCAGAACATCTTGGAATCACTAGCCGACGGAATGGTCGGATATTGACATAAATAAAAGTATTTTATATGTTTTATTAACATCATGAAGGGAGCTTTTCGTATTTAGCCACCAAATTTAAAGGAACGATTAATATAACTGAAAAGATTTAATAGAGATTAAATCTTTTCAGTTTTCTGAAAATATTTATTAGAGATTAAATCTTTTCAGTTTTCAGTGATGACAGCATCACAAATAGTACGATACCATGAATTCATGGAATTCAATTGATCTAATAAAATGGCATTTCAAACGTTCAAACGTAATGGATTTCAAGGCTTTATATTTCATTCTTAACAGAGAACACTTTCCTTACATCAGAACTATAGTATTATAATACACGACAGGAGTGAGACTGCCTTCAGAATTGATGATAAAGTTAGATGAGAAAGAAAGAGATAAGAAATAAAGTGTACATCTATCCAAGTTTTCATGTTTTCCAATCGAAAAAACGAATTGTAATTGGTTTTAGTTATTAAATAGATATCTAAGCAACTATTTTTATTAAAATAACTAGCTGACCCGGCAGACATCATAGTGCCTTAATCGATAAATAAAAGACCTAAACCTTTGTATAAAATAAACACATAAAAGGAACCCGTCCGTCGCATTTTCATATTTATCTACCTTTTAAACCTTCTCTGGACTTCCACAAATAATTCAAGACCAAAATTAGCCAAATCGGTCCAGCCGTTCTCGAGTTTTAGCGAGACTAACGAACAGCAATTCATTTTTATATATAAAGATCATGATTGAAATAGTGGATCTAATAATTACAGGTTATAAAAAATTATCTAAATAACAAACGAATTCCTATAATAGTTTAATCAATGAATGGAGTTCAGTTTCTATTATTGCCGTATGTTGAATAATGACGTCAATGTTCACATGTTATAGATCAAAACTTCTAAAATAATAAAGGACGGAGCGTTTCTCGCAGAATGTTTGAGTGATTATTTCTCAGATGTTATTGAGAGTCATTTGAAGTTATAAATTCGACATCTGTAAAGTACATAATTGCATGAATTGACGTTAAGTAGCGTGTTAACGATGTCTTTGAATTTATTACGTTGTGGAATGGTGTGGGCTTCGCATGGCTCATGGCTCGTTGGTATTAAAAATTACAATTTGAATTCAAATCAAGGCCTTGCGAAAACAGAACCGTAGTTAAACGCGTTTACCGGACCGGAACGGGCCCGGCAGGGAAGTGACGTCATGACCGCGAGACGAAACGGTGGAGTTTCGCTTTCAGCGCCACTCGCACCGGCGAGCGTCACCGACGCGTGTAAACGGGCCTTTAACTAACAAGGAATGTTGTTCTGATAGTAAAATGACTCGGGAACTTGCGACAGCTAATCAAAATATACAAATTTTTTTTAAACAAGCCTTTTTTTTGTTGTTGATTTTATATTTATGGTTTTATGTCGTTTTAAAGGTTGTAGATTTGCTTACGGCCGGACCTGTGCAGGCAGTAGTCGCAGCCCAAAGGTCATAAGTCGAAAGTACCGTTGCCCATTATCATTGCAAATCAGAAAGCCGGTTGCTCCTCTGCAATAGCTAAGAAGAATAAACACGCCCTTATACGCGAATTTTATATATTACGATTCGAACCCCCAATGCCACCCGAATTAATCAGAGCCATAAATATATTTTAAATTTTCATTTCATTTAAAACCCACACCAATCTTTAAGACAAGTATAAAATACCAATATATTATTAACCTTTCCTTTAATAACGATGCTATCGCAAAAATCACATGGCACAAATGCCATTAAAGCTTGAGCGCTAAGGGTGAAATTCGTTTGAAAATTAAGCTCACGGTCATGAACAAAAATTCATGTCACGCCCGTTGACAGATGTCATTGTTTTAGTTTAAATTCTTTATCTGTGACGCGATATCGCGCAATCGACCAGTTTGTCATTCCGAGAACGAAGAGGTTTCGCAAAGTTTTTTTTTTGCGGTAACTTGTACCGAGGGCTTAATACCATTGAGACTTCGACCTCATGTCTCAAGGCGGGTGACACTTGCATTTGGATTTTCATGGGCTTTCATGACCACTTTGAAACAGACGTTGCGATGAGCTCGTTCGTATACTTATGAAAAGAAAAAACAGGCTCCAGCTCTTTTTTTCTTTTTTTTTTATTCTTATATGGCGGACGAGCTCACGGCCCGCCTGGTGTTATGTTGTTACCGAAGCCCATAGATATCTACGACGTAAATGACGCAAATGATGCCATGTGGTGTATAAAAATACTAATTACTAGTAAATCAGATTGGCAGACCAGAGGATCCTACATAGCAAAATATTGTCCGGTTATAATTAAAAAATACGGGTAAGTGACACTTGCACACTGCATTTTATCTGGCAGCAGACGCGCACGGTATACTAATAGTGAATGATGGAGAGTCGTAGCCAACATAGTGCTTCGGCAGCCCCGTGGCCCATTTACGAGTACCATATAGCCATTGCGTGGTAGAAATAATGATTGATAATTACACCTTATTTCCGCAGCAAAAAAAATGCAAACAGTACGCGGTGACAGGCGCCCACCACATTTGACTGGGATGTCCGAAGTGCCCAAAAATATCCAGCGAGCGAGAGAATTTCGTCCACATCGTACGAGGCTTGCGGCTTACAGCAACAGCAGAGAGACGCCCGGTCTTTTTCTACCGAGTGCTTTTTTATGATTATGGTATTACTGGTGGCTAGAAGATCTTTCCAGTTTCACCAGGACAGGTTCTACCAAGTGCTGTGGGTACCTCTTGTTTATAGTAAATACTAATATCATGTGTGTTTTACGTGGAACGAACAATTGCACTCGATAAAGCATCGACTTGGATGATTTGTAAAGTTGTCATAAGCACTGGCTACAGAGGGGTAGCAAGGGTTGATATCAGTGCGATTTCTGTATAGAATAACGAATTCCTTATTTATTTAAACTAATATTAAGTTTATTTAGAATTTAGATTACGAAATCTTCTTCAGTAAACAGATACATTGTAGTATAAATGTAAAGTATCCATTGATATTGGCGCATACAAGCACGCCGATGAGTCAGGAAACTGACAAGTAAATGGGGTCGTCGATGAACCGTTTATCGATGCTCCCTTTTAGGTTTAGACACGTGAATACAATTCGTAATCTTTAAATGAAAATCGTATCATTACTTTATGTTACGCTGACAATGCTTACGTAATATTCGGGACCGTCCGATCTGCAAGTGAGTAAGAAAGACATCTCAAAAATTATAATTTACAGAATATTTTTTATTTTACTGTATTACTATCATTTTTGGAACGAAGTTCCTTATGGGACGATGCGGAGGGCTACCCTAACCGGGAAAAAACGTCCGTAACGTAAGATTTTTATTATTTATGTATAGTCTTAGTATGATGGCTATACAGTGTCTAATGTATAGTCTACGTGATGACGGTTATTATTATTATTCATATAAATAGCTGTTTCTTTGTATATTATTATTATATATATTTTTTAATCATTGTGAATAAAATAAAGTTGATAACTTTGTAAAGTAGTTTTTTTTATCAATAAAAAATGTATACCCGAATAATTATTTTCTTTATACCTCGAATAGAACTTAAAATTAATATTTTCATAATAAGGAACTTCGTTCCTATCCGGTGTCCCACGGCATCACACATATTTTTTATGATTGTAGGATTATTGGTGGCCCGGAGGCCTTTTCAGTTTCACTAGAACAGGTAGGCGAGCAAAGGATTAACCAAGAGGGGGTGAGATTAGCTAACAGCTGCCCGAGCGTCTTCGAGTGCTTCACCTTCGTAAGCAGACGAGTATACGGCTCATTTGAAGGTGGTGGATATCGCTAATAAATACATCAGCAATCCCCAATCGCCTAAGCCGCTGTCGTCCGCCGAGTTAATATAGATAAACCGATTACTTTAATTCTGTTACGTTAATAACCAATTAAAAATGAGCTTAAAAATAAAAATAATGCAATTTTAATGTAAAAAGCATGCTGTAAAATAAATTTTATGACATAAGCTAATTAGTACAGAGCCGATTGGACTACAAAGTATAGAACTATAAAATTGAACTAAACAAATTTGCTTGCATGTTATGCTCCTATAAACACGAACATAAAATACTAGATGCATATTTTGGTTATAAAACAGCGGGAATGTATCAACTTAAGGTTGTGGCGTCGCGTAGTTTGTGTGTCTAAATATTTTTTATTTATTTTGACACCTAAACTCGCTGACAAAAGTCAAAGGATCTTATACCACAAGTCGTTTTGGACTTTATACTAGAATGTGTGGGTAGGTGATGCCAGACACCTCGGTCTTGGATTGTTATATAGCCCCCGACGTCCTTTCCTATGAGTCTCTGAGAATATGTTACGCATTATTATAAGATTACAGTGAATCATAATTACTGGTGGTAGGACCTCTTGTGAGTCCGCACGCACCACTACCCTGCCTATTTCTGCCGGGAAGCAGTAATGCGTTTCGGTTTGAAGGGGGGGGCAGCCATTGTATACTATACTGAGACCTTAGAACTTATATCTCGAGGTGGGTGGTGCATTTACGTTATAGATGTCTATGGGCTCCAGTAACCACTTAATTAAAGTAAGTAAATTAATTGTGGATTTGATAAGAAAGAAATCGGATTTAGTATAGGGTGCTCACGTCCAATCTAGCGGTAAGTAGTTATCGACACCACAATGTAAATAAGGTTAAGAAGAGTAATAATGTTGTGTTCACGAGGATTTATTGTTAGCCCGCTGTGGCAGCCCTAATATAAGCACTTAATCCATCGTCGTGATAACCAATAAATGCTTGCGATTGGCCTTTTGGGCTATTAAGGTGGTTATGGGTTCGATTCTGTGCATAAAAATAGTAGTTTAGTACTATGATAAATGTAGGCGGTTTATTATTTAGTGAATACCTTAACTAAGTCAGCGGTAATACATGTGGCTCGTAAACATAGGATTATGGGTTCACGATAGGCCGCTGGCAGATTCTTGAGTTGGTGGCAGACAGAGCATACCTTATACATACATGAGTCATCTTTTGCTAAGAGGCTATTAACGTTGGGCAATATCCGCAAAGAAAGTGGTTTGTGCCCACGGGCATATCTAAAATGCGATAATCATCGTATACAGTTGAACCATCAATACTGTGAATATTCATTAACGTATCGTATTGCGTGTTATGGATTCGAAAAATCAATTTCGCAACTAAAACTATTTAATGATCTAAAGATCAGTCGAGTAATTAGTGAAAGCAGCCTGTACAAAACATGTTTGATTTCAAACAAATAATCCTATAATTCAAGATTCACACGTAATCACATTTAGATTTTTTCTCTCTAAATGATCGATAGCTGTGACAAATCGTTCGCGTCTCGAGAGCGGACTTTCCCAATCGCATCCACCGACGACGTAACCGTACACACGCGAAACAGGCGTGAGAACACACTAGATAACATTACAATCTTTAATACTTGACCTTTATCTTACGGTAGTTGACCACACAAACATAGTGATGCGCTTCTCAAACTTTGGCCATTCACTAAAAAGTATGCGTGGACCATTTCCACGGCCGCACCGCGCCGGTCGCCAGTAACGACGGGCGCGCGTCATCCCAGATTTGCGTTCGGAAGCGCTGACCCGAGCGATCATGTTTTGATTGCCTCTGACATTCGAATACAATCGATTATTCGTTTAACGTGATCAGATCATCCGAACTGGATACACGAATTTAGAACGACCAATAAATTACGACGACGACGTACATAATTTTGTCTATAAATATTAATTAAGCCCGTAACTGACCTAAGTCGTTTGTTAAGTCATACGAAAAACAATCGATCCTTGAACCCGAAATAAATTGTATAAATTATGCAACAAAACTAATCGTACAACATGTCCGACGGACGCCACTGTACATTTCGTGATGAGAATAAAAATTATTTGTATGCTCCAATAAGTCAAGCCGTGTGCCAACCGGTTGCGTCCGTTGACAGTTTCGACACAACCATAAAACAATGACGTTTATTAACTGATTCGAACGATAATCGACTTTTAATTAAACGTTTTAAAATACAGATTTCATCGATCGCGTTTGTAAAATCGAGTGGTCAGTATGAATAGTGCGAGGCGTGGAGAATTGATTCCACGTGACCGTCGTGTGGGCTGCGGGCCTGGGATCAGGAGGCTCACTGCGTCTCCGAGCGAGGGTCGCTACGACAGATCAAGCATTCCGTGTTGATCTAATTTCAATAATTGGTCTGCGCGTCGAGACAAGGTCGCCGGAGCGTCCGTGCGAGACTTTTAATTAATTTTAATTATGCAAATGCTTGGTTATTAATAGTTCGAAACGTTGCAGTCGCGAAATTAAAATCAGATTAAAACAGAAAGCGAACTGTGTTAATGCACCGGTCGATTTAGTATGTTGAAAGGTCACTGACATTGTGAGGTCTAGGCGCGTAGCGTAGTTTTCTATTTCACTGATTCAGTCTCCGATCCGTATCTTTATAGGAAAGCTAATTGCAAACAGTCATTGCAGTAAAAGGCAGAAACTAAACGTTCGCCAATTACGTTCGGTAACAGTCCAGTTAATTGGAGTTACATTAAACTCGGCCTTTTAAGGTTGAACTTTTGTATTCTTTTAGAGCGCACTTGACAAATTACGAACGCGGGCGGCTCCTTTTAAGCGTGTTTCGGGAGGCGGCCGCACAATGGCGGCACGGCGCCACTCTCGCCGTTTGTCGCCGCACAATGCACGATTACACACACAGATAATTCCAGAAAACCTTTAAAAGCAAATTAGTAGCTATGATTTATTGCTGGCTTATTACGAAATGTCTCGTCTCAGACTTGTGAATACCCGGCTTGTGTTCTGAGTTCGCGTGCGTTACCGCAATTTGAATGTGATCCAAATTTGAAAATAATTTGTGGCGGTCGTGCGAACGGTGATCGTTTATCAGCAGACGGTAGCGTGATGTTTGTTCTGTCTGCGGCTTGCCTGAATACTCATCCTAACATGCACCTCTCGAAATTAATTCTCCATATCAAATTTAGATCAACTCGGAAAGTCAACCGTTGTTTGAACTAAACCGTATTCAACTAATCGTCTCGCCATTCATTATAGAAAAACAATAAAGGCTTCCAAGATGTTAACATCTTACAAGAACTATGTACCTATCAAGAATATTTTTTTGCTTTAGAACGGTAGACGAGGTCTCGACCCACCTGGTGTTAAGTGTTTATAAAAGCCTGATATTACGCCGCCAATTCCGCAACCTACCTTGAGACATGAGGTCGATACCTCAATTATATTGTAATACAGCTGTTCCTGTTTTTAACAAATAGCCAGGATCGTGGTATCTACCCGTGCGGAGTCACTATACGCATACTAAGCATTAGGTCTTTGTTCAGTGATAGGAATTTTATTACGATATACAAAAAAATAAACATTTGAAAGCGTTCACTATTTATTATCAGGACCGTATGCGGAATTATCTTAAAAATCAAGGTAATTTCAATTCAAGTCATCAAATTTACATTTTTTACCGCTTGCTGCAAATGATTAATGTCCAGTCGTCTACAAAAACGTGTGAATGATCCGATGCTCCAATTATTACGTAATTTACAAACGTTGCGACGGACAGGCGATCGACTTCACTGGGTTTTACCGATTGTACAAACGAATGGGTCTGAATATAACTGCTTATGGAAACAGATTTGAAAATGAAAGTTTTAACACAGTGCTGATTCCGTGTAGATAGTTTACTTAGGACGCAAGCTCGAATACCATCTTTGCCAATAAAAAAGAACAGAACATTGTAAATGAGTCTCTAAAAACGGCTGGAAAATAATACCAAGTAATACCTTAATATTACGAAGTATTTTTTGACACATATTTATTATAACTTTATCTTTTGAAGTTGTACTGTAATTGTTGCTCGATAATTGGTAAATTTGAAAATTTACAAAACAATTTCAAACTTAAAAAAAAAAAGTAGAAGAGCTATTATTAAATCTAGTTTTTATTATGAAAATCAATCGACCATTTTATTGTGTACAGTGAAGTTCACGATTCATATGGTTTGATGGGTCAGCGTATATTACCACTCATACAGTGTTAAAAGTTTATTAGAGCTTATGGACAACACTATGTGAATGCGAATATCCACCTCCATCGCGTACACTCGCAATAGGCCTAAAAAATATTAGCAATTATTATTATTATTATTATTATAATTTTTATTTTTTTATTGCTTAGGTGTGTGGACGAGCTCACAGCCCACCTAGTGTTAAGTGGTTACTGGAGCCCATAGACATCTACAATGTAAATGCGCCACCCACCTTGAGATATAAGTTCTAAGGTCTCAGTATAGTTACAACGGCTACCCCACCCTTCAAACCGAAACGCATTACTGCTTCACGACAGAAATAGGCGGGGTGGTGGTACCTACCCGTGCGGACTCACAAGAGGTCCTACCACCACCACCTTTCCCTACCATTCGCTGGTAGCCTAAAAGGGTATTCTAGCTACTTACGGACGGGTAGGTGAGCTCACGGGCTCAACATGAGAGAATTTACTAACACTAGCCCTAGCAAGAGCAGTGCTTCGCAGAATCTACCGTCGCATCGGAATCGCGACCCACTGAGAAGATCCGGCGAGAAACTCAGTGGACTGCAATTCATGATTCCACGTGCCCACTATCAAAAATATGTTACTTCTCGCATACCATTGTGCCACGCGCCTTTATTCAGAAAAAGTAAAGGAATCTAGGTAAGGTTAATTTGTGAGCTGATTTACGTATTGCATTGTTCCGATTTCGATATTAAATCTATGGTGATTTTCCGGCTAGTGAATTTAAGTTGGTAACCGCAGTTGCGCAACCAGTATCTCTCGAACCAAACACCATGACCGACCGACGACTCACTGATGCCCTGCACAACTTTACACGAAGACTCAATTATTTTTACGAGCAGGTGACCCAGTGATGGTGAGTTACTGCCAATGCCTATGCCCACAGGCAATGCATACATTAGTTCATATTAAATTTAATGTTACGTTGCGTTTTTAAGGATGGTCTAGCGCGATGTGAATCTAAACGGGTAGCGACCACAACCCTGCCAATTTATCGCGAAGCTATCATGCGTTTCCATTATCATTATTATTCCATTCTTTTTGAACCAAATAACGAAGTATTAAATAATGCATTATCGCTAATTGGAAATTAGATTTTAAGGTTTTTTCTGGTCAAGCGTAATTTATATATCAAATCAAAATGCCTTAACACTTTGAAATCCTCCTCCTGATTTTAAAATTAACAAGACCGATAGGCTTTCTCCATTCCAATACATTGTATATTATTGATACGTAAATTTACTACATTTTTAAAATCTGTATATGAAATAAAAATTATTAGACCCAGAAGAGGTCTACATCACTAAGCATCGACAGTAAGATAGATTGCTAGCTATTTAGAAGCTAGGAGAGAAAATATAACATTTACTGCTAAAATATTTGTATTTTCCCTGACCCATGAGGGTAAAAGTCATATAGTTACAGTTAATGTGAAACAACAAACATTTTTAAAAGCGTCCAAGTTGTAGTTACGTAACTTATTACCTGACTATATCGGTGCAATTGGAACAGAACCACAATGGATTGTGCAAAGAGGACGTCAAGTGTCGCAGGACGTCGTTCTGTCGCCCCATTGACCATTGTTCAGACAAGGACGGTAACCATTAGCTTCATTCTACGATTATAGATTTTTGGGTTTCTTTTAATATTTTCAATTCATAATTCACTATTAACACTCAATAATTCATTGGTGGTAGGACCTCTTGTGAGTCCGCACGGGTAGGTACCACCGCCCCGCCTATTCCTGCCGTGAAGCAGTAATGCGTTTCGGTTTGAAGGGTGGGGCAGCCGTTGTAACTATATTTGAGACCTTAGAACTTATATCTCAAGGTGGATGGCGCGTGGCGCATTTACGTCGTAGATGTATAGGGGGTCCACTAACTACTTAACACCAGGTAGGCTATGAGCTCGTCCACCCATCTAAGCAATAAAAATAAAAAACCTGGGTGTGGGAAACTTTCAAGTTGATGGTGCCGATGCGTTGAAATACTTTGAAGGCTGCGGTCAGGAATGTTTGTATCTAGTTGTTCTCTGGCCTCTTCCATGGTAGGCGTTATACCTGGTCACTAACTTTAAGGTCTAAAATGTTGTTCTCAATTAAAGTACTACAAGTGAATAGAACGAACGAAAGTAATACCAATTTATTCAATGTCAAATCCACGCTTACCATTCAACAATGTAACAAAATATTTTTATGAATGAAAAACAAATAAATCGTTGAATTATAGATACAACGAATAACGACAAGGCACGCGATAGTACCGTTCTATTTTACAAATACTTCGTAGTACCTAGTGATCGAGTTGTTCATGTGAATCTCCTACAGTATTTTTAGAAGTGAATCGCATCAACCGAATTCCTAGAACAATAAGATTCATAACAATTCGTAGTTGAGCTAGAGTAATTCAGTTCTCGATTGTTATTAACAACAATTATCGATATTCTTAATCGATCACGGAATACTTCGTCACGTTTTTAACACTAGAGTCTTTAAACGCTTTGTTTTAAAGCGATTGTTGACTATTTCTCAATAAACAGCTATTGAATAATCGTATCGCGTTAAAGCTTCGGACATCGGAACATCGAATACAATCGTTTACGTCAATGTTTTTTGTTTAATTTTGTTTTTTGTATTAATAAGTATTTTTTTTAATCAATTATCTTATAAATTCTTTCTTCAGCATCGAATGAATGAAAAATGAAATACATACAAATACATTTTAAATATATTTAAGCGATTGTCGCACATATGGGATTTCCGAAATTTAATCAATTCCTTGATTACTTAGCAATTCTTTATTTATATAAAGACTATTATTACTATTAGTTTTAAAGTAATCGGGTGTACCACGATCTAGGTTTTTTTCTCCTACCTAAGCTGATGATAGCCTTGAGAGGCTATGTCAGCGTAACCCTACCGTGTAGGTGAGCTCTCGGGGCTCAAACCAGGAGGCGGTGCTAACACTGGCCCTAGCAAGAGCAGTGCTTCGCAGAACCTACCACCAGTTAAGAAACGCGACCCACTGAGAAGATCCGGCGAGAAACTCAGTGGGCTATGCGTTCTAGTTTGGAAAATGGGAGAGCTTGTTAACGATAGGTATTTTAATGTAGCTGTCGTGAACAGTCCGAGTTTGTTTAGTTGTGTACAAGAAGCTCCAGTGCGAACGTAAACATCTAAATCCTTGATACAATTATTCGATATACACGATTCCGATTTTCTATTTTTCGTTTCCGAATTATAACGAGCTGATTTACATATTTTGTGGATGGATATCTAATAAATATAACCTGTGTGTTCTTTTAACGCTTCAATGTGATTTCGAACGCTATTTAAATCTATTTGAGTTGAATTTTGCTTGTCTTATAACTACTATTATGGTAAATATATTAATACAGTTATGTTTCTTTAAATCGGTTTTCGATAATTTAGCCAAATCAAATCTGATGAATTCGTTTGTGATTTGCATATTATATTATACTTACCATATTTTGTTTCTAAAATGAAAAATGATTTCTTGTTGTTAATATTATTTTAAATATTAATTCTGTTTCATATTTCCTTGTTTTTTTTACTGTGCTATTATATTTTTAAAATTGTAATTAGTTTAAGAATGTAATTAAACTACACCGCAGTTGTGCAGACGAGGTCAAGGTCTTTCACTTATCCGATCCAGGCGACGGGGTAACGCAAAACCGCCGTCGTCCGAAATATGTCTTGTCAGATCCCCGGATTAACTCTCGGTGCACTCTCAGGCCTCTCAAGCACCACTCACTGTTCTCATCGTACTTGTCGATTATGACAAATACTTCGAAAGCGAACTAACACATAGGTACGGCCTACGGAGTTTCTCGACGGATCTTCTCAGTGAGTCGCGATTCCTATCCGGTGGTACATTCTGCGAAGCACTGCTTTTGTTAGGGCTAGTGTTAGCTAATTCTTTCAGCTTGAGTCGTGAGCACACTTACCCGTCCGAGCGTAGCTAAATTAGCCCTCTAGACTACCAGCAAATATGTAGGGAATAAAAAAAAGGTCTTTGTATGATTTAGATTTGAGGTCTTGAGTCCTATAGCCATCAATCACAACTTGAACACCTCAACCTGCCTTTTATTTATACATTGATACAGATGATATTTACTGCCGTTTATTTTTGGGATAAACACTGTTTTTTTAATTTTGTTGTAGTTTTTATCGGCCTATAGATAAAATTTATCAAAACTACTGAATAGCACTAGCAATGTCTTCAAGCATTCGGTCTACAGGCCGAAAAATAACTGAAGCTTTCATCTTTCATAGTTCCCTAGACAGGGTTCCCTAGTGTACGGAAATGCAGTTCACTCACACAATGGAAATAGGAAGATAGATAAGTGGAGAAATGAGATAAGGATACTATGTACTCATCCTACACGAGGAAGCAGCTAGTGACAGTGACCATTCACTATTTGGACTGACTTTGATGTAATCTCTTGTAATAATTGACTCTCTGGCTCCTAAAATTCTTAATAAACTAAACTTATTCTTACCTTGCATCCCTCGCACGTGAAAGCACCGAAATGGAAGCCGGCCGCTGGCTCGCCGCACACTTTACACTTCTGGTTCATCTGGAAATAATATAATTAGTACATTAGGTGTGTATTTATATCGTATACTACAGTAATATAGCCTAGACTGACATCAAACGCGTCTGTTGCTGCCAATAATCATTTATGCGGCTTGGAGGGCCGGACACAGTAGCTCCGCGGTAGAACTAGATAAGACAGTATTGATCCTCATGTTATGCATGTTCTTATAATATGCCTATTTTTTACAGACTAAATAAAAACATAGCGGATGGCTCAGTCCAGCGTCAACCTTAGAGATAAAAGTAAAGCCGCCAATACCCTTAGCATTTTAGTTTTTCCAATCACACTTGTTCTACTTACTGATGTAATTTTTCTTCTTCTTCTCTGTCCCTTCTAGTGGTTATCTTTGTTTGTCATATGAAAAATATAACTCAACTTTCGGCATTGGATAGCTCCCAGTTATAATCTCCCTGTATATTATATTATAGGTGCCGAGCGAATACAGTGCACTAAGATTTAGAAAACCAAATAGTTTTCATAAAGAGACGGAGTGCAACCGGGAAACGAACCGGGACCCGGCTTACGGTAGTCAGGGTTGCTAAGAACAAGACCAACGAGCCGACCCAAACTGGTCACACATCCATGCCTTTACCACTCCTATACTATGCGTATAGTGAGTACGCATTAATTTTCAAATTTTCTCGTATTTAAAAAAAAAAGGGTGTGTGTACTTATGTACGCGCGTAAGAAGTTAAACTTTATTTTTATTAAATTAATTTCTTTTTTTTTAATAATAAATAATTAATAATAAATATTTAACGTTAATAATTTAATAATATTCAGTATGAATTATATTAAATAATAATTTTGTCATTTATATTACTAAAAAATGAATGCTAATAACACATTTTCTTACGAGTGTACATGCGCGAAAGTTCACTTGCGGCTATATTCAGACTCGCCAAGTTACGTCAGTCGTATTGTAATGAGCGATTTAGTGGGCAACTTCATTCTGTTAATTTTGTGTCACGGTGCGCGCGCATCGTAAATTTTCACTCTCATAAATTTTTCATAACGCGCCTAAAGAAGTATAACTTCAACAAAACAACAAAATCCGCTTGAAAATAATATTTATCGCACTGAGTTAATTCTATCGGAACGAAATAATGCGTTTGCTTATCACGTAATGGAAAAACTGTCGGATCGCTTCAGAAACCCAATTCGTTTTAAACGCGCCATGACCGTTTCGAACTACATACCAATTAAACATATGACTAATTTGAAATGGCATGCCCCGTGTTATTGGTCGCGATAAATCGTTAAATGTTTATTCGATTAATCGATATTAAATCGATTCGAGTCGAATACTCGGTGGCGTGTTAGGAGATACCCAGCTGTGGCCGAATGTGGACCGGTGACGGTGGTCATTTCGACTAATAATGTGCTTTTTATATCGTAGTCGCAGCTTTAAAGCTTTAAACGTTTTATATTTTCAGTTTTTCTGAAACTAATTCTTAATTTTTATTAGAAACTCGTCAAATTGAAATCTCATTTAGTTTTCCTAAACATTCTTCTAATAGGCAACCCTATGTATATTCCGTTTAGTTCACAGAGCGATGTCCATGTTTATCTCAGCGGCGCAGCATCTCGGTACAGGTGCTGGTGACATATCGACCGTTCACATCACAATGCGTATTCGCAAAATATGCCATTTAATTCATTATTGTATTTTAAGGAATTAAAGAATCTGAATAAATACTAAAATTAGTTTTTATATCGCCTAGCCTCTCTGTTTCAATCCCAAAATATTTGGAGTAAAATAAATATTAATTTATTGATACAGATCTCGTGCCGTTTGATATGTGTCATAAATCAATGTTATGTTAACAACAACTAAACAAAGTGAAGATGGATGCTCAAATGTACAAAAAGAAACACAAATATACTTGTAATTATTTTGAATTGACATCACGAAACACAATTCTAATCTAGAGTAAAGTTATCCATAAACCGCACGAAGCGCACAAAAAATTCTACTGCATTTGACTCAACGTCGAACTATAAATACGCATCTAAAGTAATTCAAGTAAATCACACAGCATGATCCTGCCCGCGGTCGCTTATCGCTCCGCGCATCTCTTTCTGCCCGCCCTAAATTAGATCCAACATGATCGTTACAAGTTTCCAACTTGTTGCCGTAGAGGGTCGACGCGTCATTTGTAATTTATTTTATAACTTTTTTTTTGAAAGTTAATACGAATAAAATATCGTAAGGTTTTTGGCGTAAAAAAAATGACTACATTTGTTATACGTGTCCCCAAAAATTAAAAAGTGTATGGAAGTTAAAATATTTGTAATGATTGAAGTAATAAATATAGAGATTGAAATACGGAAATCTAGAAATGAAATAAACTCAATAAATACTGAATAAATAGTTCTGTAGTGATTTGTGATCAGGGAAGATTTAAAAATAAAATTAAGGTGAAGCGTTATCCGTTACATTCGTTTGTCCAAAGGTGTAATGTTTAATTTTGTAATTTTGAGTCCGTCGTCGTAATGTATCCGACCGAAAGATTTAACTCAACGTGCGAATTTCCCTTTAACATATAACTTAATTTTTTGATCACAAAATTTAAAGAGTGACAGATCTACTACAGAAATATTTTAATGGAGTAACCACTTTAAAGGCAGTCTTTATTAGGTCGACTTTGGTCTGCACAAAAAAGCGTGTTAAGGATGCAATGTGTTTATTTTCGAATGATACTGACGTCTTATTAGCATTTTAAATGACTGTGTGATATGGAATTTGGTTGTTTTGATTTTTTATTAAATTTAGGATTTTAGTGGCTAAAATCAGTGGAGGAAGATAGGAAGCCTAGCTGGTGTTAAGCTGTAAGGGAAATTATAAAATATTTCGTCAGCTGCCTGCCAGATGGCTCATGAGTACACCTATTAATTAACAAGAGTACCCAGTATAATTTTTGTCATTACGATCCCGCTATATGTGTCAATACTATGTTTTTGTGTCTATATCGACGCTTGAGAGGCAAACGTGACTAAGCGACAATGCGTGAACTCTACAGTTAACTAATTTAAAGTTGAAATTAATTTAAAATATACCTGAAAAATACCTGAAAAATATTCTATTTTAACGAATCTAGCTGTAGGATTGAAATGATTTTAATAGACCTAGAAATATATATTTTTTGCGCATCGAATATGGTTATTACTTATCATTTATGTACAAAGCAGTTATTGTCGCTTAGTCACGTTTGCCTTTCAAGCGTCGATATTATCTTTCATATAATCGATTCATGCTACCACCGAATAGTAAAATAGAGACGATGCTTAATAGTAGAGTTAGTTTATAGCTGAAAACAAGTTGAACAGAAATCAATGATGATCGTTACAAATCGGTAGAGTGCAAGAAAAGTCACCGGCGTGTGAATACAGGCGGTCTGTCATTTGTGAACGCCGCTATTATAGAGCTCGTGGGAACTCTACGGGTACTCGGGTAAGGCTGTGCTTAAGTAGAGTCAAGTTAACTTAAAAGGATTTTGATATATATTATTGTGTGTTATTAAGAAGTTGTTTGCGTATTTTACAGTTGGCCAGTGAAGTGATGAGCTATTCGTCAAAGACCGCGACAAGCAAGGCGGTGTTAGCTAGAGTTTAAAAAGTGACATTGGGTGAACTATTTATTGGATAATGTTTTTTTCATTAATTTGTGCACATTGTGAGCCTTCAGTATCATTATAGGCACTTTTTTCTTTTTTTTCCTACCTAAGCTGAGAGCCTTGAGAGGATATGTCAGCGTAACCTTAACTAGTAGGTGAGCTCACGGGATTCAAAACTGACGACGTGGCTAACACGAACCCTAGCAAGAGCCGTGCTTCGCAAAATCTACCACCGGGTCGGAAACGCGATCCACTGAGAAGATCGGGCGAGAAACTCAGTGGGCTGTGTCTCAGGGTTAATTTACTCGTCGAGCCCTTCGTCGCAAGCGACGGATTCGACGCATGGTTTCATGCACGCGGCTTAGCTGTTACACAATGCAATTGACACTTCAACCCCACGTCTGAAAGTAGGTGGTGTAATTCATCTTGAGATACCGTAGTGCTCCGGTAGTCACATAACATTCACCAAATCAGCTTTGTTTATGTTCTCGCTTGCAGTATAACCTCGGCTTCTGTGTAAGTTATTAGATGAACCGCGGAATTGAGATATTGCATCAAAGGGCACTGTAATAGATTTTATCCCAATTTATCCGTTTTCGTTTCTTGATTGTGATTACTCTTTGCACTTATTGGAATACAAATGTAATTCATATTGTAACAAGTATTTATTTTATTGCTACGTAGTTTTTACACGTTTAGAATGATTGGTTTTGAAAATACTCTTAGAAGTCTAGGACCTAGAAGGAAGAAAATGGATCTGCTACAAAAATACACTGTTAAAATAATATCAGTTGGGTTGAAAGTGATCTCACTGCGATCCTGATCATCACCGGTACTTAGACTTTGCAATCTTGGATACCTTTAATCTTATTTCGAAATACGTATTAAATCGGCAACTCAATATAAAGACGCATCTCTGTAACGTTTATTCGAAAAGTCATCTTATTTGTATAGGGGTCGAGTCGGGGTTCGCTTGCTGAGCGTGTTAGAATTATTTGCGCTGATCTCGTTCGATGGTGCGATGTTTGGACACGCGTTTATTTGACCGTCGCACGGTTTTCTTAATAATCGATCTGTTACGTTTCTAATATTGTTATGATGCATTTATTTAATGCAAATATACGAACTATACGAAACGAAATTCATATTTTTTTTTAGATTCGTAATTTAATGTAATTAAAGGTGGTAGATGAGCCAGCGGATTAAATGTAATCCACGGGCATGCTATTAACAATGTTATTTTTATTAGACTCTATATGTATGAAAGAGCTCACGGCCCATTTGGTGCAAAGTGGTTATCAAGTGCGATATACATCACACATCATTATCATTAATCTAATATACTTATTTAATAAAATTAGATAATAATTATTACACATCAATGTTGTTTTACGCTTTGACCTCCAATTGTGGATGGTCTTGGAATTGAGGCAGGCAAAACGGGGCCTCAGAAAGACAACTTGCTTTGCTTTACTTAACTTCGGACACAGCTAGGCACAATGGGTCGAGGTTCGATACCCGAACGGGTCAAAGCCATTGATCGTCATACGAAAACTAGGGTGGAATTAATAAGCACACTTATAAACAAAGCAATAACATAAGCTGATAACCCTCCTTAGCTTTCGATGCTGTCGGGTAAAACCTATACTGTGTATCTAGACCGTAATTTTTTTTTTTGCTTCGGTGGTTGTACGAGCGCACAGCCCACCTGGTGTTAAGTGGTTACTGGAGCCCATAGACATCTACAACGTAAATGCGCCACCCACATTGAGATATAGTCTCAAGTATAGTTACAGTCCAGTCGCAAGTCCAGATTGAAGTCACCCTTGATACAACATTGAAACAAGGTGAGGTTATATTGTGTGTGCGATGTGTTAGTGTGACTAGTTCTCACAGAGAGTAAGTGAGCGAGTCGAATGTGTAATGGCTCGGTATCGAGCCGAGATCGCCCGAAGCGGACGAGCTCGGATAACGGATCTATTTCTCGGCTAGGATTACCTACTTGTATGGGCTTTTTGGTATTGTAATATAATTTGGTATTCGTCTTCGTTCATTGGTCGAATTATAATTAAGGACAACTAAAGTTTCACAACTATTTTTTTATTGACATTTCTCTTTTTGAATATGGAAAAAACTAATTGTCTCCAAAATATCTCTATTGATAACAAAACACAGTATGTGTACCGTATTTATTTACAACTACATATATAGTTGTACCCGTCCGCTTCGCTGGTCCTTTAAAATTAGCATTATTATTTCTCACCCCCACAAAAATGCTCATCATTAACGCCCCTGCAATTGGGGTAGGGAGTCCAACACTCATATAAATATTAGCCTATCCATTAAGTTCATGTATTTTCTACATGAATACCAAGTTTCAAGTCAATTGAATGCATGGTTCAGTAGTTATAACGGAACATCCGTAAAAACAACTGTAGATTTGTATAGTAGTATTACACTGATTAAATGTAGTCAATTTTGAAATGACGGCCCTCCTATTGCTATTTATATTTTTTACACTAACTTCAAATTAATAATGAACGTTATAATTTTTCGTTAGATAATCTCAATGCTATTTGTCTACCAGCTTCATAAGGAAATTATTCTCAAACAACAAAATTTCCACAACTAGATTGAAGCCTCAATCTTAAAAATATATTGACACGAAAATATGGCGAGGTGAAGAAGAATACAGTGTAACGCGGTTAGTAACACATTAGCCGGTCAATTAAACTCTGCTCGCTCCCGTTACAGCCAAGCGTGAAGATATGACTAGTGGGCGTTAAAACATGTGTATGAATTAATTTGATTGTACGCTTTATTTTGTTGTGTTGTTTGAGCTACGCAGCTATCTGTCTTTGGAGTTATAAATGTCGCCGTAATATACACTGAGGTCTTTGGTTTTGTTTTATCATTTTTTTAGCCATGAAGAGTCAGACCGCCCGGTTTTAATTGACTCATTAATATATAAAGTCACCTTTTGGTATTATTTCCACAGCATTTTTATAACAGATATCCTCCTTTAAACCATTCCAATATAAGAGTGAGTTTTCTTCGCTCTACGATGTAAATAAGTAAGACGGCATTACCGGACCGTGCGGTCTCGCTAAAGTCTATCAACATGATACTACAATTAATAGCCAATCAATTTGATATAATAAACAACATTGAATAACATTACGAAGTGACAGTAAACGTCACCATATTATTACCAGAAGTGGCGTAAATCACTTCATACTTATTACCGGTTATTACCACTACGGGCAACATTGATAAACTATATAAATTTAACGCTTTATATTGTAAATTATTTATTAGAATGGGGCAGGTGACGTGAATCGAATGTTAAGATCGATTTACGAGCAACCGTGAAGCTCCGCGACGGCCTGGCCTCACTCGCTACGTTTTACGACATCATTAAAATAATGACAAATTATAAACGTGTATACCGTTAAAGAATACCTTTCTTGTCATTTTTCATCCCAATATTTGTCGTAAGTCGAAGGAAGGCGCACCCTGATGCTTAAATCGATCCGTTAACCGATCGATTATCGATAAAAACCAGAATGATTTATTGCCCGTAATCGATATACCTAATTCATTCGTGACTGCCGCGGGACGACCCCGGATCGGCACACGTCACCCTGACGTGCCAGTTTTTGACAGCCCGTAACAAATTGTTGTGACAAAATATTTCAACAGTTGCGTCAATCGTATTTTCGAGCAAACCCTCTGCGATTGTCGAATCTCACGTTTTTATCGACAAACTTAATTCGATTATTCTCGAAGCAAAATCGCCTTTACGGTATTGAGATAAACGACAAAGGATTGTATTTTTAATTTTTGAATACAGTATTCGAATTAGCAAGTTCCGAATGACATTGCATTCTCGATTCAAATTTGGAATTTGAATGAAAGAATTATTATTTTTTTCATAACGCAACACCGATGTCGTGAGTCGGCCATTTTTAAAATCCTTATGCAGATGTTTTAAACGATAAATGATCGTAGTTTTAGAATTAATACTCTCTATCAGATGTGGGCACATCTGCCCATGTAAATCTAGAAGCTTCTCCGCATTACTGCAAAGGTTAATTGAAAGAATTAATAATGCGGTTTAGATCGTTAGCAAATCTGATGTGTTTTCTAAACTGCGCAATATGTACCTGCCTCGGTATCTTTAATGGCGGAAACATTCTTCGTTGTCAATTATCTAATAATTTAATCGGTAATCTTTGGAAAAGGGCATACGATTTACGTCATTGTATTGAATTGCATTATATTTTTAAGTGTTTATCTGTGAAATATGGAGACCAGTGTTGCAAGATTACGCACGGTACGTACTTGAATTTATCAATAAAATTTATGAATTTAAAGTTTTTAAAATAGAGGCCTATCAGGTTTTAGTAATTATAATTATTGCAAAGTTAATTTAAGTATCAAAATTTTGTAAGAAAAAAAACGTGTTTAGTAGAAAAGCAAAAAAATCTTAAGCTTGTCGAAACCTCTCACTCACTCATCTTAAATTAGAAAATACACCTATAACCAACAAATGCCAGACGTAAAATTAACAACAATTCATAATTTATTTAAACCGTTAGTCAAACTGAATGAAAGTCTCAAAGACGTCTCAATCAATGAGAACGAATTAAAACAATCTGCCAACGTCACTAGACACGCGGTTTTGAGCATTAGTTACGGCTCAGAACACACTAGCTAGATCATGAAGAAAGAAGAACAATTTCTATGTCCATTGTAACTTCTGACCTTTGAACTGAAAAAATGAAATGGATAAGAATGGCGCGATGATGCGACTGTATCAAACGATTTTTTTGTATGTAACACGCCTATTGTTTGACGATACTCGTACTTTGTAATCTGTACGACAAAAGGACGACTTCATTGATGCGATTAGACATATATTTGTATGGATATATTTTGGTGTTACTTAGGTATCATCAGAAACCGGAGTGGGTAGAATTAAAGATCAAGTCATTTTTATTATAATATAGCCGACAATTACAGTTGCCACAACTACGATTCTGCTGTGATTTTGTGGTAGTGTGGCGTTTTAAGGTAGGCTTCCGATGCAAGGTAGAAGGCAATATGAGTTAGAGCCACAATTCAACTCAAACTCGACTTTTAGTTCATGATCATTTGTCGCAAAAATACAGCATTAGCGTCCCCTTAAAACAATTACAAAAGTTCAGATATAATTGTTAAAAAAACAGCAATCGCATTATCGGAACAAGACCTTAACCGAGTCCGTATCCGCCGAGTCACCTCGAACATTTCCCATGACAGTCGAGTTGTCCACCATCTTTGTAGATCATCTGGCCATTAGCACGTTTGCTCCAAAATTATAGATAATGGACACGTTGAAATGTATTGTTTGAGATTTTAAGATGGATCTCGTTCTTTTTGAGGCGCTTCAAAATTAAGTTATACGTCTGTTTGTGATAGCCTACGCTGCTAGACGAGCAAGGGGTATTTATGAATGTTAAGTTAATACTTTGTTAACAATTTCACAACTGTAAGTACTTGTGGATGCACTGCACGCTACTGAGCCATCGAAAATAATAATAAACTTGTATCATTCAAAACTTAAAACGGAATTGGAAGTTTCAGGCAACTTTAATTTTAGCTGAACCATCTTTGAAAGGAATTAGTATAGTATGACCATCAAGTTCTGTATGTATTTGTTCAAATTTCAACTAAATCGAGTACGCCTAGTTTTTCCGTGGAACTGTTTTCTCGGAACCATAGATGTTTACTAAATAATCGATTTTTAATCGATTACACACGTTTCTAATCAGGGTTGAATACGATTTTTCATTACAATATTCAAGTACACAGAATCGATTAACATTACACATTGTTCCACGCTAATTTTCAAGGTAACGTTATAATTCCCACACATCGATAGCTTCCGTTTTGGAATCGATTTAATATCGAATACAATAACTCGATTCCTACACCATAATCGAGTACGCATAATGAACCATTAGAATACATTGTTTAATTGTGAAATGTATGTTGCTTAATTAATTCGGTTGTAGGTGTAATGCTTTTGTTTTGACCTTCAGCGATAGTTTTGTACTGTAGGTGTAGTGATGCGTCAGGTAGACCGCGTAATGGAAGGCAGATCAAAAAGTGGACTGTATGGACACTACCGCTCATAGATATCAGACTTTCTTCTTTTAGATGTAAATATTATGTTTTTTTTTTTATTGCTTAGAAGGGTGGACGAGCTCACAGCCCACCTGGTGTTAAGGGGTTACTGGAGCCCATAGACATCTACAACGTAGGTGCATACCGCCACGCACCTTGAGATATTAGTTCTAAGGTCTCAGTATAGTTACAACGGCTGCCCCACCCTTCAAACCGAAACGCATTACTGCTTCACGGCAGTAATAGGCGTCGTGGTGGTACCTACCCGTGCGGACTCACAAGAGGTCCTACCACCAGTAAATGTTCGTTTATATTTACGTAAAACTGTATTGATGCGGAGATGGACAGATGTAGGAAGCCGATGCGTGTGGATCTCCCTAGTGCGTGTTTCTGTCACACAACCCTATCTACCCTTCTGGTTTTAAGACAGTACATTTGTTTCAATATTGTAATAGAGACATTCGCTTCATGATTCTGGGTATTTAGTTTGTGGTATGCATAAGCCTAAGATTGTATCCGAAGTGGGAAGAGACTGGATGACCACTGCTAAAGATAGAGAAAAATGGAATTCTTTGGAGGAGGCTTTTACCCTGAAGGGTCCACATTAGAATTACATTGCGTGAGTATTATTTAGTAATGTAAAAATAATTAAACCATTATAGTATTAAATACCAAAATAATTAAACTCTATCTAATTTTTCTGGAATCAAATAAAGCTACATATTTTATTACTATTATGCACAAGCCTCGGTAAACAGTTAAAGTCCTGTAAAATAAAAAACTTTTAAAAGAATACTAAAACAGCTATAGTACACTATGATACGTGAACAAAAAATGTAAATAGGATATAACAATTTGCACTAAAAAGTATTCCATCGCGTAATTGCAGAAAGCTCAGTAACAATGGCGTTCAAAGAACAAAAGCGCCGCTCTCCGTACGAGCTTTGGCGCTCGAAAATATTTTTGCACAAGCCTTAGCTTTTACTGTTATATTTTTAAGAAAAAACAGACAAGGTCGGTTACAATATTGTTTTAAAGTTTTTACTAAATGTTTGATTTTGATTTGGTGCTCGTTTTAAGAGAACACATTTATTTTTATGTCTGGGTATGAATGAATAGATGGGCACAAAACTCATATGGTATTAAGTGCTTAGTAAAGCAGATTGATATGACGTGAATATTGTCGGGCACCTTGAGACAGGCGGCCAAAGTGTCAATCACTAATTAGTATAAAACAAAGTCGCTTTCTCTGTCCCTATATCTGTCTGTCCCTATGTATGCTTAAATCTTTAAAACTACGCAACTGATTTTGATGCGGTTTTTTTTAATAGATAGAGTGATTGAAGAGGAAGGTTTATATGTATAATAACATCCATTAAATAGTGGAGAAATCAATAATAAATAACAGTTTCCGAAGCGAAGCGAGGGCGGGTCGCTATTTAAAGTTATTTTACAAAGCCGGTCCCGATATCTAACGCTTCGACCCGGAAGGTATCACGCATGACACAGAAAAAAAAAACGTTTGTTAATAATTAGTAATTTAGCAAATCTATGAGTATTTCAATTCGTTATCTCAAAGTTGGTCATGTACCTACGTTGACTAATAAAGCTATTATTCGATGTCCCTAAGTCTATGCGTTAGTTAACGAACTCTGAATCAATTGAATATAATATCAGTAGTAAGCATCGAGTACAAATACTTTGTATGTGACAGTACCGAAATGTCAGATGACGTCATAATCTAATTACAAACAGCCATTACCATATTATATTATGTGCGTGCGATGGGCGTGGCCTGCACAACCAATCGTGTATCGCGCTTTTTACCTATCGAACGAGCGAGATGACATGACACATACATGTCGCACGCGTGATTAACATTAATGATTTTCGGTGATTTATTTGTGACCTACGCCATTGTTTTTATTTATTGGTCTCGGTATGCAGACGTGCTCACGGAATATACGTTGTTAAGTGATTATCGGAGAGCATGCAATCTAAACATTGAGACATGTGGTTGTTTAGTGGTAGGGCGTATTGTGAGCTTGAATACGCAGGTACGACCATAAAAAAAAGCTTGGTAGGCAGACGAGCATACGGCCTACCTGATGGTAAGTGGTTACCGTCGTTCATGGACGTCAGCAATGCTAGGGGCAGAGCCAAGCCGCTGCCTACCATTAATTTGCATTTTGTCTATTGTCGCCCCAATCTTGTCCCATTTTACGTTATGAAGTCGTTAGCTCCAGTAATCGCTCACCAGTGAAGTAAGGGATTTTACGACCTGGTGACTGAGAGCTTTAGGTCAAGTCTTATTTTAATTTAAATGAAAACTTTTGTATATGAGAAAATGATATTATTATGAAATGAAATGAAGTTGATTAATATTAAACATGACATGAAATGAAATGAAATGGAATTTAATGGGCTGAAATATAATCTCAGTAAAATGGTGGTCATTTATTGAGATTTTTTCAGTGGACCTTTTGGAGGATCCTGAGAAGTTATGTTCAGCTGCTTTGTTTCATTTTCCCACATTTGTGCACTTTGGCAGATACTAAACAGTTAATAAATCACAACGACACACAAAATAGACAAAACAAAACAAATCACACAACTTCACTCCCCGCGTTCCCGCCAAAAAAGTCCCTATTAAAATCGTTTCGATAAGTTCACAGATTATCTCTCCCATAAACAAACAGAGAGCTACCTCTTCATAACTTCAGCCTTGAAGTATAAGTAAATATAAATCTGTAAGCTTAAAAATATTCAGGGCTTCCTACCTCGCTCTAGATCACAACTCGCCGCTTGTTCTGTTACAGCGATAATCGATTTAAAAGACAGATTGCTTTATATATAGGGTTGTTACTTAAAGATAATAAGCTCTCACCTATGTTAATTTTAATGTAGAAGAGCTTTTTGTACTAGGAATATTAAGTGGGTCCCGGATTGTGCATATATTGCAATGAAAGGTTCTTCGGTCCAAAAAAATCTCTAAAGTTAGGTTTATAAAGATGTAATAAAAATAGGTATATTATATGTCTATTATTTGCCAAATAACGGTAAGCAGTCGCATCGGTTTGAAGAGTGCAACAGCCATTATGTATATATTATCTTCTAAGCTTCATATCGAGGAAGATTTAGGGACCGCTAATTAATAGACTGCTGTAAATAGGCACTTGAAAAAACAAATTTTTAATAAATAGCCTAACAGTTATGTGTTAGGTTTTTATGTTACTAACATAGATTATAAGTAATACTTACGAACAAAACGTTATGGTTTATTTACTGAAATAAAGATACATAATAATAATAAAAAATGTGTGCGTGTACTAGTGTACACACGTAAGAAGTGAAACTTGTTTATGGCCTTATTTTTCGAAAAATGATCTACATGCAACTTTCTAGAAATTGGTTAAATAAAGTTAAATTAGATAAAGTTTAAACAAAAGGATTTTATTATCATAGACATGAATACAAAAAAGTTAAATTAGATAAAGTTTAAACAAAAGGATTTTATTATCATAGACATGAATACAAAACAGATGGCGCGTAACGGAAAAAAGTGACGCGTAACCGAAAAATGTGACGGTAAATTTTTTTCCAACGCCGATAAGGAAGTTTCACTTCAAAATACTAGCTTTAGCCCGCGACTCCGTCCGCTTGGAATAGTTACTTTGGCATAATGCAAAATTTTACCTCCACTTCATTTACGTAGAAAGTGAAAATATTTTTGAATTATAGAACGTTAAGGAGCTATTTAAACCCCTATTTTGAAACATTCTTTATTGGTGCTCCACTTGTATTGGTCTAAGAGTGATGTTATATAGCCTATAGCCTTTTTCAATAAATGTGCTATCTAACACTGAAAGAAGTTTTTCAATCGGACCAGTATTTTCTGGGATTAGCGCGTTCAAACAAACAAACTTTTCAGCTTTATTATATTAGTATAGATAGAGTTTTTGACCTCACAGTTCGAGGCGGGTTGCGACGTACACAATGTAATCATGGGCAGATAAGCATATGACTTACTTAATGAGAAGTAACCATCATCATTCGTGTACTCCACCAATCTAAGGGGTGTAGTCAAGCCGGTGCTTACTGAAGGATGCTCGTGAGCGCATTTACCGATAAATGCTAATTAAAGTACACCCATAGCTTTACTGCTCTCTACTAAAGTTAAATGTTATAAGCTTAGATCTACTCCCGCCTCCTAACAGACGAGACAAAACCGAGTGCGTCTATATGACAAAAACCAAAGGCATTTAATATTTGATTCCTGATCCAGTTCGAGTGAAGACGCTGAGCAAATTATAGACACATTTCTGATTTGTTTTGACTAATTTTGTTGCAAAGCAAACACACTCCCTCGTGTGGCAACAAGTGCAACATTGTAGTTTATTGATTCTCGTAATCTTTAACGTCCAAAGTGGATCGGGACATCTGTTCATCATCTGCTGGAAGCGGTTTTCGTCGAGCACGCCAGCCCTGTCTCTAGATGGAATGGACAGATCAATATGTATGAGAGGCGCCGACGCATTCATCTGTCAGTTCGCGAAGCCGACGATATGTCGATCGATTCTATGCGGAACCTTTAAAATGCAAACTCAGTGAATAATGTACAGGAATATAACAGGGGACTTGAGAAAAGTTGCGTTCTGTGGAATTTGCTATGTGCTTGTGGACCGAATATGTATTATATTAATAAAGCATTATCAAGACAACTCTATTATTACAGAGTTCGCTCGCTGAGAAGGAGCTCATTAAAGGATTAAAAATAAAATAATCAACATATTATTATTCAAGAAGGTTTTAACAGGCCATTTCAATTCAATTAACTTTACCATCTTTTCTAATGTCGGTAATATGTAACATTTGTCAATTTATATATTGTAATAGAATTAGAATTGGTCTACGTTGCTTAGCACTGACCAAAGATGTGTTCATCGCTGAGCAAAATTTCTAAGTGTGTTATCTCAATGCAATTTAAACGTATGTGTCAAAGTGAGCGGTGCAATTAGCGTTATAGAATTAATTAACCACTTAACGTCAGTTGGATCTTTAGTTCGCCTGCCCTTCTACTTTCATAAAATAAAAATTTACACACAATCTAAAGCTAATTATGAAATTAAATTAAACACGGTTTCAGTAAAGCGACCTTAAGTCTCCGACAATCTAACTTCGAACAATTGTCAGTATTTTGTGTCCACTCGACTCAAACATGTCAAGGCTAGTTATTACTAAGAACGGAATAATATTTCACAAAGTGATCCTCTTCACTTACTCGAACGTCACTTGAATATCGCTACCAAGGTTTCCGAGATCGTGTGCCTTGCGCCGTAATTATTCTAAGCTACTTGATACTTTATTAAATATCAAAATTCTTACTATAAAATATATTATTAATGGCCTAAGTGATGTCTATGAGCTGGTACAATTTGTAAGGTGATCTACAAACTTGTCCAATAAAAAGTAAGTAAAAAAGCAAACGGAAAATAAATTGAATATTAAACTATTTTGTTTTGAATTGTTTTGTTTTGATAACGACTGAGGGCCTTATATTTTTGGTTATTTGGTTTTATTCTCAACTTATAATTTAACACAATGCTATTAAATAAATCACAAATAAAGTTATCAGGTAAAAAGTATAAAATAGAAAATTAATATATGAATTTATAGATGCTTAGGTTAAATAAAAGAAAGAAAACGTCAGCAACTATCAAACATCATTGAAATATGTAGTACATTTTTTCATTGATTTTTTTTATTTTTTTTATTGCTTAGATGTGTGGACGGGCTCACAGCCCACCTGGTGTTAAGTAGTTACTGGAGCCCATAGACATCTACAACGTAAATGCGATACCCACACTGAGATATAATTTCTAAGGTCTCAGTATAGTTACACAAATGTCTAAGGAACGTTTGCACGTTAACAGTAGTAAAAAATGATTGCTGATTTTTCGCAATGGTCACCTTACGTTCGATAGTTTGTAGAATACAAATGGTAGGGGCCGCCGGGGACACAGGTATTAGTGTTGTAATACGAATTTGATGGCTCGTTATTAAGTTAGGAAGGTCGTCTGATGCAACTAGGGCTGACAGATTTCTATCAAGTTTCAGCTTAAACGTACTTTATAATTTTTTTTTTTTTTTTATTGCCCTTGTAGGCAGACGAGCATACGGCCCACCTGATGGTGAGTGGTTACCGTCGCCCATGGACTTCAGCAATGCCAGGGGCAGAGCCAAGCCGCTGCCTACCAATCGTCGAGCGAGGCTTACAAGATTATTTGCAATGCGTTTTTTTTCAACTTATCGAAGACATATGATTACAGGACGAAATTAATTCAAAAAGAAAACATGATTCAAAATTTTAAGCATTGAGCGGTTTCCTTTTCTTGTAACTTTTTTGATTCATTATCGTGTAGTAAAGCTGATACATAGGTTTCTAGTTCACTGGACTCCATAGCCACCAAATATTTTTAAGATTAATTTTATATTCGCCGGCCTTACCTCAGTACAACTTTCGACTTTCGGATCCGTGTGGATTCTTTTATTTTAGAAAATCAGTTTTAGCACATTATAACTTTGATAATGGCTGTGAAAATTGAATTTAATTTGCTGTAGTACATTTGGGAGAGGAGAAAATTAGTAACAGTCTTCGAAGCGACGAGGGGATTGCGTCCATTATTTCAGGATATTTTGTTTTTTGTTTTTTGTATGAAGACTTGCGTATAAAAAAGTCAACAAGACACGTTGGATTATCTCAAAGTTTGTTGACATCAAGCAGGCAACCGTTGGTACCACTCATGCTAAACTCTTATGCAGCACGATGAGAAGATATGCTACGCCTACTCCACATATTGTGTTATAAAGGCAAGAAGAAGAAGAAGTATGAATACTTGCGTATGCGTTCATCATGAGCAACGTACTCACTGCTATTCGTGGTCTTATAATTTACTAACTATACGATACGGATAGACAGATTTTAAGCAATACATATTCCATCTAAGTCAATAAGTCAACCTCACAATAAAGTTGGCTAGTAAATAATTTGTCAACCCTAATCAAGCCGAGGTTTGTTTTACTAAATCCATGCTGATGACGTCAGCGTTCTGTACTTTAAACTTGTTACCTGAATCCAGTAGTCGAGAACATTTATCTGTAATGTCGCTAATTCAATGTGTACAACGCACCCGCGTGTAGTGTTCTTGTTGTTATTACATTTGTATGTTTTTCAAAAAACGAGGCAATTCAACCGCCGCTGTTTTATCGGGCAATTGTTGGGGTTACGAAGGTGTACTTTACGAAGCACTCACTCGTTCCGGATTGGTATGAATGGACTTTGTCGCCCCTTCTCATCAGGCAGGACGTGTTCTGATTCTACTTGTGTCACTGACACTAGTACAAAGAATATATATTTTTTGTAATCATTTCATGCAGATGTTTTGAGATACGACTAAGGGATACATCGGAGAAAGGGCAGCAGCGCTCTGTGGTTTTTGTATACACATACTGCAATCGTCAAGTGACATTTAATGGTGCTAAGGCTTAACTCCTTTTTTGTCGATGGTGTTATTTTTTGAAATATTTAGCTGTAATTAATGAAAATACAACGTCCATGAAGGCAGCTAAGTAGATATGACATAAATTTTATTTTAGTTATATCGACAGGTGAACGATCCCACAATCTAGCTGGTGTATATGGGTTTTCTAAGTTCACGGAAATAACACCGTGGATGGTGGCCGTACGTTGAGACTTGAAGCGGATAATTCAATTAAATATTACGATGACTGTCTCACTCTTCAAACCGAGACGCATGTTTCTTTACGACAGAAATATGTAGGATATTGATTCCTACCCGTAAAGGGCTCACAGTGCGCCATATCAACAGCAGATACTTTCTCTATTAGTAACAATAAATACAAAATGCACATCCTTAAAGTGTTACATATAAAAGGTGTACAGATTTTGTTATTTTACTTGATCTAAATGCTGGATGTTTTGGTTGTCAAAGTGTTTACCAATTGTTACATATTGTCTATGGCATCACTTGCCGTAGAGATAAAGATATGTTACGTCGTCTGATGAAAAAAAATCAATCAGGCTTTTAGGCTTTTGCATAAATTTAATAATTTAAATTTGGTTTGATCTCTTTATTTTTAGTTGTCTCTTCAAAATAATGAATTTTACGTAAAACCGGATCCGCGATGGTCGTCTGGTTAACAATCGGAAACAGCTCGGTCGTCCGGGATGTGTCGATGCTAACGCTATGTTGCATCCATCAAAGAATCCATATAGTCGGTTCTAAACGCTTAAACTATCAAAGAATACACAGAATTTTCACATGATTTCTTAAAGTTTTGCGATTTAATTACGTATTTATTTGAAATATTTTACAAAATCGAACGATTAGTAAATACTTACAGGCTATATATTATGTTCTTGAAATTAGTTTCATCACTAACGTAATGGGTGTTCAAGTCTAGATCGTGTATGTTCATAATAAAAATCACCCTGTATACAGTAGGCGTGCTAGCTGTCACGCTGACTGATCGCGGATGTGTCACAATTTGTCCTTTACGTCGATAAATGTCATTAAACAGGCCTCAAGTGGTGACACTGACTTCATTTTCTACTCGACTGAGATCAAGCTAAAGGAGTATTGTTAATCGACACAGGTAACTACTAGAGTGTCACTCTAAGCGTTCTAACATAAATTTCTGATTAAAGAAAGTGTGAAAAAATAAAAAAAACTTCATCCTGAATATTCCAAGACTCGTGACCCTGTTAATGCTTAATTATTCCTCTTCGAAATATTTACTAAAAATTGCTATCTTTTGTTACAGACAAATCATTTTATCCTGTATCAACGGTAGCCTAGCCGATGTTTCAATTTAGCGAGAATATGGTGCCAAGACCAGTAGTTACTATTTATTTGCATGGTACTTATCTCTGCTCATTGATGATATAATTTGGAATTTGATAAAGTAATGCAGTAATTTAATATAAATTTAAAGAAAAGTTAATAGTTTAACTTAAAACAAGACTAATTGAACTAAATCCAATATCAAAATAGCTATTACCTATTCAACCAGATTTACAAGTTATAAACTTTACTTTCTACCCAACTCCGTATTGAATATGCTTTATCATGACAGTATAGAGCTTAAATTTCTATGGCATTAAAACGAGGATGCTTCGAGAAATTTGACACAGAAATATGGACTTAGAGCCTCACACATAAAGATGACTATGGTTCGCATTTAGGTTTTTAAGGGTTAGTAAAAGGTGGAGTGTACTTTCTGCGGCTTAGGTCACGGGATGTGCACAACCTTTCACGCGCTGACCGTTCTATAATGGGCGCGGAATTATTTGCAATATTCTGGTTTCGAATAACTTAGAGGAATACGTTTAAATAGTGGAATACTGATGTCAAACTTGAGATATAACAGTCGATATTCTCATGAGCACTAGGAATAGTTTTAATAGCGTGTTCAATGACATTTCGGTTAAGATTTCTTGTGTGCCACTAAATTGCGTATAAAATGGAATAAATTTACTCGTGATAAATGATGTATTCCGTGTTAGGCCAATGGAAGAGTGTGAAGTATGGCATTAGCATAATATTAGTATTTATTACCTTTTATATTAGCAAATGATCAGTCATAATCCTTATTAAAAGGTAATTTTTTATAAATCTAAATAAGCCGAAGTATGCAAATGAAGGCAAGGCAATAAATGTCCACAATTAATGGCAGACGAGCCATTGCCCAAGCCTCAGGGTGTTTCAACTTGTTTAAATATAACAATTGAATCATATTTAAAAAAAAAAGACGGTGTTATTGCGAGCATGATATTTGCAAACGCCTACAAGATGGAATAGTGATTATGTTATGGCAGTAATTATCAACATAACACCTGTCATCGTGTCTGCTATCGTGAGCAATGTTTTACTAAGTAAATGCTGTTCTAAATATGTAAGAAATGCTAGCAATATTTTTATGTGTATTTTATTAAATATCATTTATTAACTGCATCCATTGTAGAACTGCGTCTATGTTCGTACAAACATTCTGCAAATTTCACATTTATACGTGTAAAGATTTCTAAATTGAAAACCTTTACTTTATTAAGCTATTGCATAGCTTTTATCGCGGGCTTTGAGCGCGGCGACCGAATCAAGAAATTCCGTAACGAAAATAAAACCTAACACCCCCACTCTGCCTACCATGTAGCTCGCGTTCAACACATCCACACGTTGTGCTGGCGTAGGGTTTGTGAATAAGCGCGCGCCGTGACGTCGCGCTGCATGTGCATCGTGAAAAGTCTGCCCATCTCTCTCTCTCGCGATCTAGCTTATGAGTGTGAAGGGGACAGTTAATGTTTTGCTTTTGTTAATGTTTATAAATATAGCGTGGTCTTATTTTATTATTGTTTTAATATTAAATTATTATTGTCTGATTATAATTTCATATGTTGATAAATATGCTATGCAATAGCTTTACCGCGGCAGTCCCCGAGTGCCACACGTGTTTTTTATAATACACTCGTAATGTATTATTGACGTAAGGTGCGAGAAGAGCTGTTCGTCCATCGTATCACGAAGCGGTGAACGAAGTATTTTCAATTGCACAGTCTAGTGATTACCGAAAGGTCTAAATTACCAAACCTTCAACCTCATCACAGCGGTCATACAAATATTTTGCTATAAAAATAAATAAATAATATGTTGCCCCAGCATTACGATAGGTTACACGAAATTAATTTACATATCCTTTTATTTGAAATGTAATTGTTTATTTGAATACTTAATCATTTGTCTGAATAATGGCTTATTTTGGAACAAACGGCATACAATGCTCTGCAAATTCGGTGCATAAGTACATGTTGTTACCTCTTAGTTCTTAAATTATTTCTCACATTTTGGGAATTAAGTTTATTCGAAACGTCTTCTATTTATTACTTTGTACTCCATGTGTAACATAAATTCTGTCCAGGTCATCGACCCTATGTCATCTTGATTATTTATCTAGTTTAACAGATTTTGATAGTGTTCACGGTCACTAATCAGCACGGTACGGATCACGGCCGATATTAATAGCGTGTGTGATTTATATTGGGTACACGTTAATTAATTAGCAATAAAACTAGTTTAAGAAGTAATATAGCCATTTAGAGTCCGTTGAAAATTGGTGGCGTTGAATTTTACTGTCTCGTTGACTCTGAGAGACCGGCGGACCCTTTGTATTGGCGCAGCGGTGATCCGGAATGGTCACTGAGTATCTTGACAAGCGTCAAGCTTAAAGCGATCAGCGGATAATTTACATTGTATTATTTTCTTTATTTTATTGCTTAGATGGGTGGACGAGCTCACAGCCCACCTGGTGTTAAGTGGTTACTGGAGCCCATAGACATCTATAACGTAAATGCACCACCCACCTTGAGATATAAGTTCTAAGGTCTCAGTATAGTTACAACGGCTGCTCCACCCTTCAAACCGAAACGCATTACTGCTTCACGGTGGAAATAGACGGGGTGGTGGTACCTACCCGTGCGGACTCCCAAGAGGTCCTACCACCAGTAAGATATTAAGATTTTGTAATAATAATTATAATCAATCATGTTTTCTTTGTGGAGTAAAATAGCCAACTGACTAATACAGCTTAGACCTCGAACGGCTATTCGTGCGACCTCCGTTTGATGCTTGTGGTGTCCGTAGCTCCTCAGCAGCAGATGGGTAGTTAGTCATTTTCTGTTTACTAGGAAGGGAGCTGAATTTTTTTTAATCATTTTTGTTTAAATACTGTGTGTTGTGTACGGTATGTCATAGCGCTTCGGAAACCACGCAAAGAGATGTTCATTCCAAAGTCGGGTGGTGCGTGACATAAAAGATCTTGGAAAGCGTAGTGTAGACAGTGTGGTAGATGTAATGATACTATGCAGTATGGAGGAACTAGGCTTCGGTGGCGCGTCATATGATGGTAAAAAATATATGAAAAGGTTGAAGCTTCTAAATTGCGCCAGTGTTAAGCGTTTAAAATTTTAACATTCTTCCAAAGAGACACACTACTAATTGGTAACACAATCTGTCGATGTGATAAGCGATAGCGGGTGAGGTTGCGGCTTTTGAACAGGGATGCCGGTGCCGACTATCATGGACTAAGCGCGAATGAATTTAATATAACTAATTTGTAAAGGAATATGTGTTTCGTTTTTTTGGGAGTACGTAGTCAAATGGCGAAAACGAACTTTGTTTGTTGTTGGGTTGCTGGCTGCTGCATTCCGGTAAATACCAGCTGAGCCGGCAACCCGGTTACCTGACAAATGAAATTAAAAAGTTTATTAAGATTCCGAAGCTTATATGCACTTGTATCGCGTGAACTCCATGCTACCAGCAAGAGTGGATGCATAGAGATTGCATGCATATGAAACGTTTAGATTTAAATTTTATTTTCTACGGAACCCTTGCCCGAGTCTAATCCCACACGCATTTCCCGCGTTCTCTATAATAATATAATATTATAAAGTATAAACAGCCGATAAATTGTTTGAAAATGGTTTTCAAATCTACAAATCAATTTCTAATTTTTACAAAATTTATTTCGTATTTCATCGCGATTTTATTATCTTTATGGCGATTACGATCTTGAGGATTCATTTTTGAAGTTTTTATTTCAATTTATACGTATGTCTTGTCGTATTCACAATTGATACGTGGACGCGGCTCGACGATTCTCAGCCTTAGCGAGTCAGTAAAAAGATCATAATCGCCTGAAGAAATATTGTGATTTAATCACCAATGTAAATATTTCACGCTCACAGTTTTCGACCATATTTTTCTTTGGATAGGGGCTATAATCGATTCAAAATAATATAAAGTTAATAAATATGAGACACCATGTGACTTCTCTAAGATTTTTATTATGAAAAAAAAAAGCGAAAATTTCAATTTTATTTTTCGAATTCGAGTGCTAAAGCTCACAGCAGGTCGTATTCATAGCATTGTACACAAACTTAGACTTTATTCCAGTTCAATACGCATTACTTTTGTTCTCAATAAGATTTTTTGCTTTTAAGGACTTTCAACTTGAGGAATTGATTTTGGCGGAATTTTAAGTACTCTTGGAATCCGAGATATTTTCATAGGGCAGTTTTTTGAAGGATTGAGATTGAATTAAAAGTTGCTGTAAACTAATGTACCCGCATACCAATATAAAAGGGTAAAGCGACTCAATACATTATTGCACTTAAATAAAAGGCTACCAAGCTGTGAAAATATTCCATTCCATTGATATTTTGATAAAAATAATACGTACTGTTGATGATCGAAGCCAGAACATTACAAAAATCAATTATACAATTGTAGTATCCGCTTTAACTCTTTAAAAGATAAGAATTTATTCTACATCGTTTTATTCAGTGTAAACTAGTCATAAAATTAAAACAAACAAGATTAGGATCGGAGCACAACGACAGAGATCGCTCGCCGATCATATAATATTCTAATGTTTACTGTGTGATCGTATCTTTATGTTGTTTGCTGTCGTACTACAAGATGTCAGCTATAATATTTTATTAGTTCGAAGGTTTTTAGTGCCAGAGAGCATAACTTAAATTCCTTGTGTTTGCTTAAAGGCAGGAGTTTGTTTCGTTTTTTTGTTTACTACAATTGATTCAAATTCTATGAATGTGCTTTTTATTGTTAGTTCTAAAATGACAATTGGTACTTTATTTCAGCCTATTTGCGCAGCGTAAAATTTATTAGTTGAAGCTACTGATGTATATCGCTCATAGCTTGCGCTGTGGCATAGCTTTTGCGCGCTATGCGTACGATATTTTTCTTGGCATCAAATATTAGCATCTCTCGTTAACCTCCCGCAATCAAGTTTCGCACAGAACTTAGACATTAACAAGCGCTCCATCCTACTCAGTCCTACCAACTTTCTAATACACCCGAGCAGGACAGATGTTGTCTATTAACCCCCAGTAAGCAATGAGATGTAATGTTTATTTTACATATAGGTTTCCGGGAATTCATAATTTTGTTTTTATTCAAGTTCTCAAGTTTAACTGGCAGTAATATTGCTGGTTTACTGATGGTGTGCTTGGTATGAACGAGAATATTATGTTGGCATTTTTATTATGTATGTTATTGTAATGTGCTATACTTAAATGGTTGGGCTGCGCTTTTGCTTTTGCCAATGTCCATATGTCACCAACGACACGAAACATTTTCCTTCAGTTTGTGGTCAAAATAAAATAGGCAACAAACATAAGGTTAGAAAATTCACAACTTTGAGTAGTAACCTTTTAATGAATTGTCAGGAAAAATACTACATATTTTCACCACCCGAGATAGTATTAGTACCATTTACTGCATGCTTCTCCTGTTAAAAGGTAATGCATTGGCACAACGGCATAGGACCCTTTGCCAACCAAACCACCAGCTCGTCTGATCGTAAAACTGGTAGGTCGCTGATATGTTTTTGTCTAGGCTATTTATTATCTACTCGTATAGAATATATTAAACATATTTAGAATTGAATCCAATAGAAAAATATTACGTAAGCTGGAGTGGTAATGTAGATAAATTAGATTTTAAGCTAGCTAAAGATTCATTTACATGATTGCGTGTTTTATCTAAAGTATCATCGGTTGCACGTCGATATAATTAGTGTCGAGTTAATCTCTGATATTTCAATTAAAGGTATGTTTATCAATATTGTGCAACTACTGGATTCGAACTTGTGACACTGTTGCTGTTACTTTGTATTGAGCTATTTACGACTATCCGGAGGAAAGTATTGGTAAACGAAGAAGTGCTTCAGGCATTACTGGTACCCGGGCTAAATGGATCCAAGCCGCTAGGGCGGTCGTCTATGATATGCGGCTACTACTTTGAGTGACAAAATTATGTTAATATCTGTCTACATAATAATCTAGCCAATTGCCTGCAGAGCGTATTTAATAAACTAACTAAATAAAAAAACTTGTCCGAGCAATCCTTCTAATCGCAACGCAGGACCGTTACGTGCATTGCCTAAGAATTTTATAAATTTTGTGGGAAGCTTAGATTAGCTTTTTGACGCTGATTAGCTTAAAAAACTCTTCACTGATTAGCTTAAAAAACTTAACTTTTCACTGGTGGTAGAACATCTTGGGAGTCCGCACGGGTAGGTACCACCACCCCGCCTATTTCCGCCGTGAAGCAGTAATGCGTATCGGTTCGAAGGGCGGGGTAGCCGTTGTAACTATACTGATACCTTAGAACTTATATCTCGAAGTGGGTGGCGCATTTACGTTGTAGATGTCTATGGGCTCCAGTAACCACTTAACACCAGGTGGGCTGTGAGTTCGTCTATCCATGTAAGCAATAAAAAAAAGTTTAAATTCTTATACGCGTTCAAAACATGACGAGTTATTTGCTTAAACGACCACTTCGTAAAAATATCGGCAACGCTAATATTGTTCTGAGTAGCGTCGTAACAAGTAAGTCGGACAATCGTAGAAACGCCTGAGAAAGGCGCCGTCCTACCACCCGCTCCGAGCGGATCGTGGCTTCGCGTTATAATAACCCACGACCCCACACACGTCTGGGAACCGTACACATATTGATTTTACTTTGTTACTCTGATAGTTCATTTTGTTTCACCCGTTGAATCGATATGGCCATCTAATATTTTTCTACCGTTGTGTATCGTGTAGGATTTTAACAGCACGATCAGCGTGTGCGATCAGCTTCTGATCGATTGTGTCATTACCTAATATTGTTTTGTATTTCGATATAAATAATATTCTTAAGATCGTATTAAATAGCTAATGACAATATCTGAAGAAATTCTCGAGGACGTAAATTATCAAACGATTTGAAAATCGATTAAATTCGAATTCCAGCAATGAGATCTTGAGACGCCAACAATAATTATTCTGTTAATCATAATTCAGTTAAAATGTTCTTGATGTCGATAAACTGAGTGCGATCTGAATTAAAGCGTTTAGCGGCACGCGATAGCGTTTAATGGTTTTGATTATTGTAAAATGGCGCCGCGCGTTCCGCGATTCATTAATATCATTCGCATTGATCTGACCAAAAGTCGATGACGAAAAATCTTAATGCAATCTGTTTTTAGAGCCTTAAACTCCGACCTAAATCGAATGATGCTTCATTAGTTAAAATATGATGTAGTTTAGGAGCTGTTTGAGACCAGGCGACTATGCCCAGAAACCTTCATGTTCTACTACACGCATAGTCCTTTTACCATTACACAGGATTTTTATTGAATGGAAAGATTTTGCGATCCCGCCAGACTCCTAGCTTCTTACTATACATACGCATGTAGCACCAGTATCCCCGTTTATTTTTCTTCATATTTCCCTAATTCTTCCCGATTTTGGCTGCAAATTGATTCCTGATTCTGGTTTGAAGTGTAGGTGACACAATTCAGTTGAAAAATTCGATAGCTCTCTTACATCCAGGCAAAGCTATATGGATCTAGCGTGTTATAAAGTTATTAATTGTGATCGTGCCACGCGCTAATCTGCTATTCTATTTGGATTTTTCGATCGCGTGTCAGGCATAAAAAAAATTGTCTTTCAACAATGAAACTCGGATTTACGTCAGTTACTCAAATAATAATGTCGAGTGTTTACATCGATAAGGGTTTTTGTGTCAAAGCTGTTTTAATAAATGTTTTATTTTTATTGTTTACTGTCTTGATATTTTCATTTAAATGTAGTCTGATTGGGTCAATCGGTTTCAATTAATTATAGACGGATAGCTCAGAACACTATTGTTACGCCATTACAACACTGATGACGGAAAAGAGTAGTATTTTCTACTTTCGGATTTTCAATGGAAAAATACGGAATTATTGTAGTTTCGTTTACGAAGGCCATTAGTAATGTATTGATGAAGTTTGGAGGGTAGTTGTATTATAAAATATAAGTTTACTTAACATTTAATTTCATGCAATATCACGGAAAAGAATCCCGCCAATTTTCTGATAATTTCTCTCGTATAGACTTGTACAACTCTCCTACAATACAGTCAAGATTTTATTTTTATTCATTACTTAGCTGGGTGGATGAGCTACGGCTCACCTGATGTTAAGTGGTTACCGGAGCCATCTACAACGTAAATGCCGCCACTTGCCTTGAGATATGAGTTCTAAGGGCAAATTTTTTACAGATTTCAACAACATGTCTCTAGGGGCCCAATATATGGCTTCAGTTATAACCAAATTACAATGAACTTTGAACTCACCTACCAACAAAACCATTAAAACCTGTATTAAGGTGCAACAGTAATATTTTCCTCACAACGGATTTTTTTTTCCAAATTTTTTCACTCGACAAATTTTTTTAATGCTGTTCTAATCTATCTTACATTGCTTGTAGATTTCAAAACTCCAAGCTTTGTAATTTCACTGTTATTCAAAGAGAATTAAAGTTAAAATTTTTAAAACAGCAATTTCTACGAGACATGATAATCTTGATCAATATCGTCTTCTCTAATACAGCTTGAAGGCATTTCCAATGCAATCTTCTGTCTTTTTCACTAGTAGGTAAAATACGTACACTTATCTCTCTCTAACGGGTCGGAGGTAATTTTCGCAAATCGACCTTTGACCTCCGGTACAAATGAACTGCACCGTATTCCAATGTGAATTTATAATTCAGTTAGAAAGATCAAATCAAAAACTGTCTTTTGGGAAATCTTTAGCTACTTTTAGGCTCATGAAATAAGGTTTGTTTTTTCATGTTTACTACTTGTAAAGATATAAAACAATGAAAAATGCTAGAGGAGGCCTGTGCAAATAACCACACTGAACTGAGAGACATTCTGTAGAATATACAAAACTTAAATTAACAGTCCTAAAAGTCAGGGAAAAGGGCTCATTTATTGATTGATTGACTTGTACTTAAAATATTACTAAGTCATCTATCTAATATATAAAATTCTCGTGTCACAGTTTTCGTTGCCATACTCCTCCGAAACGGCTTGACCGATTTTGATGAAATTTTTTGTGCTTATCCGGTATCTATGAGAATCGGCCAACATCTATTTTTCATCCCCTTAAATGTTAGGGGTAGTCCACCCCTAAATTTTTATTTTTATATTTTAGACAAAAATTTTAATTTCTATTTTTTTATGATACAACATACAAAAATACATACAATCCTCAATTTTCACCCCTCTACGATCAACCCCTATTTTTTATTGGTTAATTATAAACTTTAATTTTTTTGGCAAGATTTTCATTTTTATTTTGTCATGAATTAAAATAAAAAATCTGATGTTACTCTCAATTTTTCATCCCTCTATGATCAACCCCTATATTTTATTAGTTAATTATAAACTTTAATTTTTTCGGCAAGTTTTTTATTTTGTTTTGTCATGACTTAAAATAAAAAAAATCATATTACTCTCAATTTTTACTCTTATACGATCAACCCCTATTTTTTCATCCCGATTAATATTTTTTTTATTCTATGCACAGATCCGCAATAAGGTTGCAAGATGGCAATCAAATATTATAATTGTAGTACGATAAATTCTTATTCAGAGTTTATAATATCAAGTTCCTTTAATTATGTTTTTTTTTAAATTGAATTTCATCTCCCGCCCTCGGCGGTCGACTACTGATCAACTATCAATCGATCAGCTATCCCCGCCAGGTGTCACCACTCATCCAGCAAACATCACGTAGTAGGGATGAGGACGAAGCCGGTCTCCTGTCTTACGTACTCACTATACATCATAGATTATACACCTAATATATTTGAGAGCTATACAATACTATACATTTTTCAGCCATGTTTTTTTGGTTTTATTTGTGTATCAATAGTATGTTCAGTAGGTCTGAGAATCGGCTACTATCTGTTTTTCATACCCCTAAGTGAATTTTTTTGGATATTTTTTTTTGTTTATAATGAGGTATTATGTGGTTAAAGGAGGTTTTTTTTTCTACAGTAGAATTTCCCTAGAAACATAATTAAGGCAACACAACGTTTGCCGGGTCAGCTAGTACTAATATATAAATCTACAGTGGTTTTTACGGACGTTCCGTTATAACTACTGAACCATGCATCGGATTGACTTGAAACTTGGTATCCGTGTAGAAAATACATGTACTTAATGGATAGGCTAATATTTATATGAGTGTTGGACTCCCTAATAATAATGACAATAAATAATAATGTTAATTTTAAATGCCCAGCGAAGCGGGCGAGCACGGCTAGTACTGTATAAAAATAATTGTACCAATACCTGGTGTTAAGTTGTTAGCGGAACCCATACGTGTCACTAAGCGAATGCCGACACCCACCTAAAGCCATGAGGTAGAGTCCCAATTGTATTATAGAGCTTCTGTCCAAATCTGTCCAATCTCTCGAACCTGAGCGCACACTTTTGTCGCTGCAGAAACCGACTGGGAGGTGGTACTTATTCGTGCGACCTAACTAACGACCATAAGTGGGTATATATCTACAATACACAGAGTTTTTGGAACGAAGTTCCTTAGGGAACAATGCAGAGGTGTACCCTAACCGGGAAAAAACGTCCGTAACCTAAGATTTTTATTATTTATGTATAGTCTTAGTATGATGTCTAATGAACTCTAATGTATAGTCTACGTGATGACGGTTATTATTATTATTAATATAAATAGCTGTTTCTTTGTATATTATTATTATATATTTTTTATAAATCATTGTGAATAAAATAAAGTTGATAACTCTGGAAAGTAGTTTTTTTTTATCAATAAAAAAATCATAATAAAAAATGTATACCCGAATAATTATTTTCCTTATTACCTCGAATAGAACTTAAAATTAATTTTTTATTTATTAAGGAACTTCGTTCCTATCCGGTGTCCCACGACACCACACATCTTTTTGTAATTAAAGCACTGAAAGCAGGTTCACCTGGTAGTAATAGCTTATTGCTCTTTCCTATTTTGTTTCATCGGTTTATCCCCATTACTAAATGTAGCAATTCTGTCTACCCCGGGTCGTAATTAAACATATAATCACATAACTCATAAACACCGAAGTTTACAATCACAACTATTTCTCGTAAAATCGAAACGTTTCAACGTGTTTTAAGTTCCATAAACGATAAGTTACAACCTATCAAGGGATAAAACGTATTATAACGGATATCGATTTTATCGTGATCAAATCGTGTCGACGCCGCTTCACACCTCATTCGAAAACAATAAAACAATATCGATACAGAATCGTTCGGACGTCGGTACAGAAAAAGACAATGATTCGGCTTTAAGAGAGTAGTGGTAGGACGGGCCCGGTCCGCAACGGACAGTGCCTTAATTATACGAGCCGCCAAACATTTGTTCCACTTTCAAGTGTGGAATATCAGTTGTTACTGCAGTTCAGAGCTCCACGCAATGTCATAGTCAGAATCATCGGGTTCACGTACACCATCCGTACAAATTTATAAATATGAACAAGTAAAGGTGTCCACAAATGAGGTTTTCGATGAAGCAACAGCAAAGTATAATAAAAATAAAATCCGCCAATATGTTTGGTTCTGTGTGAAATAAAACGTAAAAGTTTTAACGGTAGGCAGCGGCTTGGCTTTGCCCCTGGCATTGCTGAAATCCATGGGCGACGGTAACCACTCACCAACAGGTGAGCCGTATGCTCGTCTACCTACAAGGACAATAAAAAAAGAAAAGACTAGAAATACTTTTTTGTAGACGGTAGTTAGTACAATATTCGTCCGTGACTACGAAAACTGTATTCAAAACGTTGGAAATACGATAAAAAATGCGAGATTAAAACGTAAAAATAGTTTTAGTCGTGCGCGGCTATGTGTGCGTTGGTATTATGAGTCTTTCTGCGTAGATATTATCAACGTATTGCACTTCTGACGCGAAGAAGTCATGCATCAATATTTGAGCGATTTGATTGACGTTCCACAATACAATGAGTACTTGACCCTCGGGTTTTATTTCCCGATAGCGTTAATTTGGTGGCTTGTGGCTCCGGTAACAGCTTAAAACCATATGGGCCGTTAGTTCATCTCGCTATCTGCTTTTATAAAAACCGCTTATTTGTCCATCTACGTAAAACCACGTAGTACTTTAAGATTGTAATGTAATTCTGTTGGGTTGGCGTCTATGAATGACCTCCGTGACCCCGGCCGACTTAATGCCGCGTCCATCCCGCCCACCCCTATTAGGTATTGCGTGGTTATTGCCTGTTTTTCGAAGGCGTTTCGAAATCAAATTATTTCTACGACTTTGATTTGCTATTGTTATTATTTATTTCATTTAATACGACGTATGTAATACCAATTTGCGAGGACACTGATTAATTGAGGCCGTCAGCGCAAAAGTGGCTTAAGCTTACCATAGTTAGTATGGAGCAATGAGGTTTAAGTTTTCATGAATTTTAATTTGAGTAGGGAAAAAAACAATACGCGTAAAAATAATGTTTACAAAGCCATTTATTATTTATGGGTGAAAGTATGGATAGGCCGGTTTTGCACCAAAATTTATTATATTTTAAATAAATTCCAATATAAAAAGCTTGAATATAAAAATTGTGGGCTAGGCCACTTTTGCGCTGACGGCCTCAATTACGCTAGCGTCTAATTATTTTTATTTACGCTAGCAGACAGCCTGCTAAAGAATCAGTTGTTGCCGTTTGGATGCTAGAATTGTTCAATCCTTAATAATCGGATTTAAATCGATATTTAAATTCAATCAAGACTTCAATCGAAATTTTCTGTGTTATTTATAAGTTAGCTAGCTAGCCCCAACTAACACCAGGTGGGCCTTGGTTTCGTCATTGTATTGGCGCTAAAAGGAGTTAAAATTTAAAGCTTATCCGTGACATCCTTTTTTCATAATGGAGCCTACGGGGAAGGCATTATTTACAAAAGTAAAAGGCAACTTTAAAAGCGTTAAAATTCTTTTGTCTAAGTCTAGAAACTATGATTGACAAGTGGCAAAATGTGGGGTAGCGGTGGTGGGATTAGAGCGGGTTTTTTTGCCGAGCGACCCATTTGGGTAGAGCTCACGCTGGGTTTGGAATTTTGACAAAACAATTTGGTAATTGACCAAACAATTTGGTGATTGTTTTGTCGATAATATTGTTTTCGTTACTATTTTTAATTAATTTCTTCATTACTTGTTTAGAGAAAAAAAGAGATTAGTAAATCTACTGAATTACTTGACGGTTAAAGTAAAGTGATTATATAGTAAAGTGTGAAGTTTTGTCAAATACCGAAGTTTAATGTTGTTACTAAATAGAGTATACTACACTAGAATTTTTAACCATCATAAATGAGCAGATGTGTTCGTTGCTTATGTAGTGACCACTTTGAGGCATGAGGCATGAGGCAGAATCTCAATTTAATAATGAAATAACGGCTGCCCCGTCTTCAAACAGAAATGGTTCTATTAACTTATTTACGCATGTTATTCCTTCCTTATGGAAGTATTTCGTGGATACACTTTAAGTATGTAATTAGAAATAAAAAAGCTGCCAGATAAATAAAAATCGAATTTGTCAGCTATTTCTACCTAAATATAATATAGAAATATCGTTGATAAATTTAGGATCAACCTCGGACTAATGTAATGGTGTAAGATATTGTATATTTCATAGAGGAGATAAGAGATTCGATCTTCAATATAGAGAGATATATGTAGAGACCTCGGGCGACCCTACCTCAGCCACCGCGGAGGCTCTAACAGTTTAAGTGCAGCGTTAATATGCCACACTGCGCTCTCGTATTCAAATATCGTTAGCACCAATATCAGAACAGATCCGACCGCTCTGTTAATGGGTAGGACGTGTGCTCGCAGGTTATTGGAAGGGCTATAAAATGTTTCATTTCAAAAACCTGATACAAGTGTATTTAATACTTATTTTTTAGACATTAATGTAAGGATCGTGATTCTTCGACACCAGGGCTAACTATCCCAACTAATGAATAATGTAGGCATGACATTTAATTGAATCAGTCAAGTGTACTGATTGCATGATCTGAAATCTGAAACTATTATAGTATACTTATATAATATTTTTGATGCATAGAAACATGTTTAAATTTACAAACTTGCTTGTAGGTAATGCATCGACGCGACGGTTAGTTAGAAAATAAATGGGAAATTAAAACATTTGACTGCAAAGTAAAGTTTGAGTTAAGAGAATGTCTAAGTCACATAAGATGCGTAATCTTAATGCGTAAAATTTTTACTGGTGGTAGGACCTCTTGTGAGTCCTCACGGGTAAGTACCACCGACCCGCCTATTTCTGCCGTGAAGCAGTAATGCGTTTCGGTTTGAAGGGTGGGGCAGCCGTTGTGACTATACTGAGACCTTAGAACTATATCTCAAGATGTGTGGCGCATTTACGTTGTAGATGTCTATGGGCTCCAGTAACCACTTAACACCAGGTGGGCTGTGAGCTCGTCTACACATCTAAGCAATAATAATAAAAAAATCTGTTAATTCAAAATTATTTATTTTAAATAATAATCGTGCTTTCGCGGTTGTATATAATGTATTGCTAATTAATTTATTTTGTTTTAATTTAGTTTTATTTTATTTTAGTTTTTCCTGTTACAATCACTTTGTAAATTGTGTTAACTTTGTCCAACCGAACAGGTAAAGACAACAGAGTTCATACAGCCAAATCTTGTACTGATATTTAAATTATTGAAACTGTAAGTATTTTTTGTTGTTTGTGACACACACAGACGAACAGCATTTGTTCTGTAGGGTTGTGTAGCGCTAGTGTACATTTTTTCCCTTTTCTTTCTTTTTTTTTTTCCTACCTATGCTGATAGCCTTGAGAGGCTATTTCAGCTTTGCCTTGACGTGTAGGTGAGCTTACGGGGCTCAAACCCGGAGTGTTGCCAACACTGGCCTTAGCAAGAGCAGTGCTTCGCAGAATCTACCACCGGATCGAAAACGTGACCCACTGAGAAGATCCGACGAGAAACTCAGTGGGCTGTGTCTGTGGGTTAATTTACTCGCCGAGACCTTCGTCGCAAGCGACGGGTTTGGCGAGGATGTTGACTGGTGCTTGAGGTACCTAAACGCACCGTTAATGGATCGGGAGGATCCGTAATGACGTGTTTAGGGCGATGTCGACTGCTTACCATTCGGTCCACAGGATCGGGTATGTCATTTCCGGCGGCCACGACAAGAGGGTTTTCGTGTCATGCCGCCTTCTCAAAGTGGTGCAATCATGCCGACTGTAAATGCTTACTGACTGAGTCAAGCTTCAGGTCATTATGGAGTAGTGTACGAATAGCATTTGCATGCATCGGGAACTCTGAGGGCGGGAGTCTATATTGCACTAGTCCTGTTTCTACTGACTGTTTACATAAAGCATTACCTCAATAAACGCTTATGGAATTTTAAGTAAGTTTTAAAATTTAATTTTAAGTCTACGGTGTTTTTTTTCCAAACCAGTCCCGAAATAGAATGAATTCAGATTCAAACAACATATTTTAATGTTTAATTAACAAAATTATCTCCACGGATAATATTTAAACAGAAAATATATTAAATTTATTTGTATCATAACAACTTAACTATGGTGCTAATGACCTTATAAACTCAAAGCATAGATATAGTATTAAATATTTCAACAAATAAATCACAAAATTAAATATCAATAGGATACTAAAGAAAAAAAAAACACTCTGATTTGAACTCTATTGCTAAGTAAATAACGTTTATTAAAGTAAACAGCAAACGATAATAATGTAGCAAATAGAGCGGGGAAAGTAGGAGTTTCCAAATTATCGAGTTAGATATGAGATGTCGGCATTTAGCGGCTTCTGTTGACAAACGCCGCACACGCGGGTATTCGCCACTGGCATGCCGTTTTACACTTAAGGCAAAGCACCGTAGAATTCATATTGCGTTGCACGAACACATTCAAATATGTATAGCATTATGTTTGCCGAAAGTATGGTTCTATTAATTTTTCTAAACGTATTGCTCTGTAAAATGTAATGTGTACATTGTGTATGTCTTCTCAAGATTTTTTGGAATCGATAATTTTAAAATATAGAATGCAGATTTAGTCTAACTCTATTTTAATTTTCATAAACAATTGCATTGTGTATACTTTGAATTTAATATTGTTAATAAGCACTTCGGAAATTAAGAAATCTATTTGTGTTAGAAAATTTTATTGAAATGACTTTTTTTTATATGTCGCAGCTGACGTTTGTATTCAAATTCTTTAAATTTCTTTATGCTTAATTGTGAGCTTAGATTTTGGTGCAAGGAAACTAATTAACGCCGCCCATAACTCTCAACTATTTAATTGTTTAATCAAACTGAATTAAGAGTGTTTGAAAATTTTGTTTGGTGATTTCTTTTATGTAAAATTTAATATTACATGACACAAACAGTATGGTTACCTTACAAAGCGCAGTTCACAGTTTTAGTCTACTGCGCAGTTCCGGTATCATTGTGCTAACACCCACTTTTACACGATTCATGAGCAAACTCAACTCTATCTAATTTCGAAAGGTTTATTTATCTACACGTCATAGATCTAAATAAATCCAGAAATGATACTGACTACTTAACGCCTTGAAACGTTGGTGTTTTCTGGGCGATGCTCACTGGATTTGCGAATGAATTAGTCAGAGACGCAGGCGGATCACAATTTGGCACTTTAAAGTTTTGATGAAGATTTGATGTAGAAGATTGACAGAGGAAAGATTTCATGGTTTGATCTTGTAATTTTTGTTATGTTTTAATTTTAACTATTATAGTTTCTGTGATCAAGGAAGACTGAATTAATGATTAGAAAATGAATGAAGAGTTTTGTCAAGAAGAGCTTTATATTTTCAATGTCATTAACGACTGCATTTCAATCGTTTGCTTTTATTAATTGAAGTTTAAAAGCACTAATTTTGAGAAGAAGAATTTTATTTTAACTGTAACATGATTAAAAGTCATCAAAAATATCAAATATTAAGGCATTGAGATTGGTATTTAATTTATGCCGAAGATATTTATTGTATTGGTGGAAGTTAAGTATTTTAAAAACTAAGTCACTAGTTTCACATGATTTAATCAACGACCTAGAATCGCACCATCGCACCAGCACCCGGAGGTATCGGAGAAGGTGACTAAGGGATTCACTGGAGTATGGGCAGAAGTACTTTCAGAGATTACGGCGTTTGCTGGTGAACACGAGGGCACACGAGTAGGTGACACCATCCTAGTGCCAGATAAAAATTGAGTCCTTTGGGTTTACGACGGAAATTCACATTTCAGAGATCATTTCTGCAATGCTCCATCCTGCTCTGAGCTCCCCAGTGCCGTGCTTCCTCAATACTACGTCATGTCCATTTTCAAACGAAGTTCGGAAGGACTCCTTAGTAGTAGTAAGCGACCACTCAGCTTCAGGTGTGCTCGTCTATTTTTGAAAGTACAGAAAAAGGAATCTCTGAAATATCACTATTGAATGTCTAACTTTTCGTAAGTCTGTATGAGGTGTAACAATAAACCATGCGTCTTAAATCAGTTTTAATTAGTCTTTGTTATTCATTACCTTATATTTTACATTGAATTCTCGTATCATTTAAATCTGAAACGTTTTCACTGTCATTGGGTCAAACAATGAAGAATGGCCGCCATTATTATTAGGTTTTACGTCTTCTCAAGCAGAATGGCGCAGAGATCTAACAGTGATCCTAGTTTAAATATAAATTGATTGACTAGGACCAAGTAACCATCAACACTATCATTTTGTATTCAAATTCAAATTCAAATTCAAACAACAAATTCAACTATCAACCAGCGAGGAAGTATTTGTGAGTATGCTTAGCGCCCTCCATTTTATTTCTTTCATAATGGGACTATGTATCTCATTTTTGGGCTAGGAAATTATGTGTGTATTTGGCAAGTCTACGTCAATGGTTGCTACCACCTTGCCTCTGTCTATTGAGAAGAAATCATGTCCTCCGTTTTGAATGTTGGGACGTTCTTGTACATTACAATTACTCCGACCTCATGTCTCAAGGCGGGTGGCCATATTCACATTGTGATCTCTGTTGGTTTCGTTAACCGTACAACACCAGGTGGGCTGTGAATTTTCTACACATAAGGTATGTAATAAAAAAATAATAGAATTGTTTAACTTCAGCTGTCAACCCGATGCGCCAAGTGGACGCCAAGCCTAATTATCAGTGCTTCTCTCAAAATTAAATATGTTATTGTCTCACGATAACGCGCTTAGGTAACACAGTTCACAGGTTCGAGTTATGTAAATACATTTATGTAATTTTACAATTAAAGGTCATTTTTGAGTGGTGACCTAAGATCTTTGAGATTTTTTTGGTGTAATACTGTTTGAGGATAAAATTTTAGTGATCTGCGAAAATTGTGACCAAATAACGCTGCGTGAAGTTCATCGGCAATCAATATTAAATGTGATGAGTGGCTAATTGAATAGATTAAATTTTTTTTATATATATTTTGTAAATTTATTATAAAAAAAAGAACATAATATTCCTAACCTAAAAGTACATGTTATTACCCGCAACACGCTTCGTCAGATTACAGAAATAGAGTTATAAGCAACATGCTTCGTCAAAAGTACAATATCTTACTTTCAGCTACAAGCGTCGTCATAGATTAAATCTAATATTAAAAAAATAATCTGAAATAAAATAAAAAAAAAACATGCTCACTGAGTTTCTTGCCAATTCTTCTCAGGACGGAAGCTAGTTCTTGTGAATTGGCGGTAGTTCTTTTGACGTTCAACAAGTATGTACTTTCATTTATGTTGAATAAAAATTTTTTGATTTGATTTGAAATGTCTCTTTATGTGTCGTTTTATCGTTTTTGAAAGTTTTCAGTGATGTCGGTTGATATCTTTGGATATCTTTGGACCTTAATGCCTAAGCGCACACATATTATAATAACATGAATGCATTACGTTCAAATAATTGGGATCCTACTTTGCAAAGAACGCCTTACTTGCTTCGCGATAGAGATAGCCGAACAAAACTATGTCTTTATCTTGCCCTTATCCCAATATATGGGGTCGACGCAGCATGTTCTCTTTTATCATTCAAGCCCATCATACGCCATCTCTGGCATATCCTCTTGCACACAGTAGTCTTTTTAGGACGCTTCCCCCTCACGGTATAACTAAATGTTTTCTTCTTAAGCCCGGTCTGAAGCCAGATCGTGTTCACAGCTCAAACACTCACTCCTAAATTACATCAACTGTATCATTACATTAACCCTCGCTATTGAGACACGCGAATGTGATTATAACATTTCTAATTGTAATTGGTTTGAATGTTTGAACTATCAAAGTAATGATTTTAAGGTAAATTTTTACTTGTATTATTGGCATAAAAAATAGTTGTCGAGAAAAAAAACACAAACCTATTTAAAAGCGATTTGTTTTTGAAGTTTCTGTATCCATATTTAATAATATATAAAATACAATCATGCAATACATAAATAGTATATATAATAACAACGCCATTTTTGTGACCTGTAATATTATTAAATGTTGGAGATTATAAATTTTATTTATTTTATATTAAATTAGTATTTCACTTTTTGAACCATAAAATAACTGTATTTGATTATACAAAAAAATAATTCGAGAGAGCCGTGTCATTTATAAACATGCGAACGAATGATTTTCGTTAAATCGATTACTTATCTCGAATAATCGATTTTGTGGATCGCGACTCACAGTTGTTTTTTGTTCCGAATATTCGTTGTTTATGGCGATTTTACGGTGTTTGTAATGGTATTCGTACACGCGATGTTTTGTCACGATAGGAGTTATGGTGTGTATATAAGTAAATAGTGTAATGAGTTCAAATGTATTAGCTAGTATAAAAATATATAGTAATCTGTTGTGTCCGATAGTATCCGCATCTCTAGTGACGCGTTTCCCGGTGGGCTACTGACGCGAGTTTTCACATTTCTATCATCGAGCTCAAAATGCTTATTTAACACTTCATTAAGTAGTTTAAGTCGTACGGGAAGCAGTAACGAGTCCGTACTAATGACGTAAACCGTTTAGCGTCTATTTAACGCATTCGACTCTAAAACTGAGATGAGATTATCTTGACCGATTTTTTTTGGGCACTTCCTTGTTTCTTTTCTAAGAACTTCTTGTTTTACTGTAGTTGGAAAGTAAACGAAGATTTTGATAAAATATGAATACGATGTTTCGAAATACAGCTTAAGCCCGGGCGGCAAACTTCACATTTTCTTAACTCCAGGAGTCCCGTTTAATAACAAGTAGACTGTGAGTTCGTCTGCTCTATGTACTTGTTTCTACTGTTAACGTGATCGGCAATACCACTGACAGCTCTTTTCGAAAATCTCATAATGAAGGAGACGTTAAAACCCCACAGTTTCGTAATGAGTACGGCAACAGAATTCCTGAGTCCGCATCATAATCACGTTAGCACTTCTATTAGTGCAAGGTGTTACATTGATTCTGTAACGTCTATTTGAACGTATTATTTTCGTGTATAAGGATTACCTCGTCCCATACGTTTAAGCTCATTAGCGTTTCTGGTAGTTTGAACGTTTTTTTTTCTCACACTGTAATGTCAAAATGTACTTATTTTTAGACGTATCTTATTATCTCGAAGGAACCAGAATTAGTGTCCGAAAGTTCTAGATAAAAGTCAAAAACTTGCCACCATAACTAATTGTTAAGACAAGGGCACACTAAACTAACTGCAAATATTTAATTCGACTTATGTTGCTATTAATGTAAAACAATATCCACACGCACTGAAAACATTCTTCTAAGTATTTCAACTATTTTGATATTTGCATGCACAAACATATAGATAGATAAACAGAAAATCTTTTGATAATAATTTTTATTGTAATATATAAAATAAATTCAGAATTAAAAAATCATGCAACAAGCCATGCAGTATGAACCCATATAAAGTTGACGACGAAACATGACATAACAATGGCATTAAAGTACAAAGTCAATGTTAAGGAAGGCATAAAGTCGCCGGCTCGTGACGCACAAGAGTAAAAGTAAAAAAAAAATCGCTCCAGTTCCCACGGGCGGTCGCGTGTTCAGTGCTGCCATAGCCAATAGAGTAATGCACAAGCGATTAGCGATTTTGTGTTGTGTAACATTTTACATGCCAAAATTAGTAGTAGAATATAGATGTTTATTAGTGTAGTGTAAAGGTAGATATCATATTAGGGAACGTTTTTTACAAAAATCAGAATGCTATTTTAATAACGTTTTCAAGACGAGCTTCCAAACAGCAACAACAACAGGAGTGTTGGCTTAAGATTTTTCTTTGTCGTTTTTCTCAGACTTGCGTATTCTTTAATATTAATAAATTAAAGACTTGGTGAATAATATGAATATGAATATCTTTTTGAATGAATATCTTTTATGAATATGAATATCTCTCAAGGTAAAGGGTTCTACTAATGTATTTATAAATTTTCATTCACAGACTTAGTTAATATATGGTTCACATATTTTTAAGTGTTACTTTATTAGTCTAATGTTATTCTTTTAATTTTCAAATACGTGTTTTAAATTATTCGTAAAATAATGTACACATTTTCAGTTTTATTTAGTATTAAGAATTAGAACTAGGAACCATTTCCGAATCTGGAATCCTCATTTTAGCAGTACTTATATTAAATAACAATTTTACATAACTATTACATAAGATATTCGATGACTATTTAATATAAGACATTAATTTTAAATTACTTCTTAAGTGCTCAAAGTTTTGCTCTTTACTAAACGGTATCATAAGTATATAACATAGACCACACGTCAACCTTGATCTTGCTACCGTGTAATTAACCGCATCATTTGAACCGTCGCCGTAGCGTAAAGTGGCGTGGCGTCGTGGGGCTCGTGCCATATGACGTCACCGACGTTACTACAAGCTGCAATGAACTACTGTGAATACCTACTTTTAAATTAGGGAGCTATATCGTATTAGTAATGTTATGACGTGCTGTGAATAAGTAAGGGTTGATAGCAACGCTCTGCGTATCGGCCGCTAAGCTATTTTGGGTTTCGCGTTAAGGGCAATGGCGCAGTTATTTAAAGGTGACTTACATTTTATATCTTATAATCGTAGTCCGAGATTTTATACTTACAAATGGCAGTTCAATTTATGCCTATCTACACTATTAGTGAATATATTTCCGTCAATTTAATGGGAGAAGGACACAAATAAATGAACAGTCAAAGAAAAATTTGTGATTTATATTCAGGAACATGTAACGTGGGCTGGAATTACTATAGTTGCATATCTATGGGAATCATTAGCCGCTTAGGGCCGAGTTTCAACACTCCTCGTGGTGTCCGCCTGGCGACGGTAAAACGTTCGCGGTGTCCTTTATGCTGGGCCTCTCACATAAACATACACTTTAAAATTAACTCACGTAATAAATTCAGTTGAGCGCACTAAAGTCGATCCAAAGCGAAACCTCCGCGGCCATTCGGACAATTGGAATCAATAACATATTTAATTGCAGTGTCAAATCTACGATTGCGAACGCTATGCTAATTATTTTAGAGTACGAAATTAGCAATCGTAAACATTCGTACACAAAGGACTATTCATAAGTTCAAATTGGACTTGGAGATGCGGTATAACTGGTAAATGTCAATCATGGTGCAAGGAAACTCGTAAACTCAGTATTCAATTGTGAGCGTCATACAAGTTATAGCCACGCATTATGTCTTAGTATTTTAGATATAACGATTTATGATTTGCTTTGTCGTTTTCCTAATAGAAGGGTTCAAAATCGTTTAGGACATTTATTTAGGTTATTGTCCATTAGGTCCTCCTGATCTTAAGTTCTGAACAAACTATCGACGAGAGAACCTTTTCTTGTGACTTCCTACAGAAAAAACAACCTTTTTAAACTGCCTCTTAAATATCTTTGTTTTGTGATTTCGTCAAATTTTTTTAGTTTGAGAACTACGACTTGTCATTGCTGTTCATATAAATTGTAATTTTCGAAATATGAGGATTATAATTTCTATGTGAGATTAAATGGATAGTGTTTTTAATTGAGTAGATGTATTATAGGAATATGTGGATGGAAATTAGCACTGTCTTTTTGCGATAATAACATAAAAAGCCTAATTGTTAAAGGTAAATGGTAGGTTTGTTGGTTCACTAGTCGAGTTACATAGCTTTTCTGATTGTGTAGAGACTTTATACAGTTGCTATTGGCACTTGGGGTGCGGCCCCTCAAAGTGTGATAAATGAACATACAATATGCGACACACGAGTTATTTCAACTATTAATATAATTGGCGTTTTCGAGTCATGATTAACTAGTCATTAATAAAAATACTAAAACACCAGAGACATAACGATTAGTAATTTAAAAATTAATGAACGTCTGTATCCATGGATCGTTATTGATGATCTGACGCTCAGTGAAACCGCTCATCGCCGGAACACTCCAGTTATCTCCCATTCGACAAACGAAAAGAAAACTAGACTTAATAACGAGCTGTCATCGAGAACATTGACAAATTAAATATCAACATTCGAAAGAAATAACAAACAAATATATTTTTGCGCGCGTGAAATGAAAATAGTAGTCAAACAATCGAATCTCACTTTATTGGCGACGGCACGCGTAACGTTGTTGAACCTATCGATGAGTATGGTTAGGCAAACTTGTTTTTGCAGCCAAATAAGCGGATTTAGTTATTAAATCGTACGAGATTTATGTGTGTTCTTAAGTTTGTGTTGGGTCCGAGGAGTGAGGATTGGTGCCGTCAAATTTTTGCCACGTTGTAATTAGAGAACGGTGCAAGGGGTCATGCGAACAGAATGATAGGAAACGGCATCGGGTCGACCTCACGGTCGTGTGGTGCAAGTTATGAAATATAACCGAGTCGTGTGAAAGTTCTTACATCGTATTCAATTTGAACAGCTATGTAGGAGATTTTACAGAGACCATAACTATGATGTATATACTTTATATATAAAGTATATACTTTGTTACCATATTGAATCACCAATAGTGAGGATTAACTACATTTTTTTTCTCTATGGTTAAGTGGACTGAAAAAGCAGCTTTGTTTGAATATATAATTCAAAGTTCGTATATAATACTATCGACATTATGTTAATTATAAATGTTTAGTATTCATCATTATAGCGTTGTTTACATCTAACGCATAAAGACTCACGTTCCGTTGGAATGAGCTCCCCTCCACGGTGTTTCCTGAGCGCTATGACATGTCCTTTTTTAAACGAGTCTCGTGGAGAGTACTTAACGGTAGGCAGTAACCACTCACCATCAGATGGGCCATATGATCGTCTGCCTACAAGGCCAAAAAAAAAGCTGACAATGTCTAAAAATAAACACAGAATCTATTTATTTACGCAATGTACATTATCTATATATTGAGCGTGTATCTTATGGTTGCGGGATCAACCCGCTGATCGCTCACGTCTCGCTACCTGATAAAGTTTATTTAACAGTTAATTATAATTAATAGCGGCAAGTTTGAGTTTTGAATTAATGATTTATAAATTTCATATTGCTACCTGCCGATTTCTTTCTTGTAACCTAGATTTAATGTACTTAGAAAAAAAAACATTGCTTAAGTGGGCAGGCCATCATGACGGCCGTTTCATGAATAGTGTTCACTTCACTTTGTTCGTCATAATTGTGAATATAGAACCATGACCAAACATTAAAAAAAATATTAATATACTATAGTGGGTCAAGCGGTAGGCGCATTACTAGAAACACGTTATACTAGTTACAACGGCTGCCCCACCCTTCAAACCGAAACGCATTACTGCTTCACGGCACAAATAGGCAGGGTGGCGGCACCTACCCGTGTGGACTCACAAGAGGTCCTACCACCAGTAATTACGCAAATTATAATTTTGCGGGTTTGATTTTTATTACACGATGTTATTCCTTCACCGTGGAAGTCAATCGTGAACATTTGTTGAGTACGTATTTCATTAGAAAAATTGGTACCCGCCTGAGATTTGAACACCGGTGCATCGCTTCAACTTGTAACTATACATGAGACCTTAGAACTTGTATCTCAAGGTGGGTGGCGCATTTACGTTGTGGATGTCCATGGGCTCCAGTAACCACTTAACACCAGGTGGGCTGTGAGCTCGTCCATCCATCTAAGCAATAAAAAAAAAAACTAAAATGGTGCCGCCCAGGGTAAATAGTTATCACAATGTTTGATAAATGATTATATTTTAATTTATACCAGCGAAGTCACGCTCCGCTGTAACAACCGATTAATATAAGAAAACACATATTTTCTTTCAAACGAAACGAACTTTCAAAAAGCTTTTTATGAAGTGTCATGAAAGACCGTGCAAAGCTTCAGATTAATACGATGGACAACATCCAAACGCATGCAACATTAACAAATACTCAGAAAACGTATTTAGTTTCTTTTTGTACGGTAATGGTAGTCGGACGAGCATACGACCCATCTAAGGGTGAGTGGTTACAATTCTAGAGATGCTAATAGGCTATTAGGAAAACTGAGCTAGATTTTTAAATATTGGAAAGAGTATTGAAACCTACGAAGTATCGTCTATCGGAGTACTGTATACTGTCTATCGAAGTAGCGTCTATTAGTCCGCAAACTATTATGAAGCTATTTCCATATAACCCAGTACTATGCTAATAGGGTAGTAATGCTAATAAGGTCCGGCAAAATTATTTTCCTATTTAAAATAATTAACAACTAAATACATCTAAACAGTTGCAATGGGTGAAATTACATTCAAAAATACGTCGTTTTAAATTAATTATTGACATCGCATTACGCCTCAGTGAAAATGTTATTAAACAAAAATAGTCTTTGTCTTCTGGCGTTGGACGGTCTATTTTACCATTGAAGTGCGGTTGGACTTTTGATTATATAAATGATGTCGATGCATGATGTATTGTCTGCATTCGACCTTATTTCATTTTATAATTTATAAAGACGGTAGTCAAAGTTTTTTTATATTCAATTAACTCTTCGTACTCATCGCAATATTAGTTAGTTACTGCGTTATGCAAGATGAAAACAAAATATTTTTTATGACGGCACGGATGACGAAGAAGCGTTAGTAGCGGTATTGTGAGGGCGCAGGTTTGAAATGCAGAGTACTGGACATATTGTCGAATATGAGCAAGTTAAGTTTTACTGGTGGTAGGACGTCTTATGAGCCCGCACGGGTAGGTACCACCACCCTGCCTATTTCTGTCGTGAATCAGTAATGCGTTTCAGTTTGAAGTGTGGCATCTCAAGGTTGGTAGCGGCACTTACGTTATACATGTCTATGGGCTCCGGTAGCCACTTAACATCAGGTAGGCCGTGAACTTGTCCACTCAATTAAGCAATAAAAAAAAAGTCACCCAGGCTTTTCTAAAGTTCATAAATAGTACAGCCAAAATGTACCTTTTTAGATCGATATCTCAATTGCATTGGAGCAACGTTTATCGTACCCTCGGCGCACATGATGACATCCGTACAAAGCCTTTGACATTCTCGTTAAGGAGAACACAATCGACACAAATCCGAATATCTTCGTTAAATCACGAAATGCCAATAAAATACAACGCAAAGTACATAAACAAGTACCAGTTCATGAAACATCGCGGACGGTACGACACTTCGTAACATAGTGGACGGTATGGCAACATTGGATTAGGGAGTCATTTTGGTTTAATTATTTATTTTGTATGTGTTTTATTGTCACCCCGTTTCGTCTGTGAGGAATAGCCTAATGGCTCGAAGTGGAAAATAGTCGATATTAATTAATATAGTTTTGGAAGTATATTGAGGAAATCTTCTTTCAGGGAAGAAACATTTTACTGACTTTTAAAACCCTTCATGCTTAGACATATACTTATTTCTGTTTTATCTTGTAAATTTTTGTATGTAATAAATTAATATTCAACGTAACTCTTAAGAGTCAATATTAATTAATGTTACCTATTACGAAGGGATAGCGTTGATAATTGTTAAATGATAGCTTACAATACAACAGTGCAGTGTCCTCTTATTTGTCCATACTGTTTCTCTTATATACTTGAAATACTAGAGATCCCAAATAGGGGCGTATAGTCTAATGTAGTACACGATTGCTCACAAACGCTCACGTTTCGATGAAGCCGTACCAAACTGTGTTCGAACAGGATGCACGGGCACGGACATCGCAGAGTACAACTTTACGATAATTGCACTAGTGTGGACGGACTCGTGTTTGCAGTCTTGACATTTTTGCATCTAATATTTTTGAACCGTTTATATCAATATGAACGTCTGATGGCTTTATGAGTTTAGTTTTATAGGTATTACCGCTATCCACCAAGAGACATGAGGCTGAAATCTCCGCTTGGTAACAACGACTTTTTTGTCTTATAAAGACGGAATATAGGGAAGCTTTAAAACACATAGGCGCGATGGTGGTACTAAGCTAATATTTCATTGACATAAACTCAGTGTTCGGTTAGATGTACTTAATACATTTAAAATTGGAAACAAAAATCTTTATTAATATTCAGAAATTTAAATGGAAAAGCAATCGATCTTAAATGTCTTTTGGATTTTATCTGTCTTTAGATACTAGCTAGAATGTTATCAAAATAAATAATCGCAGTGCAACCTCAGTAACGAACAAAATAATATCTAATATTCGCCTGACGTAAGGTAATTGATTAAGTTAAACAAATATTTTATCAAAATACCCTACTCTTTTGCATCTACGTTTGATGTAAGTGCAGTTAATAGAACCAGTTTAATTTATATAAGTTTCAGATTCCGTTGTTAAAATACCATCCAATCTATGCAAGTTAAAAAAAAGGTTTGAAAAAGCAAATGCCTCAATACAGCAAAAATAAGTCAACAACTAAAACAGTACAGTTCGTTCAGCTCAATAACAATAAAACAATAAACTTGTCTTTACGATAAGCAATTTCGCTAATTGTTTGCGCAAAAATTTCTTTTCTAAGAAATAACGTTTCTTACGGTTTGTTTGATGTTTGAATGGCTTTTTTTTGTGTTTAAGGGTTGATATTAGGGCCTTCGAAGCTCAGTTTACTGTCATTGTAGCAGTATGTTGCCGTTAGTTTTGTATCAAAATTTCCTTTAGTAGTAGAATTTTTTGCGCAATCCATAATTTTTTGTTTTTGGTTTTACGTAACCAAAAATAATAGTTGGGGAAAATTAGCATGGATATTTTATGAGCTGTGGCAGTTGGCACTGCCTTCTGCAATTTTATGTAGCGATATAAGAAAGTTTACGTAGGTTGAAAATTTAAATTTGCAGCTAAACTTTCCGAGCTGAAGGGTCGAGCAAATGTATACTAATATAATTGAGGCTTCGACCTCATATTACAAATGGGGTGGTGGCTCGTGTGTTAATGTTTATGGGTTGTAGTGACCACTTCACATCAATGGGCCACGAGATATGAACATGATGCTGGAACTTATATTACATTGGTTCTAAAAGTGGAATTTTGTTTATTTAGTCTCATAGCTATTAATTACTACAACACCGTAGGGCTTAGGTTCGATTTCTGGTTGAAGGCAGTCAGTTTCTCTGTTAAAGAAACCAGCATAGAATGTTTGGTTCGGTTTGTTGAATGTAAATCTTTGCGTGCTTACTCATTAGGAGTTTTGGAACTGACGCTACATTGAACTCAAATCGAACGGATAGCAATCCTTAAACCAGACCATGAACAATCGATATCGACCTCTGCTTGAGGCTACTGATCATTGAGCAACAGCCGACGTTGCGCTAACCATTTCGGAAGCGTAAAATTGCGCAGTCTATCAGTAATTAAAAGCGACTTAAAACTGATCCGCTCGGGTCGTTAGCTCGCGACATTTTCGAAACTCAACTAAATGCCTTTTGAACTGATTCCGAAACGGTTCGTGTTGTACAGTTGGCCCTAATGATGGACACTAATGGACTTGCACAGTGAAATTCGAACGCCGCTGTTTCCAATACGTATTTAAAGGAGAAAAGTTTCCTTTATTTATATGCATACTTTACCCATGTGAATATAATCTATGTATGAGCGTTCGAGGCCTAATGCGTGTGGAAAACTATTACTAAGTAATCGAGATTCTTTCAGAGCGGTTCGTTTGTTAGTTAATTATATAATCACGATTGTAATGACAATTTAGACGGAATTATCTCTGATTTTGACGAGCAGCACGCGATTTCCATCAACTTCTATATCTTTTAATTATCAAATTATTGCTATTGCAGCATTACTGAACAATTAATCAGATTTGTTCTTAATAAAGTTCGAATTCACAGGGAGCTATACCCAAACATTTGCGTTAATTAAATAATTAGATTTAAAATGAATACTTGTATTGTGCGCGTTCCTAGACCATCTATTCGAATACTATGAACCTTAATATCGATACTGTTGGTACTCCATGAGTACTTCTTTCATAGTAAGAAATGACACTTGGTGCGCAGGGAGTTTTAAAAAAACATACATTTAACAAAATGATTAACCACAGCGGAGCGTCATCCAGTTTCACGAGCAAGATATTAAGGGTTTATTGTTTACAAAAATCAGAATGTAGTGAAATTGCAAAAATAAATAAATACATAAATAAGTATGCTAAATGATATAAACAGGTGAGATAATTGAAAATTTGACGTACAATATACATATCTGTACAAGTAATGAAATATGCACAGTATGAAGACAGAAAATGTTTTTGATTCGTCTCTTGTAATTTTATCGACAGGAGCTATAGCGTGTGAAATGCATCATTTGTTTGCTGCATATTCTCTTAATACGACCATCACTGATAATACTTTCAATCATCCATAATATATTAGTTTCCAAAGTTTATAAAGAGCTACGAAGGTCAGGACACATATTCTTTTAAAGCACTAATGTAATAGATAAGGCTCTGAACTCGACGAACAATTGTCATTGTGTATTGTGGCATTATTACGGCGGCGTTACGTGGCTGACACACATACGACGCACGTAAGGCTCCGTTTATAATAGCTACTTAATAATTATGTGCCTTATGATTTAATTGTGAATTCTAAAACCGACAAAGGTACACTCCGTGATCTGGTCTGTATCGGTTAACCAGCAACTGCAATGATAACTGGACATTTCAAACACTTCTACTAAGAGTACTAGGAGAACATTAGTCAGTCTATGGTTGAATGCGAATATTTAATTGATTGTTTTCTATTTACTACGTTTTTCTGTTTTTTTTTCAAATTGTTGTTATTTTTGTTTTTCGTTTTGCTTTAGTTATTTAATTCTAGACGATGCGACGCCACATTCGTTTTTAGTTATTTAAGCGTGGAGACATTTAAATGGTGTTTAGTTGTAAGGTTAGATTTTATATAGTTTAAGTTTGTCTTCCAAATAAAATAAAAATAAAATATTAGGTGTAGACTATATACTATATGTGTACTATATGAGGGTGGATTTCGATTATGACTTATCGTACGTAGCCTGTAAATTAGTTAAAAATTATTGTTTTAAAATTAATTTAACATTTCTTTTTCTTTGCCTAGGTAGGTGAACGAGCCTACCTGGTGTTAAATGGCCACTGGAATCAATAGACATCAACGAAGTAAATACGCCCACCCACATTGAGATATGAGCTCTAAGGTCTCAGTAAAGTACAACGGCTGCCCCGCTCTTCAAACCGACAAGCATTACTGCTTCACAGCAGAAACAGGCACGATGGTGGTATCTACCCGTGCGGACTCACAAGAGGTCCTAACACCAGTAAAAATTTACATGTTCAAAAACGACTGTGTTCGTTCTTTTGATTGCGATATATTTCTACATATCACGCTCGAAAAAAGTGTAAATTATTACAGGTACCACTCCGGTCTGCCCACGTTAAGGTATGGTTCCGAACTCGGCAACAAGCAGCAGTGCTGATGCCACAATGCTGCAACTAAGGTGTTGCCAGCAGTGACGCGTCTGCCGCAGCAGTAAGAGAAACTATATGTGTTGGTCTGTCGCGGCGGTAGGGCGACACTTACGCGTAGCAGTGCTGCCGCTATATTGCTGTCTAGCTCAGAATTTAATCTCATATAAGCTTATAGAGATTGTATGGAGACCGCTAGCCCACTGAGTTTCTCTTCGGATCTTCTCAGTGGGTCGCGTTTCCGATCCGGTAGTAGATTCTGCGAAGCACTACTCTTGCTAGTGTCAGTGCTAGCATCACTCCGTCTTGAGCTCCGTGAGCTCACCTACTTGTTAAGGTTACGCTGAAATAGCCTCTCAAGGCTATCAGTTTAGGTAGGCAAAAAAAAATGGGGGCCAGTAGTGCCGCGACAACACTGCTGCGTGCAGCGGAGTTCCGAATCATACCTTTAAGATTGAATGAAATCATAGTAATCTGTGGGTAGGTACTTGAATTGGGATGTCATTTTATATTGGTTGATTACGGCTGTAAAAATCTAATATTTTGGATTTGGTTTCGAGTGCTGAAAAAACAGTTCAATGGCTTAGCGAGATTTCTTGATTGAGGATAGATATTCGCAGTTCCAACACGCATCTTTTTGCGTCTTACATGATTCGTCAAAGATCAAGATCAGCAAATAGACAGAAAAACAAACAAGTTACGTGGATACAAAATATCTTTATGTCGTATTATATTCTTTATTTTATAAACGTCATAACATACAAATATACGATTTAAACTGTTTTAACGATTTAATGTCATGTTCTGAGAGGATAAAAAGAGGCTTAAGCACTACAAAGACACTCCTCTTATAGATGTTGAAGTAATTGATGAGTTGGAAACAGACCAAAACTGCGAATAGTTTGAAACTTTCACGTTTATCTACATTACACACACGATTATTTAACGGGTTGGTACGACGATATTCACATCTCACGAGTTCCCGATATATCAACGTATTGCAAGATTAAAACTAATTTATTAGTCGAAAGTTCCGTGTGTGATAATAAATATTTTGTGCATTCGTGACCGCAGTTATTGAAAGTTCACGAACACGTGGAAATAAGAGTGTTGCGACTAGGTTAGAGTGGACAGGGAATTAAGTAGCATTTAATTATTAGTGGTAAGACGTCTTGTGAGTCCGCACGGGTAGGTACTACCGCCCTGTCTATAAATGCCGTATAGTAATGCGTTTCGGTTTAAAGGGTCGGGCAGCCGTTGTAACTATAATGAGACCTCAGAACTCATATCTCAAGGTAAGTGGCGGCATTTACGTTATAGATGTCTATGGGCTCCGGTAACCACTTAACACCAGGTGGTCTGTGAGCTCGTTCACCCATGTAAGTTACAAAAAAAATAAAAATAAAAATAAGGGCATTTGGCCATGCCTGATCGAGGGGCTTCTAGTTCCTCATTAGAGAAGGAATCTAATGTGATAAGTGATGCTGTGATAGTTTATTTATAGTAATCGAGACAGAAGACATCCGGATGTGACCGTCTGCGGCCGAGACTTGAAAAGAGTTTTTAACAACAGACCGAGGATTGATTATGCGCTTGGCTTTGCTCATGACTATGAGCGACTTTTTTTTCTGACCTATGCTGATCGCATTGAGAGGCTATTTCAGCTTCTCCTTGACGTGTAGTTGAGCTCACGGGGCGCAAACCGGAGTGTTGCTAACACTGGCCTTAACAAGAGCAGTGCTTCGCAGAATCTACCACCGGATCGGAAACGCGACCCACTGAGAAGATACGGCGAGAAACTTAGTGGGTGTCTGTGTCTATGGGTTAATTTACTTGTCGAGCCCTTGGTCGCAAGCGACGGGCTTAGCCAGGTCGGTGGCCGGTGCTTGAGGTACCTAAAAGTACCGTTAATGGATTGGGAGGATCCGTAATGACATGTTTAAGGCTATGTGCGACAGTGATCACATATAATCATATGGGCCGTCGACCGCCTTTATTAGCAACGAAAAGTATAAAATAAAGTTCGCGGATTTTATTTATTTAACTGACAGCAAATAAGTACAATTTAAACGGTTTTCCTAATCATTTAGCACTACTACACAGAAGCCTAAAATATTAGCACTGACATTTATCAGTTACATACTCGGAAATCTGTAAGTCTGAAATACACGTATCAGCAAAAGCGTACGTGATGTAATAGGGAAGCTCGACGCGTATCAATTTTTCTGAGTAGCTACTTCCATAGCACGTGTTCCCGGACGACTTCCACGAAGAAGGAATAACGTCTACACATGCATTTTATTTACGTGGAATATTTTGATTGAATTTTAGTTATCAAATCTCACAAAAATGGCTGAATTTCCCGCACAATTATAGTTTTTGATCTGTAATAACAAGGACCCTTTTTATCATGGGAATTAATATGACCTGCCGTGTATTATATATCTGCTTTAATAAATACGACAGCTTATTCATCAGTTAGTGATTTCACGAACCGACGGCTCCACAAATCGATTGGTGGTATAAGAACCAGAGAGCGATACGAGCAGCTATTTAGGCCGGGTAAACGAAAACTGTAGTATTCTCTCTGAATAACAACCGGGTGAAACCTTCGGGTCAGTTTGGACGTGTAATTAAAATCAAAGTCGCAAAATTCAAAATTCAAATTTACTGGTGGTTGGACCTCTTATGAGTCCGCACGAGTAGGTACCACCACCTTGCCTATTTCTGGCGTGAAACAGTAATGCGTTTCGGTTTGAAGGGTGGGGCAGCCCTTTTAACTATACTTGAGACCTTACAACTTATATCTCAAGGTGGGTGGCGCATTTACGTTGTAGATTTCTATGAGATCCAGTAACCACTTAACACCAGGTGGGCTGTGAGCTCGTCCACCCATCTAAGCAATAAAAAAATCATGAAGTAACGTGGGCAAACTTCGTAAAGTGAGTGAGGTGGGCCGTGAACAAGTCTGTCCATATACAACTGCTAGTGTGTGTGTTTGTTTATGTGTGTGTGTTTATATAATAACAATACACAGACAGTGGTTGCGCAGCGGTCGAAAATGGGCCACAATTAATGTTTTTTATATTATAGATAAGCATATTTCCTATCATCACGTTACGAGTATTATAAAATACTAAATTATATAAGGCGACGACTGTAGCCGCGGCCTACACACCAGGGATCGTGGGATTATTTCCCACGAGGGTAAATTATTGTTTTACGTGTTTTATGAGTTTTTTTGTGTGCGTATAATGGCCGCACTTATCGCGATATAATGGGCGATTGTTCATTGAGCGACGACGGTCATTTACAATCAATTGTTTGGTTCCGATGGCTTGTGGATGTGAGTGTTTTGTATATTCCTTGTTGCGGTCGGCGTGGTGCTTACTCTAGATCAGTTTGATGACTAAATAAAAATCCCACTTTATTATTTACTAGCAACCCGCCCTCGCTTCGCTTCGGAAACTGTAATTTATTATTGATTTCTCCACTATTTAATAGATGTTATTACACATATAAACCTTCCTCTGCAATCACTCTATCTATTAAAAAAAACCGCATCAAAATCCTTTGCGTAGTTTTAAATATTTAAGCATACATATGGATATAGGGACAGAGAAAGCGACTTTGTGTTATATTATGTAGTGAAGCTAAGACATATTCATGCTATATATGCATTTGAAAATTAAAATGATACATTCTAATATTACTGTCAAGTAAATAGAAAAGCTAATTAACGTGACATGTTTTTACGGGTAGTTGCCATTGTCTTGCCTATATCTGCCACAAAGCAGTACTGAGTTACAGTTTGAAGGATAGGATAACAGTTATATTTATAATATGTGAATAGTCTTTCAGGCCGCCTGAGTTTGTTTCATAGAAAGGAATAGAGGAAGAAGAAAAATAGGAACTGACGTTTTTGGTCTTGTAATTATAGGCACTGAGCTTTAAAAGTTCAATATTGTGCTTTACTGTTATACTGTATGCGGATTAATTTAAATCGACATATTTTACACGAATTGCGGTGTTAATGATAAAAAAACTTCGGCTGTGTAAATAGTTAGCGTTCACAACAGACAATAAATAGTTTGTGTTTGTTTATAGTCATAAGGAAGTTTTTTGTATCCTGTTATTAAGATAGTAAATTAGTTACCGGGTAGGTACCAGCATCACGCCTATTTCTATATATATTATTATATCTTTGATGATCTCTGAACAAACGTCAGCCGTGAGAGCATATATATTTTTATTATTATATATCCTTACAGTGTAAACAATTTGCAATAGGATACCTGCATTATTTATAACATAGAAAATGAATTAATTTAGATTAGCACCTTATCCATGCATTTCAATCTTGCCTTTTTGCGCGATAGAACAACAAATACTCGATTTTTGAACTTCTAATGTTTTAAGTTGCAGTCATTGACTTTATTAGATTCAGATAACCGCTTTGCTCCAAAGTGGTTGTGAACTTGTTTCATCTGCTGTAAGAAAATGTTTCTTAAGTTTGAAAAAATCATGCTCAAGTGAACCATACCTGTGTTTGATATTCTTTTTTTTTTTTGTTTTTTTTTTGCTCAGATGTATTCGCAAAATTACCATAATATTTGTTAGTATTTTTGTTATTTCTTTGCCAGTCGACCACCGGTGATGGGATTCTAATCCACTGTTTCTGTGGTCAGGACAAACTTACACTTTATTTTCTGTATTGTTTCGTAGAATTTAGAGAGCTTTTGTTTCAAAGCTTTTTGTACCCTTTTGACACTTCGTAAGGAGCTTAAGTTTTGTCTCATTGAATTAGGTTCGTTTAAACTTTTGCAAATCAAACAGAATTCGAAGAATTTTTTTATTTTAAATAAAAGTTTGAGGATTAAAATATTTATTGCTTTGTGGCGTTTTATGAAAACAATGCGGGTAAGTGTACAATTACAAGCTATACATAGATAGTAGTCTCACCGCAGTCACTGATGACTCGCCCTTCTTGTCAACGAGAATGGTGATTAAATGATGTTAAATTTTATAAGTGACCGTCAAAATTGGTCCAGAGGCTAGCTCACTTAATTTGTTTTTTATTTTTATTAGATGAGTGGACGAGCTCACAGCCCACCTGGTGTTAAGTGATTACTGGAGCTCATAGACATCTATAACGTAAATGCGCCAACCACTTTGAGATAAGTTCTAAGGTCTCAGTATAGTTACAACGGCTGCCCCACTCTTCAAGCCGAAACGCATTACTGCTTCACGGCAGAAATTGGCGGGGTGGTGGTACCTACCCGTGTGGACTCAGATGAGATCCTACCAGCAGTTGTTACCACCGGTTAAAAAAAATAGCATACACATAGGTGATGTCGGGTACAACACTATGTCAATGAACATGTTATTCATACCGATGCTGCTATAAGAGTTTTATCGCGATACATAAATTGCACTACATACATCAATTTTTTTTAATTTTTTTTAAATTTATAGTTGGTAAACATGGTTAGGGACCCCCTGGCGTTGCTGTTCAAGAGCGAAGGTGTCCACTCACTATCAGATTGGTCATAAGCTTGTCAATATATCTTCCTAATACTGAAACCTTAGTTTTAAGTACTGTTGTGATGCATTTTCGTCCTAAGGGATATTATTTTCTTATTCCTCAAGATACAGATGGGCAGCATCATGAGAATGGATCCTGTGATCTTTGACGAGCCGTAACCGCTTCTCATCAGATGGGTTGTGAACTTTACTATAGGTATAAAAACTTCGTCGCTTAGTACGATGTATAAGGTATTAATTATGCCATGTCCTATATTTGATACAGATTTGAGTATATGAATTAAATTATTTTGTTTATTATAGAGTTAGTGTCACTTAGCGTACTTTGTTGTTCAGATTGCCAGATCTGTTGTATTTGATTCACACTTCGCTTCGATATATTTTTATAAACATTAGGTAAATAATGGTACGACGTACTTAGTTTATACTGTATGAGTAATTGAGTTTCATGTAATGTGAAAATTTTAATTTTGTTTATAGCACTGAAATGTAACAACTTGTCATGTCTTTTTATTTTTGTTTCTGTGGTTTCTATTTTGAGAAATATAGAATATTTGTCGTGAAAAGCTTAGGGCTCGTTGAAGTCTTTTACAGGACGCGAGAGGTTTGCTCGATGAAAATAATAAAAATAATGTAATAATTCTTAAGGGTCAGTCACAAACCCAAAAAGATTAAATTTTTGTAAATAAAGTTTTGTTGATTTATTTTCATTATGTGGTGGGTGCAATCATCGTAATTGTTTACGTCGTGTTGGTCCACGTGATACGGGTGATAAACACTTACCTTTCTATCTTTGGTGTCAGAGCACAGTATCGTAACGGCTGAGTTGCCAAAATCCCACATACACTTCACAATACGACGGAATTGAACTCAATTATTTGAGTCAATAATTTCACTGGAGTCGCACGCACGTTAAGTGCCCCGGCTACTGTCCGTTTCAAATGTCACAGTTCCCGGTCACTTTCGTTGTAAACAAACATAGCGTTTATGTCTCGTTCAATTTGCACGTGTCGCGTAACTGAAACTGAAAACGACTCTAGCTTGAACGTGCACTTTTTGAGTTGACGTCCGTTACCTTCGATTTTAATGTGACGACAACATTTTGACGGTTCTCATAAAAAGTAATGTTATTAATAATTGAAACGTCACTGGGATGTATGTTATTGATATCGTGCGGACGATTCCATTTTGAGTGTTGGAGAGGTGCGTGTGTCTCGCACGGCGTACGCGCACGAATGCCCGCGGAGGTGGACTCGAGCCTCCGATCGCTGAAGGGGCGTGGCTACCATCTAACGCAACATCTATCCGTAATGCCGTCCCTCTCTGGCCGCTGCTAAAACAGAGCGATCCGTCTCGCTCCGGCGGTCAGGTGCGTTACCGGAATGGCTCGGTGGGATCGCGTGAACTTTGCCACTGCGCCTGCGCATCTTGTGTAATAAACTGTACGTCGCGTTACAGATCGCGCCGATAATCGCAACCTCTCGGCGCTGCGTCGGGCCGCTCCTACGGTCCATGTGTTTGTTGGTCATTTCATTAATTCTACACTGATTTATATCTTAGATTGTTGATTAATCGATTGCATTAAGTGCATTTCTGTTTGAACAGCTTCAAGATATTTTTTTTATAAAGTTTATTAATTATTTTTCTCTCCGTTCTCGAAGTCATAATTTTATATTATTTTACATATTATTATGATTGACATTGATTTTGTGAATGAATTCAATGAATATTTATGAATTCTAACAATTTATTACTTTGATATCTGTTAAATGATGTCTTAAATTTTCTTTAAAATTTGTAAATGAATGTTACTTATCTTTAACGGTTCGGTTTTATACCTACAATTTGCATAGAATCAAATGGATACGTCATCGTTTTTTAAAGAAAATAAAAGAGATAATTGAAGGAGCTTATTTGATAAAGTTAATTTTAGTTATTGCATAGAAGGTTCGAGTATGTGATCGGTAGGTGGCGCTGCAGGGAAGAGATCCTGCCACTTCAGCTTCAGGTTTCGGAAGCGGACGATGATCTTTATTTTGTAGTGTTCACGGGTTTTAGCATTTTTTTAAATTTCAACAAAGCTGTCTGAATACTATTTGTGCCGCGACACTGATGCTTTCGAGTCTTTTGTACGAGGTGGGTGACGATGCCTACGTTTTAATGTCTATGAAATTCGAGAAAAACTTACCACTGTGAGCTCTTTCATGGAAAGTTCAACTGTAAAGTTGTCATAACATACTTGTTGAATAAGAAATTAGAGATAATGAAAGGTTCCGAACTGATATACAGCCTTGAGAAAAACAAAAGAAATGTAATCAGTCGTTTTATCATCTTTAATGTTAAAAAAAAAATCATTTTCTGATCCTTCATTTTAAAAAGTACATTAACAATCTTATACTATAAGAATAAAGTACAAAATACAGTGGCAATAAAAATGCTACACTCCGCGTCGTCCGCACGTAACCGTCAGCTTCATCACTTGTGACAAATGGACAAAATATGTATAATTTTTTAAGGCTACTTACCGGTAATAATTAAATGATTTTTGGGAACTTATTGTAACGATTGGCGTAAAGAGTTACTTATTTTTTTTTCTGCACGTGTAGACTAAACTTATGCCCATCATAACCTGAATGCCATCTCACATTATTTTCCTTTAAATTTCCATCGCTTCGAGCACTTGAAAGTGTTCATGGTCCCGGACGACCATCGGTCAGTGATGATTGTTTTTTTGTTGCCATCAATTCTAAAACTGTATTCGGATGTGTTCATCGAAATCACCTTTTTATGATGGGTGGACGAGCTCACAGCCCACCTGGTGATAAGTGGTTACCGTCGCCCATAGACTCCTACGACGTAAGTGCCGCCACCCACTTCGAGACATGAGTTCTTAGGTCTCCATTTTTACAGTACAACGGCTGCCCTGCCCTTCAAACCGAAACGCATTACTGCTTCATGGCAGAAATAGGTAGGGTGGTGCGGACTCACAATATGTCATACCACCAGTATAAGCTTTGCAGTACTGTGTTTAAAGGTTCCGTGATACGTCTCCTGTGAAATCAGTAATATCTAACTCCACCGCATAGCACCAGTAAATTTCAACTGTCGATCGTAGTACTGAGCAGTGTATTGGTATTAAAAAAATAAATATTTACAATTTTTATTTATTGCTTAGATAGGTGGACGAGCTCGCAGCCCACCTGGTGTTAAGTGGTTACTGGAGCCCATAGACACCTACGACGTAAATGCGCCACCCACCTTGAGATATATAAGTTCTAAAGTCTCAGTATAGTGACGACGGTTGCCCCACCCTTCCAACCGAAACGCATTACTGCTTCACGGCAGAAATAGGCAGGGTGGTGGTACCTACACGTGCGGACTCACAAGAGGTCCTACCAGCAATAATTACGTAAATTATAATTTTGCGGGTTTGATTTTTATTACAAAATGTTATTCCTTCACCGTGAAAGTCAATCGTGAACATTTGTTGAGTACGTATTTTATTAGAAAAATTGGTTCCCGCCTGTGGGATTCGAACACCGCTGCATCGCTAGATACCAATGCACCAGATGTCTTATTTTTTTGGCCATGACGACTTTATACATATGTTCATACATACTTGTATACAAGCTTCTAAAAATATATATATATATATTTTGCTCTAAAAGTAACGGTGTAAGATGTAAAGCAATTAAAGTGAACAGTCCGAGGGCGCGCCGGGAGCCCCGCACCAACCCTCGAAGGTCAAACAAAGCCTTCCAAATAAATGCAACGAAAGTACCGAAACGTTATTTCTTAGAAAAGAAAATATTTGCGCAAACAATTAGCGAAATTGTTTATCGTAAAGACAAGTTTATTGTTTTATTGAGCTGAACTGTACTGTTTTAGTGATGAGTTTGTTTTTGTTCGTTCGCAGGGATGGGATGTTCCCGTTGTTTGATAGCATCTATTTGTTTTTTTTTTACGTTTTCGGGTTAGAGCCATTTGGACTTTTTATTTTTGTGTACTTTGAGTTTTGGACTTGGAGAAAGTAGGTTGTATTAATACAGCTTCAGAATTAGTGCTCATATTTCGAATTGTATTAGATTTTATACTTTTAAAAAAAATAGGACACGCATTAAAATCTGATCAATTTTTTTTCAGATGTGTGGATGACCTCACTGCCCACCTGGTGTTAAGTGGTTACTGGAGCCCATAGACATTGACAACGTTAAATGTAACCTGCCTTGAGATATAAGACCTAAGGTGTCAGTATACTTACAACGGCTGCCCCACCCTTTAAACTGAAACGCATTACTGCGCCACCCACTTTGAGATATAAGTTCTAAGGTCTCAAGTATAGTTACAGTTACAGCCCCACGCTTCAAAATCAAATTCAAAATCATTTATTTCAACTTAGATGTCAGTATAACACACTTGTTGAATGTCAAAATATAAATAACAATGTTAACTCTACCACTTCAAACGCATTACTGCTTCACGGCAGAAATAGGCAGGGTGGTGGTACATACCCACGCGGACTCACAAGAGGTCCTACCACCAGTAAAATATATATAAAATATTTAAATATATTATACACATCTGTTCTCACCGCACGCGCCACATGTCGAACGAGAGCTCTGTCGGTATTTTATCAAAAGGGTTTCTCGGAGTGCCAACAATGACTGTAAAAAGTTTCAACTCAATCGGATGAGCAACCAGCAGATGCATTGATGACGAATAAACGGGGAAATAAACCACCAAGCTTTATAAGATTATCTGGCCAAGTGATGTCTTCTGTGTGAATTATTTATCGTGTTTATACATATTGCTACTCTGATCCTCAATCGGACTGATAGATAAAGCAAAACCAAAAAGTTTGGTAAAAAAAAAATGTTTCGAAAGTTCATGCCTTTTTGAAGCTTTTATCTGTAAAATTTTTCGGCCATGTGTCATTTTGTAGCCGCCTTTACTGTTGTTGATATGCTCGAGTTTTGTGTCGAACAAATTGTAGCAGCATAATACAACGCTGAAGACAGACCATTTACTAGTTTGAAATATCTTTGACTTCTCGCACTATACCGCAGAGCCGTAACAGAATTCATTTAAACATTAAAATAATACAATTTACTGTTGAGTGTCGGCTCATCTTTGGGGATCGCTAAGGATTATTGTTGGAGCAGTGGGGGGCTTGTTAGGGGAGCAACGGTCGCTTTGCCATCAGTGGTCACTGTCCAGTAAAACAGCAAATAAAAAAAACCGATTAAATAAATCGTAACAGTACAAAATAACCGGTAAACAAACACCGATCCTACATGCCATAATATAAAACACATTAATTTTTTTTGTTTAAAGATATATCTAATTCCGTATATAAATCTTTTATTTAGAGATTAAATCTCTTATACATCTTAATTTTACTTATAATTTATTGGTGTCGCGTTACCGAAGCGGCGTTACCTTATTTATAGAGAGAACGTACTTTAATATGTCGTTACAAAAGATAATAGTGTTGTATATTGAGTAACGGGTTTTATGTTTATCGGTAAACTTCATTTCTGTTCGCGTTTTTTGGGTTCTGGTGCCGTATGTTTTGTTTTTGGGGGTTGATCACACAACTGTGATTTCGGGTGTACATTAGATTACTAAGCATCATCATCGTATATTTTCTGCGTGGTAGCCATGATTCTCCGTTGAGTTCGGAGGGTAGCCGTTTTCTCAAAGCAATTGAAACTTTGATTTCTTGTTTTAAGTTGCTCAGCGTTAGTGATATTGTGATTCAAAGTTATTTTGTAGGCAGCAGCTTGGCTCTGCCCTTGGCATTGCTGAAGTCCATGGGTGACAGTAACCACTCACCATCAGGTGGGCCGTATGCTCGTTTACAAGGGCAATAAAAATTTTTTTGGATGCAAACCTCGCAAAACTCTAATTGGGGTCAACATAGCACGTAATCACATTAAGAGTGAACGCGTCAGAGAATAGAGAATACTATTGAGTATTTTCACTTTTCCTGAGTGATGTACCCATTTTAAAATTATAAGATTTTATCGTTTATCAAAGACGTTATGTCAGCACATCATGTGATTGTGAGGTTAGCTGCTATACGACGGCAGCCGAACCTTGGACTTTAGTGGAAGTTGGGAAACTAGGCCAAGAATTATAAAATACCGCCACCACTACTTACTGGTGGTAAGGCGTCTTGTGAACATGCACGCGTAGGTACTACCATCCTTGATTATTTTCGGTAAGCAATTTTTTTGTTTGAAGTGTGGGGCAGCCATTCTACTGTAAAAACTGATTCTTAGAACTCATGTCTTAGAAATAGACGGCGGCGGCGGTTGAGATTTATGGCCGTTGACCACTTAACGATGTACTGAATCCTATTAGTACTTAGCTATGAATATAAACTATGAAATCCTCTGATAGCCAGAAAAAAATAGTGAAATTATATTACACATTATGCATATTATATTATGTCTTGAAAGTCTGAGAATCTTGAAATAGCCTTATTATGATTTAAATAAAAACAATAACAAAATGTGCTATAAATTAGTAATATAAAATTTTACTTATTTCGATTGAACCCTAAATCCTGTTTCCCTCTCGTATTAACACGTCCGTTACGGGCAGTACGTTTTAGTGGCTGTTAATCTGAAACTTTGGGAGCTCGCCGCGATTTATGAATACGATTCAATTTGATTAATCGTCTCCTACATTGTGGTGCTCAACTTTGATTTACCGATGTTGGACAGTGGCTCTCAATCTGGGCAGTACGTAGTTTTAAAAAAGATTTAAGCAAAGGGACAACGATTAATTCCTAGTTTATGTAGTTATCTGTTTTTAAGCCATTAAATGTATCTTTTTTTTCTCTTTCCTATGCTGATAGCCGTGAGAGGCTATTTCAGCTTCACCCCAGCGTGTAGGTGAGCTCTCAGGGCTCAAACCGGAAGTGTTGCCAACACTGACCCTAGCAAGAATAGTAAAAACGGGATTTAATGACTCGAAGGGGCTTCGAGTTGGTGCCGGCCGCATGAGCGAACACTACACTTGCATACGTCATGACGGGGCGTATGCAAATTTTGTAGAGTGTCACCTTATTACGAAGGGACAATTTACTTCGTTTGCAAATCATGGGATAGAGGCGTTCTAGTATGACGGCGGTACGGTCGGGTACCGTTTTTATGTGGGGTCGGAATGTCATCCCTTTGTCGAGGGAGACGCCTAGATATTTGACCTTCGAGACCCACGGTAAGGGCTGGCTAAAGAGAGTGATGGGGCTAATGGCAGAGGTGTTAACGCACCTATTAGGCAGTGGGCTACTCTAAGTGGTATTAGGAGGGCGACCCGTTTTTAATAGAACCGCTTTGCTTTTCGTGAGGTTGATGTCAATGCGCCACTTCCGGAATACTATACCATGATGGCTGCTGTGATCTGAAGTCGCCGATGTAATAGCGACTTCTTCCTATACAAGTAGTAGATAACCGTGTCATCGGCGAAGAGCGCTAGATGGGTCTCCGGAGATCGGGGTATCATTGATATACAAATTACATAATACCGGGGAGAGCGCGGAGCCTTGTGGGACTCTGGCCGTCAGATGACAGGGACGAGAGCGAGTTCCCTCTACTCCATATGGAAACGAACGGTTCGACAAGAAGTCTCGTATGATGAGCACGAGTCTATCTGGCACTCCCATGTTATACAGCTTGTAAATCAGTACAGTTATAAAATGTGATTTTATGTTATTATCTAACGTCTCTGGGTTAGTTGGTAAGTCGCTAAAGAAGAGAAATGGACTTACGAAAATCCTACCCTTAGAACCAGTGATTGTGTTTAGTTCCAGAGCTTGTAATTTAGAGGTTGTGATTCTTCATTCATTACGTGTGAAATTGTGTGTGTGCGAAGTGAAATTTTGTGAAGCAACTGAAGAATTTAATTAAGCGCCCCTGTTTATCTGTATCTTATTACAGAAACAGATAATTAAGCAAAATATTGAATATCATAAATTTGAGTGCCACAGTACTTAAGTTAACTATATTTATTTTAAACTGTAACATACTTAACTTTTAGATAACCGCTACAGTATGTACATACCAAAAATATTCGATATCATGTTAACTAAGTAAGTTACGATGGATATCTTCAAAGTTAAACGGAATACTTACTAGTTTACTAGAAAGTAATAAATGCTCTACCATTTTTCTTAAAGTTGTTAAACTATGAAGCTTTACCATATTGTTCTCATCATAAATATCCTAATTGCAATTGTAATTTGTGAAATATAGTAATCAACTACTTACCTAAATGGTAAAGGTGAATTTGAAAAGTCCGTGGTCTAAAGGATAAGATGATTGTATGGAGGGATGTGACTGGCCGATGTTCAAATCTTGTAAGCACGCTTCAATTTAAGAATAATACGGACATATATTTTAATTTATTGCTCCGTTTTTTTTTGCTTAGTTGGGTGGACGAGCTCACAGCCCACCTGGTGTTAAGCGGTTACTGGAGTCCATGGACATCTACAACGTAAATGCGCCACCCACCTTGAGATAAGTTCTAAGATCTCAGTATAGTTACAACGGCTGCTCCACCCTTCAAACCGAAACGCATTACTGCTGCACGGCAGAAATAGGCAAGGCGGTGGTACCTATCCGCGCGAACTCACAAGAGGTCCTACCACCAGTAATGTTAGTAGTAATACAATTTATTAAGTCATGTGTATTTTTGTGGCGATGCATTACGGCGTTGTACTTTGAAGATTATTAAAAGTTACTGATACTTCAATTTCACGTCCTTAAACCTCAAGGTTGGTATTCACGTTTATGATATCTATGGACCGCGATCAGTAAGCACCAGGGTGGCGGTGAGTATCTTTAACAGTCTATTGAAAAAAAGGTAACTGTTCTAAGTTTAATCCGTTTCTGTCAGCTCCAAGAACAAGTGAGGTAAATAGGGTTTTTGTTGGGTTTGTTATTTGTTCGACAAAAAGTGTTTTTTTTTGTGAGGACCAAAAAAAATCTGCGGGCTTAAAGTGTGATTATAATTTTTGTATACCTCACCTCGGTCTAAAAAAAAAAATAACAAACAAGAGTTTCACGTTTAATGACCTGAGATTAGGTATGTCCTATTGTTATGGTATGAGACGACAGCCAAGACAAAAAAATTAACTTACCGATTCCGACCAAGAATTGAATTCAGAGCTGTGGTAAAACAGTGCGGGTTTCATACCACCAGGAAGATTTTGAGAAATTAGGCAGTAGTTGGGGCGATGCTATTATCAAACTATAATTGTTAACCCATACAAGGCAGCGGCTTGGTTCTGCCCCTGGCATTGCTGAAGTCCATGGGCGACGGTAACCACTCACCATCAGGTGGGCCGTATGCTCGTCTGCCTACAAGGGCAAAAAAAAATACAATCTTTTATTATTGTTGTTAGAAGAATGAACGAGCTTACGGCCTACCTGCTGTTGAGTGATTGATGCCCACTGACATCAACAACCTAAATGCTGTCAACCAACTTGAGACACGAGTTTGAAGTTTCAATTTTACAGTACAACGGCTGCCTCATCCTGCAAACCGAAACGCATTACTGCTTTACGGTAGAAATAGCCAGGGCAATGGGACCTACCCGTGCGGCTCACAGCATGTCCTACCATCAGTAATTACGCAAATTATAATTTTGGTGAGGTTGTTTTCATTACACGATGTTATTCCTTCACCGTGGAAGTCAATCGAGAATATATGTATGACGGCGTTATTATATTTATGTCGGCGATATTTATGTTATATAGCACGTGTAATAGGAGTGACTCACACAAGCCAGGCGCGCCGGCCGTGTCGTTCCACTCGTAAACAACAGCTGCAACAGAAGTGACTCATAAGCCAGCTGCGCCGGCTAGTATAAAAAGGCGGAACGTGCCTTGAAATGAACATTCGTTGGACTGCGTTTGCCTGGTGCACTTAGTATATCCTTGTTACGTTGTGTGATTCAGTGACTGTTGTACGTACTGGTTAAAGTTGGACAAGCGTTAAAGTGAATTGTTAAGATAACATATTGTTGATTAAATCAGAAATCAAAGGTGACTTCGTTTAACTTGGTGTTCAACAAAATAATATCTACCCTCAAGCCTACATCAGAAGTGAGATCAGGACTCTACTCTCACTGGCGTGACGTGTTTGAACATGTTCGAAGTACAGCAAAAAAAAACATGATGCAGATCAGAATACTAGTAGTGGTACGCCACAAGAGCATGAATGCAGCATACGTAAGTCGTGTAATAACGTCTCTGTTACCTCGATGGAAGATCTGAGCCACGAAGAAATCGTCACATCTTACGTTCTGGCTCATGTTGCCCAGTTTGACTGTCGACTTCATCACATGGCATTTACTAACGGAAATACAACACGTAACAAGCTATTGCAAGAAATTAAGGCAAGTGCAAATCTCAAGTGAAACTTCGATCGCAATAATAGATCTGTCATGACGAGTGGGTAGTTCCGACACGAATCTTTTTTAAGCCAATGACTACTGCTAGAGTTACATGGCACTAGTACAGTAAACCAGGACATGAGACTGTGAATTGTCGCTGAAATTTTAGAATCTACTCGATTCAATACCAATAACACTACACGTTCGATGACTTCGGGCTCCAGCAAGCAAGCAAACAAGAAAGCAACCAAGTTTCCGTGGGGAAGAAAAATTGACACATCTGAAGTCGTCGTGACCTGTAAGATAAGACGTCCGGTGCGTTCGTGTCAGGCGATGCGGCGGTGTTCGGGTTCCGCTGGCGGATGCAGGTTTTTCCGGTGAAGTGCGTGCTTGTGCGTGCTTGACAAGCGGCGGTGTTCGCGGTTGGCTTCCTCAGTGTGGGAGTAACATCGTGTAGCCGGAGGTGAGACTTCCGCGGTCGCGGCCCACCCAGTCCGCGAGAACCGGGCAGATCGCCTCGACGGTACGGAGGCCGGCCGACGGGTCCGCCAAACGACGAGACCACGCCTCCAGCACGGACTGCCGATATTGGAGCCCCCGCGCTCCGGCTGCACTTGCGCTAGGGCGCGCCGCCTCGTAGGAGACTGTGAGGTATCACTGAATAACTCTGACTGCGATCGCGCGCTGCCGGCGTCGCAGCGCGGCGACGTTCTCGTGGGTAAGGACGTGGCACCAGACGGGTGCTCCGTATAGTGCCATCGACCGCACGGGTACCATCACCCTGCCTATTTCTGCCGTGAAGCAGTGGTGTATTTCGGTTTGAAGGGTGGGGCAGCGGTTGTAACTATACTGAGACCTTAGAACTTCTATCTCAAGGTGTGTGGTGCGTTTACGCTATGGATGTCTATGGGTTCCAGTAACCACTTAACACAAGGTGGGCTGTGAGCTCGTCCACACATTAGTACGAAGAGCATAATGAAACGAAATTAGATACGAAGTTTAAAGGGCCGTTTAAAGTAGTTGAAGTATTGGATGGTGTCGATTTAATTTTGACTCTCACACATTCGCTTAAGGCTCGAGCTGCTACTTGCCTCACAAAAATACAGCCTGGTAAGATATCCTGGCCTACTATTAAAGAGATGCTGACAAAATTATCTAATGATGCAAGACCACTTCGACCTGGTTATTAAATTTGAAATGGAAAGCAAAAAGGAACCAGCTGAAGCCGGTATCCGGCTATGGCAACTTATAAAGAAGATTCCAGACGCTAATGTGCCAGAGCAAATGGCCACCGGATTTGTTATATCAATACTGTCGCAGTGTGATGAAAGAATCCGTCGGGAATTGAACTCTGTCGTTATTACCACAAAAAATCGTCTATTTCACACATTCCGTGGCTTTACCCTCAAAAGAAAAAACGAAGATCCTGATAAAGAACCAAAACGCTCTCGAAGTTTTTTTCCGTGGAAGCTGCCATTTCTGCGGAAAACCTGGGCATCGTGCCGGAGGGTGTTGCGACAGATACTGCTCTCAAACTTTTTTCGATATTCCAGCAAAACCTGAACAACCTCCTCATCCGTGGGCGCCCGGCTCTCGCCTGCAAGTCAGCTGTTACGTGTGCGGTGATGCGAGTCATGTAGCTTCTGGGTGTTCCATGCGCTACAAGAAGAAAAACGACACTGCTCCAGGTGCTGTGGCAGGTGCAACCAGACACGTCAACGTGTGTTCCAGAGCTTCAGTGTGTTACAGATAAGTGGTTTTGGCTTCCCCTTTATGTTCCATTCAGGGTCAGAATGTAGTCTTATAAAACAAAGTCATAGTAATTTATTCAATGGTAAGCGGTTTCATGAACAAGTCACTCTTTGATCTGAAAGTAACTTAGACCAATCATGATGGCAAGAGCACTTAGGGGATATTCAACTCGCCCTTAATAGTGCACGTTGTCGAGTAACAGGGTTTACTCCAATAGAATAGACGTTTGCTGTTCAGGGTAGTTCACTTGAAATATCTAAAGTTTCAACAGAGTGATAATCCCTCTAGATTAGATCTTGATTTAGCACGGTCGAAGACCGGCGAAAACATACAAAAAAAGGGCACAAACAGAAGCTTGGTTTAGTCGAGGCAAAGCTAAAGTCAAACTCTTTTCCGCTGGGGATTTTGTTTTCGTAAGTTGACCGAAAATGTAAAGGTCCCTTCAACATTACTGCAGTTTTGGAAAACGATAGGTATAAATTGAGACATGTAAATAGTTTGTACAAATTTCCCCATGAAAACTTACGTGAAATACCTCGAGGCCCGTCAGGCCTACTAGAAATTTCTGAAAATTATAGTGAAGATGACGTGACGGCGTACACAGATGGGTTAATTAATCTTGTTCATGAAACTGATCTTAATGATGACGACTCTATCACTGACAATAGAAGCGACATTTTTGTCCGCAAATAGCGATACAGCAAACATAGTCTGTGGGTAGTGATACGCTCAGGCACCTCAGGTGCAGGTGTTGGAAATGTAGAAAACGATGGTCGGTCTCGCACTATTTCTGAAGAAATTCCGTATAAATGTTCTGGTTTAAGAAATGTTTTAACAAACGCTACCGTACACGCAGATTAAAAAAAAAAAAAAAAAAGAAAAAAAAAGAGAATTGTATGTGGCTAGAGAGATGTTAATCCGGACTAGCAAAAAAAAAGAGGAAAAAAAAAGAAAGTGAAGTCATTGAAGGGTCTGTCCGGTCCAATGGCTTGGCTATAGGGATTTTCATCCAGATTAGCCACAACAATTAGCTACAGGGATTGCGATTCGGTCTAGCATTATCCGGTCCAGTTCGAAAAACTGAAGGGATAACAATTCCGGTCTAAGTTAAAAGGGACATACTTACATACCTGAAGAGTTTTAAATGAACTGGCCCAGGTATGTAAGCAGTCTGAAGGTTATTTATAGCCAGTATAGGATTTTCTGAAGAATTATGCGAACCGAACCGTACTAGATTGTTAATATCATAGACCACGTTTTAAGTTGCATCCGTTAATGTCAGGATGAACGAACACGTTTGTTGTTCACAGACATACCATAAGAATGCGCGCACGAGGACGAGCGCACGTCAGTATGGCCGTGACGGCGTTATTATATTTATGTCGGCGATATTTATGTTATATAGCACGTGCAATAGGAGTGACTCACACAAGCCAGGCGCGCCGGCCGTGTCTTTCCACTCGTAAACAACAGCTGCAACAGAAGTGACTCATAAGCCAGCTGCGCCGGCTAGTATAAAAAGGCGGAACGTGCCTTGAAATGAACATTCGTTGGACTGCGTTTGCCTGGTGCACTTAGTATATCCTTGTTACGTTGTGTGATTCAGTGACTGTTGTACGTACTGGTTAAAGTTGGACAAGTGTTAAAGTGAATTGTTAAGATAACATATTGTTGATTAAATCAGAAATCAAAGGTGACTTCGTTTAACTTGGTGTTCAACAAAATAATATCTACCCTCAAGCCTACATGTATAATAATATTTTAGTACGTAGTTCGCAAGAAAAAAATTAATATTAAATGCACCAAGGGTCTTGTTTTTTAGGCCTCGACGATTTCAAAGCTTAGTCGTCGGACCACGAAATTGTTAAATACGAACGTTGTAAATCGTAAAATTAAAACAGTAGTAAACAATAAAAATATAACAAAAAATAAAATCGTATTCAAAAAAATAATATATAAATATCATAAATGTAGTCAGACTCAAATAAACAGGCATTTATTAAAGAGAACTCAAAAACTACTGGTCAGATCTTAATCAAATTTTAATGGGGCAACAAGCACTGGATGTCAAGTACAAAAATAATCATCAAATTCGGTTCACACATAAAAAAACTTCTGAGGCGACACACAAACAAAATACCACTGAATTGATAACCTCCTCTCTTTTTTGAATTCGTCTAATAAAAGAGAGCTTACATTTTAACAGTTAGATTTAACGATATCTACGAATCAATCAACCTTTCATTGTTTTTTCATTATTTACTACTTAAAATAAAGCAGTGTAAGTAGTTGATCATAAATAGCATCTTGGCTGGTAATAAAAGCAGGAAATTTAAAGCAAACATTGGCGTTGAAAAAATTACGAAAAACGTGAAACTTTTTTTTTATTGCTTAGTTGGGTGGACGAGCTCACAGCCCACCTGGAGTTAAGTGGTAACTGAAGCCCATAGACATCTACAACCTAAATGCGCCACTTAGCTTGAGATATAAGTTCTAAGGTCTCAGTATAGTTACAACGGCTGCCCCATCCTTCAAACCGAAACGCATTACTGCTTCACGACAGAAATAGGCGGGGTTATGGTACCTACCCGCGCGGACTCACAAGAGGTCCTACCACCAGTAAAAATACTATACAACATACAATCTATACGCTCCTATTATTTCAGTAATAATAATAATAATAATAGAGCCCTTTATTCGGAAAACAGATATAAAATTAAGTTTCTTATATTACTGCACTTATACTGATATATGTATATATATATGTATTTTAGAAAATTTAAATTGGTGTATTTGGTGCTTGTTTACTCTCTGTAAGTCCGTTTGCCAGTTGGCAAAGGCCTCCTCTAACCTACTCCATTCTGATCTCTCTCTGGCTACTCTACTCCATGTTATGCCCGCAACCTGCCTGATATCATCGTCCCATCTTTTTTGTTGCCTGCCTCTTTTCCTCTTGCCTTCCCTTGGGTACCAATGTGTAGTTATTTTGCTCCATTTTTCTTTTCCTCTGACCATGTGTCCCGCCCACTTCCATTTTAGCCTTTTTATTTTTAGAGTTACGTCTTGTGTCTTAGTATTTTTCCTAATGTTAGTGTTTCTTATTTTATCCTTCCTTTTTACTCCTATCATGCTTCTTTCCATTGCTCGTTGGCAAATAGCAATTCTATTGGTTATGTTTTTTGTTAAGGCCCATGTTTGGCTTCCATACATTAAAATTGGTAGAATGCAAACATTGAATAGTTTGCCTTTTGTTCCTATATGAAGGTTTTTATCTTTCATTATTTCTCTCAGATCCCAATACCTCTTCCAACTGTTTGCAATTCTTCTTTTGATCTCTTTGTTTATATTATCTTTAGGTGATATCAGCTGTCCGAGGTATATATATTCTTCGACATAGGTAATTTCTGACTTGCCTACATTTATGCTGCTTTTGGTTCCGTTGGTCATTACTTTTGTTTTTTCGGGATTTAATTTTAGTCCTACTTTTTCACTCTCCGAGGCTAGTTCGTTTAACATTCTATTTAGGTCTCCCGGTGTTTTTGCGAATAACACAATGTCATCGGCAAATCTTAAGTGTGTTAGTGTGCGGCCGTCTATATTTAAACCCAGATTCTCCCAATCAAGGCTCCTGAAGATCATTTCCAAAACAGAGGAGAAAAGTTTTGGAGAGAGAGGATCTCCTTGTCTTACTCCTTTTTGTATCTTAAACGAATCTCCTTTCTTTTCTAGCTGAATGCACGCCGAGCTGTTTTTGTAAACATTTCTAATCAATCTTATATATTTTTGTTCTATTCCTTGTTCTCTTAACGCCTCCCAGATGTTTGCATGTATTAATGAGTCAAATGCTTTGGTGTAATCGACAAATGCTAGATAGTATATGAGTTGATATTCTGTATATTTTTCAATGATTTGCCTAACAGCATGGATATGATCAAGTACTGAGTAGTTTCTTCTAAAACCTGCTTGTTCTATTGGCTGTTGCTCGTCGAGTTTGCCCTCCATTCGCTTGAGCAAGATCTTTGCAAATATTTTGTACAGGTTGGACATTAAACTTATGGGTCGGTAGTTTCCAATATCGTACTGATCACCTTTTTTGTACAGAAGGATTATATTGGATTTAGTCCATTGCTGGGGAATCGTTTCTGTGTTGATGATATCGTTGAAGATTTCTTTGAGAATAGGTGTTATTGTTTGTTTCGCTTGTTTTAGTACTTCGTTACTTATTCTGTCGGGTCCTGGAGCTTTATTGTCTATTTGAGTTTCTATAGCGAATTCTATTTCATCCTGTATGATGCTGGGCACGGATGAGAATTCCAACAACTCTATTTCTTTTTCCTCTATGTTGTTTTCATATAATTTCTTGTAGTAAGATCTAGCAATTCCTAATATTCCTTGCCTTCGATTTTCCTTCAAGCTATTACTATCTTTCATCTGTACGATCCAGTCCTTTTTGTTTGATAATTCCTTATGTGCCTTTTTTATACCTCCTGTTTGTAAAATGTGTCTCTCTATTGTTTCCATTCTTTTTTGAGTTCTATCTTTTCTAATACTTTCTTTAATTTCTTTGCTGAGTTTTGCTATTTGCTTTCGATTATCGTTACTATTTTTTTCTTTAATTAAGTTAGCTCTTTGTTTGAGAAGGTTGATTGTTTTGGTAGTCATCCACTTGTTAGATAGGTCTTTGTTATTAGTCCCTTGTTGAATAGCTGCTCAAAATAGATGCTTTTCAATACTTACGACAGAGATCACACTCCTTTTCAGAAAAAAACACAAACAAAAACTAATACTCCATCAAGAACCGGAGGATTACAACCGACAACAACAAACAATCCAAGTCAACATTTATTTGAACTACAACTAAATACGTCACAGCTAAAACAACAAAATCAAATACTCCCAAGACGGCTGGTCACCGAGGGAGGATTAGACCATCACCCTCTAACAATAAAACAAAAATTAGATACTGCAACCCCAAATATTAGATCTACCCCAAGCCGATTGGTGGGGGATAGGAACCACAACCCCCCAATAACACAAGAAATCAATTGCGAAAACAGCTACACGAAATCAAAAATTTATATTGCAGCCCTCAATGTACTTACACTGAAAAACGATGAAAGCCTTACAGAACTAGTATATGCGTTGAAACAGATTAAATGGGACATTGTCGGCCTGAGTGAGGTAAGGCGAATGGGAGAAAGAATTATTTCCCATCCAGACTTCCTTCTATACCATATAGGAACGACCCCAGGTCAGTATGGAGTTGGTTTTATTATAAAAAAATACCTCACAAACTATGTTGAGAGCTTTATAGGAGTATCAGAACGCATAGCACTGATGAATCTTAAGCTACCTGGGTACAAAGATCCATGGACTATCATACAAGTATACTCACCCACGGAACAATCCGATACAGTATCAATAGAGTCATTCTACCTAGACCTAAATAAAACAATCCAAGACTATGCTTACAAAAACCTTGTTGTGATAGGAGACTTCAATGGCCAAATTGGAGAACGACAACCAGAAGAAGACACAGTCTTGGGACCATTTGTGTATGGAAAAAAGGCCAGAAGCAGAAACGGAGAAAGACTTGTAAACTTTGCACAGGAGAATGGCTTGAGAATCTTAAACACAGTGTTCAAGAAGAAAGAAAGTAAGATGTGGACCTGGTCATCACCAGACGGGAAAACAAAAAAACCAAATAGATTTTATAATGTCTAATAAAAGTAGATACTTCTCTAACATGAAAGTTATAAGCAATTTCAACTTCAATACAAACCATCGAATTATTCGAGCAGAACTAACGACAACCCCGCCAAAAAACTCAAGACCAAGAAACAATATGATGAACACAAAACCTACCAAATACCAAATATCCCAAATAGCCAACTCTGTAATGACAAAACTTATAGATTACAAAAAAGAGACAACAAACATGGAGGTGCAAGAAAAATACGACTGGTTAGAAGGAGCAATCAAAGCAGCTATTATTTCAGTAACTAATTAAAATGTTATCAGTCTCTCAAATCATTATTAATACATCTTGTATTTGAACTTGTGAACTGGGGGCTTCGAATACCGCTTCCTGAGTTGTTATCCAGAATTGAATATTTACTATAATTGCATAATTGTCGTTCAGAATTTATTTGTATCGGCATTTTAGATAGCGCTGTTTGGATTTTAGACTGGTAAAGTATATAGTGTGCCTAACGGGTAAATCTTCATGGATTCCAGATCGAAGGGTGGTGCCGACGTGTGCTACTAGAATTGAGACTTCCACTTCATATCTGGACGTGAGTTGTAGCGTTTAGGTTATATGATGTATAAGGCTCCGAATACTACTTCAAACTGGAGATTGGTGATCCTTCAATATAATATGTGCACTATATGGTAGATGGCGATAGTTTTGAGTAATCAGACATATGTGCGGTAGGACACATCAATATTTTAATTTTTTTATTACACTTCATTTAAAATTTTCATGGGTGGACTTAATGCCTAAGGCATTCTCTACCAGTCAACCAAAGGTAGTGCAGAGTAAATAGTGGTAGGTGCAATGAAATTTACATTAAATTACATACACAAAAACATATACATACATGCATACATAATATAATAGTTTATACAGTATTAAAAGGAATTTACTAATAAATTTACTTTACAAATAACCTCATAGACAAATACAATAGCTTTTTTTTCTTTCTTTTTTTCTTTTTCTAACATTTTCTTTCTTTTGTATTATGCAGTAGCTATTGGCAAGTTTGTTGAAAACAGTTTGTCTTTCGAAAAAGACAAAACAGATAAGCATAATTTTTTCTTCTGTTTTTAACGTGCGTTGGTGGTAGAAATGTATTCGCTTTGAAAACAATCCGTTTTCATTCAAAATGGCCAAAAAACAGGAGAAAAAAGGAGAAGATGTGATAATGGTTTAATTGCGATAGTCGGGTGAACACTAGATAAAAATTTACATAGTTAAAATTGAGTGCACAGTGCGTCACATCTCGTCTCACTAGCACGCTGAGGAATTACAGGTTGTGACGTCATTAGCCACCACATTATTTTCATATTACATGATGAAATTAAAAAGATTTTCTATATAGCCACTTCCGAATAGATTTGAAATATTCTTGCTATTTAATTAATTTTTGGTAGTGATCGTCATTAAATAATTCAATTGTACGTATTGTTCAACCAGTAGTAGCAGTTCTTAGTGTTCTTCTTATGTGTGTGCGTACACTTTATTTTCTGACATGCCTATTATGTAATGTGGAATGTTTTCGCGAGCGTTGAAATTCTAAAATGTTAGGTTGTTATTTATTTCTTACTCAATGATATAGAAATACTCCTATCGCAAGGCAAATGAGCGTAGTGCCTGCCTGATCGGAAGCTGCCATTATTGCTTGTGAGCGTCCGCAGTTTCGTCGACACAGCAATGCCAGTGCCGACCAGTCAACTGAAACTGATAAGTCACTTCAGCTTGTTTAGTTCGGTTCCCGCGTGTCGTAGACAACTAAAATTACATCTAAGATTGAGTCTCGCGTCATGTCATTCAATTATCTCCGACGTGCATTGTACAGTTTTCGTGGTCAGGCACGTTTCAGTTATTACTTCACGTAGACCGGAGCCGCGGCCTGTTAACGCCGCACCGGCGTCATTGACAGCATTTAAGCTTCAACTAAAACTCTGCAAAGGTTCTCGAGTTCAAACCAACAAATCACTATCAATAAATTAATGATTAAACATATGATATACGTAATTCCATAAATTTTATGCAAAGCAATTAATAGCGCCGCTTGAACGCTGGTAGTAAGCAGGGAGCACTAATCCTATAGTGCACTGAGTGATTCATTTGTACCGTTAGTATTATTGAATACGGCAGGAGACCTGTAGATCCAGCGTCTACATGGCGTTGCAAACGAGATTCATTATGATCCGTTCTTTGCTAATTTGACGATTATTTATAAAACGGTGACGAGTGAAATGGACGAACTCGCGCTTTAGCCTAAGGGTTGATGAGTTTAAAACATACCTTTGCAAAGCTTGAATCTTCAGATCGAAGATCTTAGCTTTTCGTGCATTATAATGACCTCTCACTTAATCTGAAGATTTTAGGTAATAGTAAATTGTACTACCACAGTAACATAATAGCCCACACAGTCTTTGGTAATCAACCAACACATATCGTCTTTTCGCATTAAAAGTGTACAATTTCCTAAAACATTCCAAAATTGAGTTAATATGCGGAATCATTTGGTATCACCAGTATTTTTCTCATAAATACTGTCAAAAGAGCGTAGTTTAGTTTTAGTTTTTTTTTTTAGTTTACCTATGTTTTGACTACTATTAACGACATTAATACATCATTTTATCTTACTTTAATAGACAGCTAATGTAACTGATACAAAATAAAAACTAAATGTTGCAAAGATGATTAATATTAAAAATATGACATGTTATGCTTTTAGAACACTCTCCCGTAAAAAAATAATAAGTATTGAGATTATACAGTTTTAATGCGAGAAGACGATATTCAATAGTATTCTAATTAAACGGCCGTCTGGTGTAGTGGTAAGTGACATGGTCACTACACAAGGGGGTCGCGGGTTCGAATCCCGCCAAGGGAAGATATTTGTATGATAAATATAAATGTCCCTTCCAGGGTTATGGATGTATATTAAATATATGTATGTATGTGTATAATAAAAATCTTACATTTATATCCGTTATCCTGTAACACAAGTTCTTTACGAATTTATCACGGGACCAGTTAACGTGGCGTGATTGTTAGTAAATATTTAAAATTATTATTATTATTATTATTATTAATTAATACACAAAACCGCTCGTCTAGTGGGACTAAAGGCGCGGCGTTCTCCCGTCGCAGCGTCTACTTCACAAAGCTCGACGTTTATCCCCGGGGATCGACTAAATATTTTGATACAATCGCTTACAGATAAATGTCGTCGATTTATCAAGCAGCATCAAGTTGAATGTGCTCGGTATTATTACGATAACGCTTGATAATTCCCGTTTGCGACTATTTTTCTTTAGATTATCACTGACGTCTGTGTTTAAATTGTTTTATTGGATTCAGGGATCCGTGCTTTGTAACTATGTTGTGTTTTTAACCTTTAGCAAGTTCATAATTTGGACATACTGTGCAAGATCTTAAATTTTACTTTCCTTAAGTTGTAACAGAAGATGATGTCTAGGGTAAGAGCAGGCCTGGTCGGCGCTATATATTCTTGCTCTAAATTTTAGGCTAAAGGAGCAACAGCACTAAAAAGGCATACGGTCTCTTCCCCGCAACCCAGAGTACATAGTGTGTATACCAGAGTGTAAATAGGATTAATAGTTGCCAATTGCGAAAATAATGCTAAATACATGACAAATATTGTGATTTTAGAGACGAGCCACATTATCCGGAACCCTATCAAAATATCGATTGAATATTTTGTACGATTAAAACATCTGTATTATCGACACCATTAAAGTCGTCCTAATCTAATGTGTTGTGATTAATCACGATTTCCATTCGACGGATATGATTTAGTTCTAAAGATTTATCTGCTTCATCTCTAACCGGATCTCCCAGATCTAAATGTCTTAAATTTTTTTTCTGAAATAAATCTCTTTTTTTCTCACGTTTGAGGTATCCAAACAGTCGTTAGAGGTAGGCAGGCTTAAATGTGCTGCCGATGTCCATGAGCGCTGGTAACCAGTTAACTCAATAAATTTAAAAAGTACCCGTAAAACTTCAATTTAAAAAAAATGATTAAAAAAAAAATCATTTTGTGGTCTAAAAGCGTATGGTCATCTGTTTTCTAGTAAAATTAAGTTTACGTCGAATAGATCATGGAATGCGCTCTGGATGAGTCCAGTGCTTTCCAATCCACGTTTTGAGCAGTGTCTGTGCTGATTGTTTTTGGAACGGCAGGATATCTGTTATGTGGAGCAACCGTTTGTCCCAACTTGGTGTGGTAGGATTCCTTTTGGTGTTCACATTCACTTCTAAAAAAAGTTGACCCTAGTTGAATGTTTTTGTTTAGAAGCGCATAATAGTGAGTGTACACGCTAAACAATCGTCGTCATCGGCCGGCGCGCAGCCATAGAATACGATGTGAATGAGGACTCGCCTTGACCGTCCGCGCCGTGCCGCACAATGGACTCAGAGAGAAACGTAATTGTATTTCTGTTCTAGGATATCCGCAGTTGTGGGCAAAGCATTAGCGCGCTTCGGAGCCCTAAAATGAATTTTGCCACTTTTTTTTTTATTGCTTAGATGCGTGGACGAGCTCACAGCCCACCTGGTTTTAAGTGGTTACTGGAGCCTACAGGCATCTACAACGTAAATGCGCCACCCACCTTGAGATATGAGTTCTAAGGTCTCAGTATAGTTACAACAGCTGTCCCATCCTTCAAAACCGAAATGCATTACTGCTTCACGGCTGAAATAGGCAGAGTGGTGCTACCTACTCGTGCGGACTCACAAGAGGTCCTACCACCAGTAAATACGCAAAAAACCACCTCTATCCGGGAGCTATAATTGTTATGATTATGTGCCAAACATATCTTCAAGATATTTATTATCTGTGACGTCAATTTCGTTTGTAATTTTGAGCAAGAATAAAGGGAAGATTTTTCACAGAGCGATTTTTTTTGTGTTGTTTACTGACGATACTAATGTTGTTGTTCGAAGTTTGTACACATGCAAGGTTATCTTAATATTGTAACCGCTATTCGTTAAGTTTTTGTAAAAAATTCTCAATTTTATATTTGTTAGTTATGGTTGATGATAAGGTTCTGCCAGTAAGTTGGTGTTGTCTCTGCAGATATTGTAAGTGCCAGTGCTGCTTGATGTCTTCGAGTAGTCAAGTCTGAACTTGAGTACTGCCAGAACTGTAGTAGTAGTAGAGTAGTTGTAGAGCTGTTCTCATTAATGCCACAAAGATATCATTAATTTTGATTTTTATTTCGGCGGTGGGCGGATGAGTGCGCAGTGTCACATACATGTTGAAATAAATTTACAAACGACTCTATCAAATGACTCTATCAAACAAAGACGTTTTGAGGAGAACAGTTTTACATTCAAGTACTTTCAAGTCTTCTTTGAACTAAGACATTTAATAATTAAGGAATGTTTATCTTCAGATGTTTGGTGGGATTTGTGTTGAGGGTCTTGTAATTATTACCAAGCATTATATGGCTATATCATCCACTTAATATATTTTATGATATCCTATTCATTTGATTATTTAATTTAAAGACATATACATTAGTGCCTACCTTCTGGTATTACGCAGTGATATAGGTATAACGTTTTTCACAGCTTATAAAATAAGTGATTGTGTCGCTTTGAGTGCATGATATGTTCAAGGATTTGCATCGTGAGTCATGTGAGCGATAAATAAAGGGTTCCGCAGCGGTCGGGTGGTCAGAATAAATGTTGTTTGAGGCAGAATTATTTCATTCATTTATAAGCGTTTTAGTGGTTTCAGAGTGTTATGTATTTAACCGCTTAACATTGGGTAGACAGTGAAGTAGTATATTTAAGGTTTTACACAGTTATTTATGTGATTAGCAATTTTCGGATTAATTTCGCGTTTCATTGTACAATTTCTGATACTTAGAGCACTGTACATTTTTCCAGGTACCTAAATATGATGTTAATAGCTAAATGATCATTTGAGAAATTCATTCCTGCGTCGTTCTATCAAGAAATCATTTTTGTTACGCACCATTCGTTTTCGGTGAGTGCTCTTTTGCGCACTGTTTTGTTCTGAGAAAAAGGCATATTTTTCTTCGAATATGACTTGGAGAGTCGTCATAGTTGGCTGCGGCTTAGCTGTGACTTTGACACCTACCGATATTCACGAACGAGGGTAACCATTAACTATCAAACGGGCTGGACAGTCACCTGTCATCAAAGATAATAATAAGTAGTTATTGTTGTAATAGAGAGCATCGGTAATAATTCGTACTCTGTTTCATAAGGTCAATAACCTAGAGATAATGTAGAGAGGAGATGCATGTCACTAGATGTATGGAAACGGTAGTACAAGGTAATGAGGGAAGAGGTCGACCGAAGAAAACATGGATGGAGTGTGTTAATGACGATATGAGACAAAGAAGAAGAAGAATAACCTGAAGTAATAACATCGAGTGATGCTGCTGCGTGTGATGATGCTTGAAAATACCCACCTACCTTGAGACATTCGTTCTAAGTCTCAGTTCGTATAATAAAACGGCTGCACCACCATTGAAACCGAAAAGGGTTACTGCTTCACAGCAGAAATAGGCAGGATGGTGGTACCTATCTGTGTAGACTTATAAGACGCCCTACCACAAAAAATTACGCAAATCATAATTTTTGCGGGTTTGATTTTTCGTCATCATCATCATCATCATCAGCCTGCGGCAGTCCACTGCTGGATATGGGCCTCCCCCAAAGCTCGCCACTGAACCCGATCTTCGGCTCTATGCATCCAGTTACTGCCAGCTGCCTTGCGCAGGTCGTCGCTCCATCTAGCAGGAGGGCGTCCTACACTACGTTTGCCGGTTCGCGGTCTCCACTCCAGAACACGTCTACCCCAACGGTTATCGGTTCTGCGACATATGTGACCAGCCCACTGCCACTTCAGCTTACTAACTCTGCGAGCTATATCGATCACTTGGGTTTTTGCCCGAATGACCTCATTGCGTGTTCGATCTCGCAATGACAAACCAAGCATAGCTCGCTTCACAGCTCGCTGAGTAACTTTTAGTTGGTGGTCTAGTCGCACAGTCAATGTCCACGTTTCGGCTCCGTAGGTAAGCACGGGTAGGACGCACTGATTAAAGACCTTTGTCTTCAGACATTGTGGTATGGGCGACGAAAACCGACCGGACGACCTGACGAAACTTCCCGATTTTTACTACACGATATTATTCTTTAAATACGGTAGTCGCTCATGAACATTTGTCAAACATTTTATCAGAATAATTTGATTTGCGGAATTCGAACACCGTCACAGTAGCATCGCTTGAAACGAATGCACCGGGCGCTTTATCCTTTAGACCGCGACGACTTCATAAGTATTAAATAGAAATTCCCGGGAAAGCGACATTATCATGTTAATAGTTTTGTTACAAGAACCGTTCAGACTAGAAATCCGGGACTCTGTTCATCGTGAGATCGATATTAACAAACCAATATGTTTCGGTATTTAGTATTGTACGTGAACTTAGTGACGCGAAGAACGCAGAGATTGGCGCTTTGATGTCATCGGATAGAGCTGAGATGGATCTGAAGTGATTCAAATATATCAGAGCATTTCATAACTTGAGTCTATGTGACTATTAAACGAATGTTGCCTATTTGCGGTTAAGTTTTACTTATCCGTAGTAGTATTAGTAGTAGGACTAGAACTATTTAGTTTTTCCTACTATCAGCCTACTAATCCACCATTTCATAGAAGATGAAAATCAAGCAGACAATTCATTTTGAAGCCATAATCTAAAACAAACTACAATATAGAGTCATGTTTGGCCGACCTTTGCAGTGTGAAAAAACACTATAGTGCAATTTCCAAATTTTTTTAAAAATCTTTTTATTATTATATTGCGCAGTAAATATTGCTTTCATCTGTGGAGGTAGCCATCATAGAACTAAAAATATTAGATAAATGCCTGAGTTTCTCTAACGACAATTCCAAGATGCATCTGCAAGTTTCGAATGACATCCAGACCTTTTTTTTGCCTACCTAGCTGTGAGGACGAGAGGGCTGGTGGTCGTGGCGCTGACGAGCGCCAGTCCGGCGTTCCTAGGGGGAGGATGATGGGAGAGATGTGCTCCGCACTGCACTGCACTGCACTTCACTTTCCCCCCTTTGCCTTTTCATGAGTTCTGTCTCATGTGAGGTTTGGACGTTGGTTGTTGAGCGACAGGAGGTTTTAGTTGGTTCGACTCCGACATGCTCCACTGGGGGCGGCGGGCGGAAGTCCGGCGATTTGCTCCTGACCAAAAACAAAAACCTAGCTGTGAGACTTGGGAGTCTATTTCAGCGTAACCTTAACTAGTAGGTGAGCTCACGGGGTTCAAACCTGACGACGTTGCTAACACGAACCTTAGCAAGAACCGTGCTTCGCAGAATCTACCACCGGATCGGAAACGCGACCCACTGAGAAGATCCGGCGAGAAACTCAGTAGGGCTGTCTGAGGGTTACATCTAGACCGTCGGTCTATCGAGCAATTACACCCGCTCGGTGGAAGATCTTCCCCTTATCGTTACTTCCAAATTGGTGAGCGTCCTCGTGGTGGCCTTCACATTACATTATCAAGCGACTTGATATGAGACGCTTGGGCTTTTTTAATATTTTTGCTTGCAATATTAATTTTCGAAAGTATCTCTTCGTTGTATTTTCTGTCGCATTATACCATCACCTGCTTTTGTTTCCTGTACTTCGTAAATATATTGATAGTGTTTTTAACCGTGCGGGTGGGTTTTGTTTATAACACTTCATATCCTTTAAAATAAATGCGATAGTAAAAATAATGGTCTGAAAGATTGAATCGAAACCATAATCCGGTTCATCTATGTCTCGACTCTACAGTAATTAAGAGTGTAGCATCATTTGGACGCTCTCTGTGCGATCGCGGCTGGCTCATGTATGCTGTGTTCGATAATTATCACTAGCACTTGTTTCCTTGAATGTACTTTATAATAAATGTCTGTTTGGTAGTATTAAGTACAAAAGTGTAACAACACTAGTATTAAAAATAGGCGCGATATCTGGAATTAGCAATATACATTGGTAGTATTAGCCATGCTCACAATAAAGTTATAATTCCGTTATTCACATTTTTATGATATTTAGGAATGAAAATAATGGTACCGGCCAAGATTCGAAAATGTCACTTATTAACATATCTGGCAAGATTGATAAACGCTATTTTTAATTTTCTTTTCTTTTTCTTATTGCTATTTTTTTTATTGCAGCTCACCGCCCTCCTGGTTTTAAGTGGTTACTGGAGCCCATCTAGAGACATCTACAACGTAAATGCGCCACCTACCTTGAGATATAAGTTCTAAGGTCTCAATATAATTACAACGGCTGCCCCACCCTTCAAATCGAAACAAATTACTGCTTCACGGCAGAAATAGGCAGGGTGGTGGTACCTACCCGTGCGGACTCACAAAAGGTCCTACCACCAGTAAAGTATTTTAACGGTCACGACTGACCGCGAGTACCGCTGTGGGGGTAAAAGATTATGTAGTTATTATTATTATTAAGTGGTTACACAGTTAAACAACCGGCGTTCGTCAACTCTGACACCCCATAGTATTTATAGTGCTGGAGTTCTTAAAGAGTTATAGCGGGATTTGGATTTTAAAACAGCAGTTATACGATCGAAAAAGACAAAACCTTATGAAATTAGTCACAGAGACTGTAAAGTATTGATATGTAATAAATTTACGATAAAATTCAATCAGCTTGCTAAAAAACTAAAAATAAATTGGAAAATAAATAGTAAACAGTTTTTTTAGCGATAGTACCTGCTCATCATTTTCGCGTGTACTCATAATGCCAACGGGACCGGTCGACATAACCTCTCAGGTTACACGCTAAGCCTATATGACGATGCTTAAAATCGTTTATTTATTCCTTATAGACCGCAATGAATGGTCGTTGACCACATTACGCCCACTTACGGCGACCTTAGACGATCTCTGCTCATCCCTGTCGATTTCTCTACTATTCTATTTATAAATATTTTATTTAACTTGTACTTTAGATGTAGTAATGTATCCAGCTAATGTTGGTATCGTGTTGATAGAATTCTTGTGTCAGTTATCACCCATTAGTTTGGTAGCTTCAAGCTTTTGTGCTCAAGTTTTGTTGATAATTAAAATTAATTGGTAGGGCGTGAGCCCGCAGGGTTCGTGCTACCTTCGTGCTGCCTCCCTCTCTATTTCTGATGGAAAATTCACATCTTTTTCTGAGAATGTGTTAGCTAATATTTCAATTAAGTCTAGACATAGGATACTTGCCGAGAAGTATTAATGCGTATTGGTTTGTTAAGTAATATGCGAGTTTTCCAAATGCCATCCAGATTTTAATCTTGTGTGTTTCTGTTGTGTGTCCTCATTATATGTAATCCTCAGGACTAAAATGTTTATCACAAATTGTTTTCTTTCATCTAGATCTGTCCTTTGCGCCGCGAAATAGTCAGAGTCAAAGCGTTTTATTCAAGTAGGCTTTCATAGGCGCTATATAATTATCATGACTACCAGTTAAGAATTCAGTTTCACCACTAACAAGAATCTCAGTTCATTCCTGAAAATATGTACAGAACTCAGATTTACAAAAGATGTATAATATGTAATGATGATATGATGTAAATGCGTATATATGTTTATATATATTAAATACATAATAAATATAAAGGATGACTAGAAGAACCAGAACATCAGCGTATACAAATAAAATAAAAAACAAAAAAAAATCTATCGATTAAATTTTAATTCCTGTTAACCTGGTCCTGTTATTCATAGAAGTCGCAAAATGAAAACCCCGGATCGCCTTGTATCAGGGAGCTAGACAAGGAAAATATAATTTCGAAAGGCAACATTTTCTTGGTTCAGATTAACAATGTTGACCTTGCGGCGCCATAGTTCACACAGTCCCTTCACCGTGGTGGAAATATGTTAAAAAAACTCCACAATGGCGCGGCCCTCACGCGTGCCTTGTACCAACAAGACAATCGATTATTCGTTTGCACTTTATTGATTATTGTTGACGATAGATTGAATTGGGAAACAGGGGTGGCTCAAGGTTATGTTCTCTAGCCGTTTCAGTTCCTATTCTTCATTGTTTAATTGTTTTTGATAGCTTCTATGACTAAAGGTTTTGTAAGATGAAGTCTTGTTTAAAGTTTAGCTTTGTTACTAATTGACAGGTGAATAGAGTTTTAAAAATGTTTTATATCTTTAGTATTTCGAATTTATTTTTTACAAAACTTAATATTGGTATTTAAAAATTAGTACATTATCTAAAAGCAGCCAAAATGTGCAATTAATAATATGCTAAATATGTTCTGATGATGGTTTTTATTTTTATTGCCCCTCAAGGCAGACGAGCATACGGCACACCTGATGGTGAGTAGTTACCGTCGCCTATGGACTTCAGCAATGCCAGGGGTAGAGCCAAGCCCCTACCTACCGACTGGTGAGGTGATGGTGACTGTAGAAAATACATATTTAGCCCAAAGTTAATCGTTATTATGAGACTTATCTTCACTAGTCCTACAGTTCGTTTTAAATTGTTTTTAATTTTTTAATTCAATAATCTGTAAATAAATGTGTGTTTTCGTAACACTCAACATAGCTCTGAATTGAGACAGTGACAGACAGAAAGCTTCTGATGACTCAGTGGTTTTCATTTTAATTGCCTTAAAAAAATTGGGCCAAAGTAACCACTCATTTCAGTTTTAAAATATTTCAGGATACAACATGTTATTTGGAAAGTATTTTGAGACCCAGGTTTGTCGGGTCAGGATGACAGTATTCACGTTTTGGTATCTACAAGGTTTGGTAGTACTTGAAAGCTCAGCCGTGAGTTTTTATCCTTACTCTAAAAAAATATTACAAAGGTGTAGGTGGATTCGTGTAAGTACATTTCTTCCGAACAACAATCCAAATGACAGCTAAGTCAATAAATAAAATCTAAACCCAAAACCAGGAAGTCCATAATTGGCATTAAATCAAACATGGGCTAAAATTCTGCGTGAATAGAATCTTCGGATCGGAGATGACCGGGGGTTCCGCTCGCCGGCCGCTGATGCTATCTCAGAACACCTAAGCCTCAGTTACGTGGAGTCTAGAAATGTTGGATGTGGCTTTATAAATTGGTACCGGTTACTGGAGTTGAAAAATGTAACGTGAGCAAAGCGACTGTCAATCTTAAAATACCGTAACCTGCGTATAAAGAGACAGATTGTGAAACGTTGCACTTACTCACAACCACTCTATGAGATGAAATAGCCAATATGTTTTTAAAAAGATAACGCAAATCTAAAAACAATATTTTCAGCGTAGCAAGATAATTCAATAGGATTTTTTTTTATTGCTTTTATGGGTGGACGAGCTCACAGCCCACCTGGTGTTAAGAAAGTTACTGAAGCCCATAGACATCTACAACGTAAATGCGCCACCTTGAGATATCAGTTGTAAGGTCTCAGTGTAGTTACAACGACTGCCCCGCCCTTCAAACTGAAACGCAGTATCCTCAAAACCCTCATTTACATTTGCAAGGCAACTCCGCGCTCTTCTTTAATCTCGAACGCGTACGCGAAGAATTTAACGCCAATTCGCGTTTAGTCGTTGGTAATTGCGGCTTATCTTTGCATTGTTCATGAAGCAGCACAAGGCTGCGAGCGTGCGACTGTCTTGGTGACGACCGCGCTCTGTGCCTCCTCTAATTAGCTACCGTACGTATATGTAATTAGCTTTTGTATAGTTTCATTTATATTGATGCTGCCTGTTCGATTTACTCTTACTAGTGGTCCCGCAGTAGTCGAAATTCGACTATAATTGTAAGATTTGTAAGATTGAATTTTATACTTCTATAATCACAAATTTCACCAAGGCTAAACTATAAAAAAATATTAATAAAGACAAACAATATTTAATCTATTCTCAATTTGACCACATACGTCAAGAACAAAAGTTTGACAATAAATAGTATGCATGCGTGCGTGCGTCAAATACATGGTATGTAGTGTGTGTGATGTTTTCTTTATTGATTTAATGTACCTTTTATGCATTATTTAAAAAAAAAATTAGCATTGTGCACTTCTTCTCTATATTCTCTATAAGTGTGGAAATTTTCATACTCCTCCGTCTACGCAATTTTCGTCTAAAGGGATACAAAGTTTTTGCTTCACGTATTAATATATAGTTTTTTTTTTTTCGTTTTCTCCTGACGTTGTCAGAGCTCTTAGATGTGTTTATGTAAATTATTTTTATATTTATTTATTGTTTACCTGAAGTTTTTGATTTTTTAATTTTTATCTCCAAAGTTAGTACATTCCATGAAGTTACTGTAAGTACAGTAAGTTTTGTAATTGACCTGGTATGAATTTGGAGGATTCTGAAGTTTACGGTACATCTGCCGCAGGACGATACACGGTCAATCGATCTGTAGTATAATTCTTTTTTTTTTTTTTATTGCCCTTGTGGGCAGACGACCTGATGGTGAGTGGTTACCGTTGCTCATGGACTTCAGCAATGCTAGGAGCCGAGCCAAGCCGCTGCCTACCGCTTAATACTCATACAATAATAATTCAGACAGTATTATTTAAAACTTCAAGTATAATGAGGTAATTATACGATATTTATTCTGCAGAAAAGAGCTATACGCGCTATTTATAACATGCACTCAAGGGAATCCCTGAGGGAGAAATTTAAAGAAATTAAAGTTCTCACTATGCCATCCCAGTACATTTTTGAAAATTTGATGTATGTTCGTAAACATATTGAGGAGTTTCCTAAAAAGTCGGACATACATAATAGAAATACTAGGAACAAACACAAGCTTGTTGTGCCGATGAGTAGGTTACATAAGATACGAAATTCATTCGGGTGTTTGTCTGTGCGCCTGTACAACAAAATCCCACAAGATGTTCAGAACCTACATATACATAGGTTTAAGAAAACTGTTAAAGAACATCTGTGCAATAAAGCTTACTATAAAGTCAATGATTATCTAGAAGATTGCACAAAGTGGGAATGAGTTGCTCGCTCCGGGCATTTCAATATTGTAGTAATTGTTACGTTATAATACTCATTGTAAAAAACTCATATTTAAAAAAAAATATGTAATATTAAAAAATTAATAAATAACAATTTATTAAAAAAAAAAAAAAAAAAAACATGCCCGCTGAGTTTCTTGCCAATTCTTCTCAGGACGGAGGCTAGTTCTTGTGAATTGGCGGTAGTTCTTTTGACGTTCAACAAGTATGTACTTTCATTTATGTTGAATAAAAATTTTTTGATTTGATTTGATTTGATTTGATTTGATTTGATAAGGTATAAGGTATATATGGTGGTAAGGATTTTTTTCAAGCCTCGATTAAAACAGAACATGCCATAGCCATGCGGAAACACCGACGAGCTTATTCAAGCTTGATCACAAAGGAAGTTTTTGGAAGGAAAGGAAGATTGGTTTCACAAAGGAAGGCGAAGCTGCATCGCTACCTTTGGTGACGACCGTATGTGTAGTCGGATTCGAACCTTTACCCTTGGCTTGTGACTTTAACCTAAAGTCGTTATCTCGGTTTAATGGTCTGAACCTTGAACGCTAATTTAAAAATAAATTATTTCATACATTAACTCAGTTGATAAAATCACAAGCGAAAACTCTTTGTTTGAGCGCGATTATGTGAACAATTAGTGATTACCTACATATCGTTGTGAATTCATTAATGCTAATACAATAATCAGACTCTGGACTTGGGATATACTGTTGGGATATGTAATAATGTTCCATTTAAATATAAATTTTTCAGTGATTCCAATTTCTTGATATCAATTTGATAGAAAGGAAGGGAGTAAGGTGGAGACAAAGCAGAAGAAGAATTTATTCGTCCATGTTTCTAATATTTGTGGAAGACTGCTTAATTTATATGCGTCTTCGAGAATTGTGAAGTTCTTGTAATGTTGGAAATTAATTCGGTACTCTGATTTCAGATGATTGATTAATTATCAGGCGTTTATATATATAGATGATGCGCTCATGTGATCTTAACGCCTCCCATCATTAAGGCCTTGGTTTTTATTTTCAAAACCAAGCGACCATACATCGCTCTGATGGTGATTATAGAGGTTCAGCTACATCTTTTTCAATTGATGGGTGGATGAGTTTACAGACCATCTCCTCTTAAGTGATTATCCACAGACATAATTTCATAAATACGGCTGCTCATCTTGAGGCATGACGTAGGGGAGAATAACGAATGGTCGTACTTTTATAAATGTTTTATTATATTTTGTTAATATTCATGATCACATAAAATTAAATAGCATCTTATAAATTATCACCTACTCCAGTGACGCTTATTTCCACATATGTACAGCGTGAGATTCTCCCATCACTTTTAATACAAAAATATATACACAATTTACCAAGTTGCTATTTTTCGTAATAATATTATGCACGTATGTATCTCTACAAGACATTTCCTTCGCGATACGCACTCTATTGTTCTTTAAGCGAATAAAATCATTTTATTATTGTTTGAATAGGCAACTGTGACTTTTAAATCCTTTTACGACATCATATGTGATTATCGCCTTAATATTCAATAACGGACGGTCGACATTCCTTTGTAATGCTTGCCAACGTTCTGATGTCTGTATTATATTATTGTTTGCTTTGAAGGTAAGGGTGAGGTTTTTTGGTCGCGATTTTTAAATTGTTGACTTCATGTTTAACATATCACTAAAAGGATGGCACGTTGAGCAACATAATTAAAATAGTTTAAAGGTGGTCTTCGTAAGACTTGGAGATCATTTTTGAGTATATAGAGAAAGATCTCATTAAAAATATTTTTCAGGCTTGGGAAGAGTCGCATAATGCCCTTGGGGTTTTCTGCGACTTATCTAAAGCTTTTGATTGTGTTGAGCATAATACATTGTTGAGGAAATTACACCATTATGGTATTAGGGGCGTTTCATTAGAACTTATTAAATCTTATTTATCCGGAAGAATCCAAAAGGTAGACGTTAAAGGAACGAGATCTTCCGGTGTCTTACTTAATATGGGTGTTCCTCAGGGTTCCATATTGGGTCCCTTCCTATTTCTTGTATATATCAATGATTTACCTAAGTTTATTGAAACCCGTCACGAGGTCGTATTATTCGCTGATGATACATCATTATTGTTTAAAATTAAACGACATTGGAAGATTATGACGATGTGAATGATGCTATCTCGCGCGTGGTACATTGGTTTAGTGTTAATAATCTGTTATTAAATAACAAAAAAACAAAATGTATAAAATTTACCACACCTAATGTTAGACAAGTCGACACTAATATTACTGTAAGTGGAGAGACACTGGAGCTTGTGGATTCGACAGTTTTTCTTGGTATAACAGTTGATTCCAAGCTGCAGTGGGGTCCTCACATATGCAAGTTAGCGAGTAGGCTTAGTTCTGCAGCGTTTGCGGTAAAAAAAAATACGAATACATATATATTAATGAAGATACGGCACGCCTGGTTTATTTTAGTTCTTTTCATAGTGTTATGTCCTATGGCATTTTGCTATGGGGCAATGCTGCCGATGTCGAAACGATTTTCATCCTGCAGAAAAGGGCTATTCGTGCTATTTATAATATGCACCCGAGGGAATCCTTGAGGGACCAGTTTAAGGAAATCAAAATTCTAACTTTAGCGTCCCAATACATTTTTGAAAATTTATTGTACGCGCGTAAAAACATTGAAGAATTCCCCAGAGTCTGCGATTTGCACAATGTGAACACTAGGAACAAACATAGGCTTGCGTTGCCGGCGGCTCGAATTAAGAAAATAAGCAACTCTTTTAGGGGGCTGGGTGTACAGCTTTTCAACAAGATCCCACTAAACGTTCAACTACTACCTGTTCATAGATTTAAGAAAACTGTTAAGGAACGTTTGTGCAACAAGGCATATTATAAAGTTAAGGATTATTTACTAGATGGCACTACGTGGGAATGAGGCGCTCGCTCCTGGCCTTTTCATTTTTCATTATTATTATTATTTTTTTAATTGTATTTTTTTGACTTGTTTTTCTTTTATTGTGAATATTTCTATTTATTTAAAAAAAAGAAAATATTTGAGAAAAAACAAAAAAAAAAGCCCGCTGACTTTGTTTCGCCGGTTCTTCTCAGGACTGTGGCTTTTTTTGGAATCGGTGGTAGAGTTAACATTGTTATTTGTATTTTGATATTCAACAAGTGTGTCATACTGACATCTAAGTTGAAATAAATGATTTTGAATTGAATTTGAATTTGAATTGAATTGAATTGAATTGCTGAACCACGTAAAAATACGAAATGTCTTAAACATCTTTGGTAATATTATGAGAAATTATTTAAATACATTTCGCTTAAACCACTCCCGACGTGATGGAATGTCGAATCCAGTTCGCACTACTCATCAAATGGACTTGCTACCATTTACATCACGAGTGATTGTTAGCACTCGTTCTTTATAATGACAGTATATTTTTTAAAGTGAAACTGTGTTAACTGTGTGTGTGTGTGTAATTTTCACTAAAGCACACCATAATAAAATAAATTGTGATCTTCCTTACACGAATAGCCTTCGTTTTACTAAATCCAGATAAATGATAAAAATAGTTTTTGTGGATATATTTTAGAATAAAGTGTAATAATGTTGAGAATTCGCTTTTTTGCTGAGTTTAATCAAGATCCAAATCTTAATTACTCCATTATAAAATTACGAAAATATTTTAGGAAAATTTAAATACAATTCAGTTTTGTATGTCTGATGCGCGTCTAATGCGTCTGTATGTGCCGTGCGCCATGACTGTATCCTAAGGATTGCCGATTTCCTTCATAAACAGTAACCACTCATAGTCAAATGGGCTATCAGAGCGTTGGTCAGCTGTAGCAATAGAAAATATGTATAACTTGTTAGTGGGTACATCCCTATTAAGAAGTGTGCGCTGTAGCACGACACTAGTATAAAAAAGGATATAGAAGAGTAGCGTCATAACACTATGGTCTCTAAGAAAAATGTAAAACAGTAAAACCAGTAATGTCCAGTTAAATAAATAATATATATTAATAAAAGATTTGTTTTCTCTCGTCTGAGCATCTCCACACCCTTCAGGTTATGGGCCCAGGACCCGAGACTGCTCAGACAGAACCAGAGACTCCAGAACCAGGACCCAAGACTGCTCAGACAGGACCCGAGATTGCACAGACAGGACCCGAGACTGTCCAGAACCAGAACCCGAGACTGTCCAGAACCAGAACCAGACTGCCCAGAGTGAGAAAAGTGTATAAAAAATTAATAAAACAAAATGAATAACCAAGAAGAAAATATAGAGAAACTTACGAACTCTGAAAATTTCCACATCTGGAAATTTGAGATCAATATACATGTTTCGGCATCGAATCTGTCGGAAGTGTTGAAAGAAACAAAACCAGAACAGAGAGAAAAACCAGAATTCCAAACTAAGGATGCTAAGGTAAAGAAGTTGATTTTAAACTCCATAGATAGAAAATTAAAAGGTCACATCATAAATTGCCAAAATGCACATGAAATGTACAATAAGCTATGTGCAATATTTGAAGGATCTGAAGAAAGAAACAAGTCTTCCTTATTACAAGATTTCTTTAACTTCAAATTTGAAAACCAGACAATGTCACAGTTGATCACAGATATAGAAAACTTGAGGATGAGATTAAATAATCTTAAACAAAACATTGATGATGATATGGTGATATCAAAAATATTAACCTGCTTACCAAACCAATATAAATTCTTCATCACAGCATGGGAATCAACACCTGATGACAAAAAGACACTTACCAACTTAACTAACAGACTTTTATCAGAAGAAAACAGATTTATAGAAAGGAAAATTGAGTACAAACAGGTTTCTTTTAAGACGGAGAATAAAAACATAAAATGCTTTAAATGTAACAAAATAGGTCATCTAAAAAAGGATTGTAAGATGTGCATTTTTTGTAAAAGATATAACCATGAAGAAAAAGATTGTAAGTTAAAAAACAGCTGTTGTTCAATTTGTAAGAAAAATAATCATACAGAAGAAAATTGTTTCTTTAAGAAAAAACTTTTTTGACACAAAACTCTGAACAGACTTCAATAAAATTCATAGTAGATTCTGGAAGCACAGTGCATATGACAAATGATTCTAGCATTTTCAGCAATTTCGAAGAAATGGATTCTACAGTTTATGCAGCCAATGGTGAAAAAATGAAAGCACAAGGATCAGGTACTGTCCATGGAATGTCATGCGATTTACAAAATACTTTATTTATACCAGACCTAGCACAAAACCTTTTGTCTGTAAATTGTATTACCAACAATGATGGCTCTGTTGTGTTCACAAAGAATCAAGTGGAGATTTACAAAAATTCAAAATTAATTTTAACCGGCAAAAAAGAAAATGGCTTATACAGGGTGAATTTAGAACAAGAACTGAAAAATAAAAATAAATCCTTACTTACACAAGTAAATGGAACAGCATTAGAATGGCATGCAAAACTGGGACACCCAGGTAAATCAGTACTAGAAACACTAACAAAAGTTGCAGACGGCATAAATATACAAGGACCAAAAGTATTACAAGAACAGTGTAAAATATGTGCTGAAGCAAAACAGTCAAGACTACCATTTAATACAATCAGAACTCGTGCTGAAAGGTACCTACAAATAATACACACAGACTTATGTGGTCCCTTCGAGGAAAAGACTCATGATGGATATAGATATGTATTAACAATAATGGACGACTACAGTCATTTTACAAAAATCTATTTACTTAAAAACAAGAGCGATGCAAAAGAAGAAATTAAAAATTATATTGAAGAAACGGAGCAAGAGAAAAATAGTAAAGTATCGACTATAAGATGCGACAACGGAGGTGAATATACAAGTAACGATTTTAAAGCATTTTGTCAACAAAAAGGTATAAAATTAGACTACACAGTACCCTACTCACCACAATTAAATGGCAAAGCTGAACGCCTAAACCGGACATTATTAGAAAAAACAAGAGCATTACTCTTTGATTCTAAATTGAACAAAGAAATGTGGGGTGAAGCAATATATTGTGCTACTTATATTTTAAACAGACTACCAAGTGATGCCCTGAAAAACAAAACACCATATGAAATGTGGGTTGGAAAAAAGCCTAATATATCTAATATGCAAAAGTTTGGTTCTACTGTCTATGCAAAACAGTTACATCCAAATGTAAAGAAACTGGATCCTAGAAGCAAGAAACTGACAATGATTGGATACACTAATAATGGGTACAGACTGTGGAATGACAAGGAGAGAAAAATAGAGATATCAAGGGACATAGTGATAGTAAAAAGTGAAATTGAACAAAAGAAAGAAAACTATAAGAAAATAAATAATAATAAAAGTGAAAATTATGAAAAAGAGACAGACCAGGAAGAGACAACAGAAAACCAGGAAGAGACTATAGACAACCAGAAAGAGACAACAGAAAACCAGGAACAGATTATAGAACAGCAGGAAGAGACAACAGAAGATACCAGAACAGAAGATAATAAAAATGATGAGACTTATGAAGATGTAGTATCAGAAACTGAATCAGAAGACACACAAAGAGAACGAAACAGACAGAATGAAGAAGACGGTTACCTAAGAAGAAGCAAGAGAATTAAACACATACCAATACATTTAAAAGACTACAGTTTACTTACTTACAGAGAGGCTGTAACATCTAAAGAGGGAAAAAACTGGGAGAAGGCCATAAATTCGGAGAAGGAATCCTTGGAAATCAATAATACCTGGGAAGTAGTAGACAAGAAAGAGGCAAAAGATAGTAAAATACTTACAAACAAATGGGTATTCCGTGTGAAAGATAATGGGACTTATAAAGCTAGACTTGTTGTACGAGGATTTGAACAAAACAGTATTGACTACAATGAAATATACAGTCCAGTTGTCAGTCAGTCAACTTTAAAATCTTTATTTGCACTTGCTGCTTCTAAAGACTATAACATGATGACATTTGATGTTAAGACTGCATTTTTATATGGAGAGCTGGAAGAAAATGTGTATATGAATATACCGGATGGTTATGAAAAACAACCTGGGAAAGTTTGTCGATTAAAGAAATCCTTATATGGACTAAAACAAGCTCCTATTACATGGAACAAAAGATTTACAAAAGCAATGTTAAAACTTGGTTTAAAAGCTACTAAAACAGATCAGTGTGTATTTACAAATGAAGATAATACAATAATAATAGCAATCTATGTAGATGATGGACTTGCTTTGGCTAAAGAAAATCAAACATTAAAAAACATTTTAAACTGCTTAGAAAAGGAATTTGAAATAAAAGTATACAATGATCCTACTACTTTTATTGGATTTGAAGTCAAGAAGACTGAGAAAGGTATAACACTGAAACAAGAAAGCTACATTGGAAACTTATTAAAGAAATTCAGTATGGAAGATTCTAAACCTGTTAAGACTCCCTGTAACACAGAAAATAAAACAGAAACGCAAAACACAGATTCTATAAATTTTCCATATAGAGAACTGATTGGAGGACTTCTATATGTATCTACAAGAACAAGGCCAGACATAAGTCAAGCTGTAAATGAAGCAAGCAGAAAAATAGAAAACCCTACGAAAGATGATGTGATAGCTGCAAAGAAAATACTAAAATATTTAAATGGAACAAGACAGAAAGGAATCATGTACAAGAAAGGAGGAGATATGTCAAAACTAAATGCATACTGTGATGCAGACTATGCCAATTGTATCAAGACTAGACGCAGTACAACCGGATTTGTGATAATGTTAGCAGAAGGACCTGTGTCTTGGTGTTCAAAACGACAACCAATCGTTGCATTATCATCAACTGAAGCAGAGTATATTGCAGCAGCTGATTGCTGTAAGGAATGTTTATATTTAATGTCATTTTTAAAGGAGTTGATTGGTTCTGAAGTTGAAATTACATTAACCAAAGCGCTATTCAGCTGATCAAAACAGGTTCATTCAATAAAAGATCCAAACACATTGATGTGAGATACTATTTTATTCATGAAAATTATAAAAAGGGTAAAATTAATATTAAATATTGTCCTACTGATAAACAGACTGCAGACATATTTACAAAACCATTGTTAAATAATAAATTTAATTTTCACGCCCAAAATATTGTCAACTAAATAAGTTCATGATATATGTATATAACTTAAGAAACATCTACTTAAAATTTGTATAATTTAAAATTTGATAGCATAGAATAACAAGTATTATTTAAATTGTAAACAATTTTAATAATAGGAGAAGGTGTTAGTGGGTACATCCCTATTAAGAAGTGTGCGCTGTAGCACGACACTAGTATAAAAAAGGATATAGAAGAGTAGCGTCATAACACTATGGTCTCTAAGAAAAATGTAAAACAGTAAAACCAGTAATGTCCAGTTAAATAAATAATATATATTAATAAAAGATTTGTTTTCTCTCGTCTGAGCATCTCCACACCCTTCATAACTGAGGGATAATGATAACTCGTGTGCCTGGTCAAGGTGATGCTGATCTAGGATATTATGCTTTGAAGAGGGTTTTACCTAGTTTAAGACACATCTCTTTGCAGTCATACATATGTAACCAAACACTTACATTTTTGGAAGTAGATTGTTCTGAAAATTATGATAAACAAATTTAATTAATTAAATTTAACCGCAAAATGCTTACCAGTTTTCCGGATGTGTAATATTTTGGGCTAAGTGAACCTTATATAAAATTAAACTACAAAGTAAACAAGCACTCATTAATCTGCTCCTCAAACTGGAGAGCTGTTGCTATTGGACCGTCTCGCCCGCGTCTTCGGTGGTGGCCGCATTCACGTTTATTGTATCTTGTACAATGCTAGATGTAGGTTAGATCACTAATGAGACCAAGCACGACTCACATTCCACGCTCGCAACATGACCAAGTCCCAACCCTCATAATTGCGCGCACATCTGAAAGAAAGGATTAAACGCATTAAAAACTCGACTTTTGTGCAAGCCCTGATAATATCTTAATATGTTTATAATAAAAAGGGCTTCTAATCTGTAACTGTCAGTTTGACGTTTTGTATGCGCCCTTTTTTGTCACGTTTCGCACCTTTAAGGGCTTATCTTGACAGCTCAGAAACTCGGTGGAGAGTAATATGTCTACCGATTGTGGATCTGGCTCATTGGTTGATTAGGATTGATCAATCCGGAATGGTCTATTCGATGAAACATCGCAACACGAATGTAAATGAGATCATAGGCTGCAATATTTTTCAAAAGATTTTTGTATTTCTGATAAGTAACGGGTCGTGTTTACTCATGTTTTTTTTTATCTTATTGCTATGTTAACGACTGGCTCTTTAACTTTGGTGGCAACATAATACGCGCAAGCTAATACCATCGTATTGGCTATCTCTGTCACGATGCTATCACGTGTTCCAATTTGGCCTGATGTCTCAAGGACGGTGGCAGCTTCATATAGTGTCCTTGATATTTCGTAATCACATTAAATCCTGAGAGCCATAAAGTCCATATACTTTATCATATAAAAACCATGAGGGTTAAAACATCGCACGTGAAAATATCGAATGCAAAGTTAATATCCCCCGGCATCTGTACCGTCATTAGAAACGTTATGTCCTATTTATGCGACGCCACGAGCGCGGGCTACGACACACAGATATGGATCGTATGCGGGTTCGATTCTATTTAGCGTTATGTTTTATTGTAGGATTTAACGGTCGGGTATAGGTACGTATCATTGCTTTATGAGTCCTGAGGCCTTTTGTGAACAAGGGGACTTGAAGACATCCCAAAGAGGCTTGTAGACTGGACGTAAATAGTTTCTATCACGGCACGTCAAATATTCTGATTTGAATGAGTTTAAAATTAATAGGCATTTAGGCAGTCAGCAATGCCGGAATTAGAGCTGCCTACCGTACACAGAATTACCTCAGCCCGCTGAGTTTCTCGCCGGATTTTCTCAGCGGCTCGCGATTCCGATCCAGTGGTAGATTCATTCGCGAAGCAGCTGCTCTTTAGTTTCTAGGAGGCGCTCGGGTAGCTGTTAGCAAATACCACTCCTTCTAGCTGAGCCCCTGCTCACCCACCTGTGAAACCGGTAATCCCTCATCATAAAAAAAGAACGAGCATTTTGCTCCGTACTGTGAATTTTGAAATGTTGCGTAGCTCAGTAAGTCCACTGCTTGTTCAGAGCTGTCTTTTGGCGGCGTCGAACCCTGAATAGTAATAGCGAGGTTGAGTTTGATTGGTGGGTTTTCTTATAAACAACAAATCACTTTTAGATTCATTAATTTGAAGTATCCCAAAATGTTTTTATGTCGTATCTTATCAATATTTTTTTCATATCTCAACATCTGAAGGTGACAAGAAGATGAGTGACAAGATAGGTAATGTATAATATTTTTTCGACTCATCTTACACCTACTACATTTTATGATCATATTACATGATTTTATTAAAAATTAATTTCGAAATATTTTTCCTAAATGTGCCTGAACCGTTTCATCTCTCATTATCGTGTTTGGAGTATGAAATAAGGGTGTTTCCGTAATATTTTAACAGAATTACCTTATAAATGATCATGCCTTCGTATTTCATATTTCTATGGCCGCAATGCAAACTGGGTGAATTGACCGTAATGTACAGACAAACGCACATGACGATTTTTTTTTATATAAAGACAAAAGCACCAACCAATTTAAGCAATATCATTAAAACTTTTTTTACTGGTGGTAGGACCTCTTGTAAGTCCGCGCGGGTAGGTACCACTACCCCGCCTATTTCTGCCGTGAAGCAGTAATGCGTTTCGGTTTGTAGGGTTAGGCAGCCATTGTAACTATACTTCAGACCTTAGAACTTATATCTCAAGGTGGATGGCGCATTTACGTCGTAGATGTCTATGGGCTCCAGTAACCACTTAAAACCAGGTGGGCTGTGAGCTCGTCCACCCAACTAAGCAATAAAAAAAAAGAAATGCCTACATTATGCTGTAAAAATATATTCAACTGACAATGGTTTTTATCCCACAGTAAAAGGTTTTTACTGTACCAAATATCGTTACCGTAAAATTGATTTCAAAATACGTACGTAACGTAACAAACGATATCATCGGCTTCCAACGTTACTCCATTCACTGCTTATTTATTTAAGCAGCTCAATATTTTTATATGACGTATCAATTTTGACGGATCTCGCTCCGCTGGGACAATGGGGAAAAAATCTCACTACATATCCATTATACGCAGAATTACTAACACATTAAAAAACTTGGGCACCGCGGATCAATTTAAATTGGATAACTTAACCAGTTTTACAGATCTATGATGTGTTTGAAATCGTACAGTATTAAAGGTCATGTGCTTGGTTAATGGTGATGTGTGATGAGATAATTCCAATTTGATTTGAACCAATTAGTGATGCTTACGCGCGAACCTTTGGTTGTATTGAGTCGTGGGCTTTGAGGTTTTCTTTTTGGGAACGTTATTATTGATGGAAAATACGGGTAGATAAAATGTATGGAAACGCATATAGTTTCGGTCCGTTTTTGGCTTTGCAATTGATTTACATATAATTACTATTTTAATAGTTTTTTGTTACTGAAATAGGGGTTACGAAGCTCAATGTAGTTATTTGCACTTTATCAAAAGCTAAATTCGCTTATTTAATGTAAACTAATCTTGGAAATGACCAAAGCGTCTGGAGGGATTTTAAGCAAATCTTCCATTTAAATATAAGTAATATTAAAAGTACCGCTAAAAATGATATGTTCTAAAAATAATTTTTAATTTTATCACAGTTAATTTAATTCCTGTCTACATATTGAAACGCTTCAGATTGGGGAAGATTAGTAACTTGTTTCTAATTAAAAAAACGCTTCGATGGTTATGTATGAAATTTTCATATAATTTTCAATAACGTACCGAAAGTTTTCCGGTAGTCCTAACTACCTAGTAGGTAAGTCTTTTTAAAACAAACTTGTCAGAAGTGATCAAAGACTTTTACGAGTACTATTTGAAAACTAAAAAAAACTGAGCTAATTGGCACATGTGACTATCTTGACATTTAAGAAAAATGGAAACAATATAATACTTATAAATTTTTCTACTTAAATTACTTAAAAATATCTTTAAATATTTTTTTATAATAGAAACATTAGATGCAACTTGTCTATTGCGGTACCGCTCAGGAAATTTTCCCGTGCGTTTTCAAATTAATTTTGAAATCGCTCGTTATCTATTGCAGTGTCCAGAAACCATTGATGATTTCAAATCGAAAACACATTCTACTAATTGTAATTAGATGCAATAATAGAGACGTATCTTCAATTTGAAATGAGAGTAATCAATTAAAAATTATTTCCTCAAGTCGTGGTATTCAACTGTAATTACTATTAGTATTTTTGAATGTATTTGAGAATTGGATATTGAAAGGGAATCCCTAATTGGTACAGGGCAGTAGTTATGTTGAATTAATGAAACACGGTGAATAGAATTATATAACTTGAGTAATTCGAAGATTCGGTCGAAGTTTGCATTGCATTTGTACATCGGCTTTATGTTTATAATTACTTTCAGTGTATTTTTTTTTTCGTTGGATCATGAACAAATTATTAACTACGTCCCTATCACATTATTGCGTCAAGACTGAGGAGAAGAATTTTGGAGTGTGTTATGTCCTATCTCGTCTCCAAACAAAGTTTCTGCGTCCATTGAATATGGTGAAAATAATAAATAAGATAAGAAAAAATAATAATAATAATGGTCTTAGAGTTAAATGTCGTTTCCCCCCAAAGGTTTTGGCAGCTCATGGCTTTAGTTTATATGCTGGCCTTCTGGCCAATTTAGTGAAGCTTTAGCTTCAGTTTACTTATAATCGTTTTTTTTAACTCTCAGATTCTCTTGTTGTTCAGCTTTTTAAGTTCTTGCTTGTCCAGAAAAAATATAACTGCACCAGTCAAAATGTCTTGAATCCATCTGATGTTGTGTCATCCATTTGTCAGGGCAACGGATTGTGCTTTTCACCAGGTGGACCGTTAACCGTTTGTGCCAAATAATCCCAAATGTTCAGGGACTTTACAATAACGTAAGTCGGTAGCCGATCCATCATACAAATCTGACTGGCGCTAACAGGATTACGAAAATTCCCTTGTCGGTCTTATTTGCTCATGAATTCGGTACAGTTTTGGTTGGATTACGTCAATCCTGTTCGTGTGGTTTTATTTAAATATGTTTTAATCGAAAAAGCATTCATGCTTTAAGCTTTGCCTCAAAAATTGGTATAAATTCAAATTGAATAAAAATTAATAAAATAATCTCATAGATTTATTAAAATTTAGATCACCAAGAAATCGTGATTGTCGCACGTTGTACAATATTACATAAGAAGAAAGTAATATTACTGAATATACAATCGTGCTTATTTCAGCCACCAGGTAATCAATCATACATGCTAGCTTAAAGGGTGGCGCTGCTATTATACCAAAGTGTTTCAAAGAATGAAACATCAGTAGATGTATTTGAGTTAATGCTCGATGTATGTTCGTACCGGCAGACTCGAGTTAGCGTTCAATAATAAAAGAATGTCATCATCGCAGTTTTGTTGACATTCCTCATCCAGTCCATAAAACCGGTCTGTTCTAGAGAATTTCAGAATTTCGACTTTGCACATAAGTTATGGCTTATAGAAACAAGTTGAATCGTCTCTGTATGGTGAGCAGGGCACATAAAACGTAATGTTAGGTCAGCAAATAAGTTTATTACCCAACCTTATGGGTATGCAGTCTTTGCCTGGTACGACTTTGCAGACTAAGAAGTTGGGCAAATTTGAAATATTTACATACAGTTCTCAACTACTATGTATTTCCTTTTCCTCTTCGATTATATTATTCATCATGAAACTATCATACCACAGTCAAATAGTAATTGAATTGAATTAATACTACGTTTTATTTTAGTATTTAATGCGTTAATACGATAACGCTGTGATTTTACAATCTTATATTATATGTAAATGCATTTGATAATTTCTTATTAAGGCTGGAGCGTCATAGTACGCAAAGTCGTTTCTATTATTAAATACATTAACACCAATTTCTCAGTGGCCATTGCAGGGTAATACGTTTTCGTGCTTTAACAAAATTGGATTTTATTAAGAAGTAGCAGACGACAATATATTATCATCATTGATTTTGTCAATCAAACTATGTTTATATGTGTTAAATATTTTAGTGAGCATGAGCTGTACCTAGTGATATGTTTTAAAATATACTAAATTTTATGTCCGTAGATTATAGCACATCTTGAGAAATGCAAAGTATCATTTACCATCGATAGTCAATCGTTCAGGGCAAGATTCCAGAAAATAGTCCATCAAAGAGAAGAAATACTTTCAATGAAATTTGAAATAAATTATATTGAATTCGAAACCTCTGGGTTTAAAGCTGTGTTGTTTTATTCCTGCCTATGCTGATAGCCTAGAGAGGCTATTTCAGCTTCTCTTTGACGTGTAGGTGAGCTCTCGGGGCTCAAGTTGGGAGTGTTGCTAACACTGGCCCTAGCAAGAGCAGTGCTCCGCAGAGTTGTGTTGATTTTTGAAATGTATATATCTTGTCTTTTTTTGTGCTGTCTGAATGTGAAGTTCAAATCATATTAATAATATTCATCATTCTACTATTGCAAATTGTATGGTAAGAATTTTTACACATAAGTCGTGATCAACGCTCATGAACGCCAGCGAAACTACTCGTAGTACGTTGAAATGTACCTCTGAATGTGCAAGTTCGCGGTTCACGTGGCGTCATTAGCGCGAAATGCAATAAACTCACGGTCGAATGAATAGAAAAGACACATTGTCGGAGCGACCACGTTTCCTGGTCCGGACGGCTCTACTGACACGCACTGTGGAACAGCCGTGTGGGCTGTACGCAAAACGTTTCCTTGCCAACAAGTGTATTTTTTTTTTTAAGTGTAAATACTTTTTTGTGTGAATTTTGTTAATAGAGGTCGAATAAGACGAAGTTTGATGACTCCGCCGAAGAGTTTTGTTACCCACGTTTCAATGAATCATCAGATCAGATTGATGGATAATAGTAGCATCTGACACCACCAAGCGAATGTCATCGTCTAGCTTAGGATGTACGCTCAAAGTCTCAATAGTTCGACCGCAATAAATACCGTCATATTGAATAGCATGAAGTAAGTTCACAAGCGCTGAAAGTTGGAAGGATACTTTGTATCGTGTCTATAGTATGGGTGATAAGGTCTATATGGCTTGTTTGTCAGCCGATTTCTTGGAAAAAATCTTCACAGTCTGCTTATCAAATAGTGAAATAAAATGCTTTACGATAAACCTAATAAGACAAATAGTTAGTTCATAAGAAAAACGTTGTGACCTAAACGATAACACGCCCGGTGAACTCACACGGAGCGATGCAACTGTTCCAATTCTAAAAAATAAAAACTTGAAATCTTCATCTTATTTGGCGTCAATAATCCCAGGGGTCCCAGGGGTCGTCAATAGAGCGTAGCAGTGCATCGTGCCTAGACAAAGACTTTTGCTTTACAAAGCACAAGCTCGACCTTGCGTGGAGTACTGCTTCCATCTCTGGACCGGGGCTTTCAAATACCAGCTACTTCTATATGACTCTATACAGATGAGATGAGATGAGATCGCTCGGATTGTCGATAATTTATAATCTGACGGATCGTTTTTAACCTCTGGATCTGTAGAGCTCACGGCTTATCTGGCGTAAAGTGGTTATTGGATCCCTCAGAACTGCGGCTATTGGATCCCTCAGAACTCTCAGAAAAAAGCACTCTTAAAATCATAATCTACCTTTTAGTTTACCATAGTCTAGTAACGGTACCTCAAATAATACCAAAACGGCCTCAAGATTCAAATAGCATCGTAATTAACAATCGTACGTAAGCATGTAGTGCAAGGTCACGAGATGAACAGATCGGTAATTACACTTGATTGTATAACCATTGTTTTGGTTGTGGCGTCATTTTATGTTGCTTTTGTATTTGGAAGAAATAAACGGCGAGTACCGAAAAGGTCAGAAATAAAATGCTTATGTTATGTGTTTCATTGTATTTTATTTCTAAAAGGCTAATTGGGATTTAGTGAGAGCAAAACCTTTGGGCATATCTCTTTATAATAATTGTAAAGAATACAAAATACGATGTTGGATAAATTTTACTAGCCACCAAGCGCATTAGGCAGTAAAGGATTCATTCAGAGAGCACATTCTCTGCTCCGACAGGGTCAAGAATTCAGGGAATGTTGCCCAGTTTACGCTGTATTTAAGCCCAAGCCAATAGAAACAATATATTCTCATAGATTTTATAGGCTGTCCGATGTAAGAAGGCCTTCTATTAAATTCCTAACCCCTGAAATTCTATCTTTAGTACAGCATATTGCAAGTCCACAACGAGGCAGTGCCATACCCTTTTTTTAGTCACCAAGCTGGATACATTAGTTGTACCAACATTGTGAGATTTCTGACATCTCAAAACAAGGGCATTTTGTTGTGGTGTGTGTGTGTGGGTATGTGTTTGTGTGTGTTCAGTAATCATTAACATTAGATGAAGCGTAAGCTCGTCCGTCTGTTTCAGTTAATAATAGAAAAAAAACGACTCAAACCCCGGAACATCCTTGTAGAAGTCATCTAATAAGTAGTTCGCAATGTGAATATGTAGCAATTAAAATGAGATAAAGTAGATCTTAATTGACGAATAATTATTCGTTCTGTTTCCACGAAGATTCACTTTGTGGTTATAATATAGGTCATAAAATATTTTGTTTTGTTTCATTGTTCCGTGGGATTGTTTACGCTCGGTTTATTTTTAACGTGATTTAATTCGTATAATTTTGTGGTATTTTGTACTCTTCGGGTAACAAAGAGCTATTATTTAATGTAATCTGACGAGATTTGTCTTTATTTTTTACTAAGTAAATGATTTTGGACGCTGTGAGGGTATAGATATATGGAAACACAGTGATAAGGAAAATATAGTTTCGCATGTGTATGAACGTTTTTTCTTCCCAATTTCCTTTTATTTTATTTTTATTTTTTATTGCCCTTGTAGGCAGACGAGCATACGGCCCACCTGATAGTGAGTGGTTACCGTGGCCCATGGACTTCAGCAATGCCAGGGGTAAAGCCAAGCCGCTGCCCACCGTTAAGTACTCTCCACAAGCCTCGTTTGAAGAGGGATAAGTCATAGCGCTCGGGAAACACCGTGGAGGGGAACTCATTCCAAAGCCGTATGGTACGTGGCAAAGAAGATCTCTGGAAACACATTGTGGATAAACGCTCTGCTGGCTCCAGGTAGTATCGATGAACTCCGGTGACGGGCGGTGCGATGGTTAAAACGAGATGATGGTATCATCTCAAACAATTCCTCCGAGCCCTCCCCATGGAACATCCGTGAGATTTCGCCGTGAAGGACTCGAACTGGAGGATACTCTAGTTTGTAGTCCGGTTAAATTGTTGTCGTTGGTTAACGGATAAAAGGTACTTGTATCGAGCGACGTGACTGTGCCGATATTTAAATTCCACGGAAAAGTACCAATTTTTCTAAGGAGAAACATATAAATTCGTGCAATTACTGGTAATAGGCTGCATTACAGGGCCTCACTGGACCTCATGTCCCAAGCTGGTTAGCGGCATTCACTCGTTGATTTCTATGAGCTCCAGTAATTACTTACTAACAGGTTCGCCTTGAGCTTTTTCTCCCGTCTAATCAATAAAAATGTTTGAAGAGCTGTGGGAGTGTGACACACGTTGCAATGTACACGAGTGCAGTAATATTGAATATTCATGTCTGTAAAAACCAGCAAATTAGTAGAGTAGTAGAATAGACACCAGCTTTGATAACTTCTGAGATATGTAAACATCTTTTCATGATTAATATAAAAGCACGAAGCATCAGACATATTTTATTGACTGTCATCATGGAAATAAAATAATAAGAGGCTGTAAATTATTAGAAAAATCAAAGCTCTAGATGGTGGATGTGTCTAAAACAATTATTTAGTATGGACAATGTGCTTTCTTAAAACTTTACAAAGATATCTCACAAATTGAATACACAACGTCCAACCACCCGGTACATTGTATGCTGTGATTTTAGTTAAAACACGTGATAGCTTTTAGATTTTATTCCGTAATTTAATATATAAATTAAAAACCTTTTTTAAATATAATAATTGAATGAATGTTTTAATATATTCAACGTCTTTTATAATTATGAAGTTTCGATTATTTTGTTATTTTCTATGATTTGTTTTCGTTTGTTGATCACGAGGCTGCACCGCACCGCCCTGATACCCTGATAGGAAGGAGTCATCTTCCGGCGTGTACTTGTCATCTCGATTTCGCGAGACAATATTGAAAAAAAATACGTTTCTTACAGAGACTTCTTACTGAGACGGCACACGATATCGCCGGGAGGGTCTGGTTTCCTGGGGCCCTGGACATAACGAGTGTGAATGCCATCCACGACATTACACGACGACCCTTTGAATCAGAACACATGATCGCTTCACGGCAGAAGTACGTGAGACAGTAGTAATTACGCGTGTAGATACGAAGTACGGTGTGTCATCTATACTTCTATACTAATATTATACAGAGGAAAGATTTGTTTGTTTGTTTGTATTGAATAGGCTCCAAAACTACTGAACCGATTTGAAAAATTCTTTCACTGTTTGGAAGCTACACTAGTCCCAAGTGACATAGACTATAACATTTTTTGAAAAAATTTAGGGATCTTTACTAAAACTTCAATAATGTAACCCAAGGTGTAAAAAAGTTACCTAAAATATTCTTTACATCACGTGCCCTGCGAAAACTATTGATAATAGAATAAAATAATGTACTGCGACTTTGTAGAACACATTACTATTTACTAACTATTATAGTTATGCCGCAATAAGTGTTCTTTTATTGAAAAAAATAAAACAACGTCAAATATCGTTGAAATTTTAGTTAAAAACCCGAGCGGGGCCGAAGCGGGCCGCTAGTCAGTAGCAAACTGACAAATTTGGTGGTGGTGGTGGACAGCTTTGTGCTGTCTAAGACGTTTGGTGTCTGCTTCACTCCGGATGAAAATCTAAAATTACCTGACGTCGCGGTGGGCGGCGACATTCGCACATGACCCACTTCATGGACCTCGCTCCTAATTCTAATTACGTGTAATGCCACTTATGTCATTCTAAAATGTTTCTCACGAATGTATTGTTCGTTAGCTGAAGGTTCACACAAAATTCTCTTGATAAATTTTGTGATCTTTACGAGGTTTTAGATTATTTTCGTAGGCACATTATTATTTGCGTGTCTTCGTTATTCAGTTTCCAATCAGCCCCGTCTGAGAGTCATATATCAGCTCATCAGGCACGAAAAGTGGGCAATGTATGCATTAGATCAACGCTTTAGAGATTAACTGTTTCTGTACATGAGTTTCACTGAACAATTTATATCAGATTAATAAGGGCTGTTTAATTTTAAGTACACGATTGGTTCGCGTTCGAATTGGGCAGGATGGCAGGGTACTAACGAGCCCCGCGTCAGTGACTAGCCGATCGATGTACACAAACCACAAGAGTGATTACAAATAATAAAATATCCACACGAACGGAGCTTTGTTATTAATTTGATCAGCGCCCACTTCTAATACCAAAATATAAATAAGAAAATACAAACATAGTATTCTAAACGACGTAATTTATTTACACGTTAAAATGTATGTATTTAAAAAGAATTCTCCCACATTTGATTTCATAACAATTAAGAAGAGATGTAAGTTTAAAACGAATCTACAATTATGTGATATTAAATACAAAGGCAGGTTGTGTGGGCGTGATTGGAACGGTGCGTTTTCATTACCCACGAAGAGAATTATACATTAAAATTTACACACAATTTACATTTACATACAAAAAAATTTTGTTCGTAAAACCGGGGTTCCTCTTATAATGACAATGAAATATCAAGTGAAATAAATTCATAGCCTTCTAGATAGTATGTACTTAATTCTAATCGCAAAGAATATAACATCAAAATATATTTTTTCAAATTGTTAGTCGATACTGGCACCATTTTCACAATTACTGAAAGCAGAAGAAATCATAAAGTAATAATCGCGATATGATTTTACTCATACTAGACGCACGGCACTCTCATGTCTCCGTGTACCTTGTGGTTCTCATAGGGTTGTACGACACAAAATCGTCTTCAATTTGACGTAATATGTTGGAACCACACATACTTACAGTGTTAAATGACGAAGAATACTTAATGTAGTGAATAGAGTGGTTCTATTAGTTCGATATCGATATCAGGACGATGCAGGTTCGATTTTCGTTTGATGAAAGTGGCGCCCCCTGCTGGTGATATATTTTATGCTTTTCGAGAGATTTACTTTTATAATTAAAGGGGCGCGATTTCTGGTTTGATTTTAAAAATTGAAACATAATTTTATTTGAGGACACATTTTAATGAGAAACTCTTAATATTTTCTCAAGCTCATCTTAACACATTATTGAGGCTATATTCGGGCCAAGCAGACATGGCGGATGTGCCTAAAAAAGACGTAGTGCATGAAATTCTGACACAACAACCTGATGATATCTTACTTTCAAAATACGATTGTTTTTTGTATTATTACAAATAACTCAATGTATTTCTTTCTTTTGATCTGTCGGAGTGTATTCTATTTATTAAATAAAACATACCATAACTAGTGCTGTGTTGAATGTACGTAACTAGCTAGCCTAGGAGGCCAGTGCATGCGCCGCAGAAGTTGGATAGATAAATTGCAGTTACCAGAAAATAACAGGACCGTATTCCTGAAAATAATAACTAAGACTAGTATAATGTAATGTAGTCTAAGATTCTGGTTTCATCAAAGTGAGATAATATAAATTATATAAAAAAGGCAATTTTTCATTACAAAAAAAATCTTCCGTTTTTCCAACCAAGTTACATGAGCCCTTATTTTTTTCATAAATGTTCTTGTCTTTTATTAATAAGATCACGCTTACATATCAAGTGGTGTTCGTCCACGATTAAGTTTTTTTTTTAATCAAACGCCTCTTTCGTGTTCTCAGAGCGACGTCGACCATAATTCATAAAACAAATTGTAATATGCATTGTAATTTGAGAACCATTTGAGGTATGGTAATGACAAAGAGTAAGGGATGATACAGACTGGATTTTGGATATGCAAATCTTGTAAATATAAAACACGTTGGTGCTTGTTAAGATGAAAATTAAAGCGTTAAATTGAAAGTTTATTATTCAGAATTAGTTAATTTAGTTCAGGGTACATTTTGGCACCATATTCGACATTTATTCCTGTGGAGTTTGGACGCGTGATTTATGAGTAAAAATCTGCTTGAGATAAAACCTGTTGAAAAATTAAGCTATACTGACATTTGAATAAAAAATATGGTTAACACTTTTCACGGCCACAGACAGAAGGAATCACATACGACTCAAAAAATTACGTCAGCATAATAAAAAATAATACAATAATTCATTATGTAATTCTGTCTCTCAGAAGCATTGAAATCATAAGTAGAATTTAAAATTATTATGGGACATCTGAATTATCAATCTTTTCTCGAAACTTGTAATAAGACGGTTTAAATATTAAATAGTTTACGGTGAGCCCGATCTAAATGGTTACGTGTAGCTTATGTGTGGTCCCGTGTAATAACGTAACTTATAATACCTTTGTTTCCTATGAAAAACTTGTTTAATAGAGTCAAATGTTTCGAATTTCTCAGTGACCACAAGATATTATGTTGTATTTTATATATAAACTAAAATCATATTTATCATTGTGGGTGTTTTATGTTTGTTCGAATCGTGTTTTGATGGTTAACTAACCATGATTGATGAAGCTATACGAGATTACTTACTGGTGGTAGGAGCTCTTGTGAGTCCACACGGGTAGGTACCACCACCCTGTCTATTTCTGCCGTGAAGCATTAATGCGCTTCAGTTTGAGCGGTGGGATAGCCGTTCTAACTAAACTGAGACCTTAACACTTATATCTCAAGGTGGGTGGCGCATTTACGTTATAACCACCCAACACTATGTGAGCTGTGAGCTCGTCCACCATCTGAGCAATAAAAAAAAAGATTTTGTAAGAACCGATTCCTGTAATGATCACTATGTAAGAGATGAAACGTTCACCATGTTGATTCAGTGCGAAAGAGGTAATATAGTGAATGAATAATCAAGTGTCAATATTTGTTTATGGTCTGAACTACGAAACTTAATAACTAGATTTAACACAGTTCCTAACACAGCTTTCTCTTCTACGTAGGTCGAGATTGATACAAAAACATCTCACAATACGTCTCGCGATAAACCACACATCGTAACCAATAAAACAAAAACCTCATCTCCACTGAATCGAATTCAATACGATGTATCTAATTTGTCTGTTTTCCTGTCCTTTTGTCCATCGATTAATCTGGACCGATGTTTTTAAAACTTCCAAATATAAAATAACTATCAACATAAAAATTACACCTTTAACGTTTACGCAATAGAGGCGCTTTTAAAATATTAGGAGTTCAGTGTATTTTGGATGTGGCATATGGGCGTTGTCGTTGGATTTTTTAAAATTTCACGTTTATATTTCGGATTTTAATGTCCATGTTTCGACACAAGTGCTCAATTTGTTGTGTTGCTTATTTGACACTTTTTTGGTTTGGATGCTTTCGGGCAACGCTGATGAAAGAGCTAACGGGAATAAATTGATAAAAGTCGATGTTAAATGTTTTATTTGGTTAGCATAAGTATCGTGGTTTGATAAACTTGTGCTCTGAATCTCTGAATGACTGTTTGATCTCGGAACGTGTTTTTGAAGAATAGGTAACTATTAATCCGTTTTATACTTTTTTTAACGCTGCAGAAAATGAGGGAAGTCAATTTGATAATTTTATATTAGGTCTAAAAACTTTTTTTTATTTTTTTATTTTTTTATTGCTTAGATGGATGGACGAGCTCACAGCCCACCTGATGTTAAGTGGTCACTGGAGCCCATAGACATCTACAACGTAAATGCGCCACCCACCTCGAGATATAAGTTCTAAGGTCTCAGTATAGTTACAACGGCTACCACACCCTTCGAACCGAAACGCATTACTGCTTCACGGCGGAAATAGGCGGGGTGGTGGTACCTACCCGTGCGGACTCCCAAGAGGTCCTACCACCAGTGATTACGCAATTTATAATTTTGCGGGTTTGATTTTTATTACACGATGTTATTCCTTCACCGTGGAAGTCAGTCGAGAACATTTGTTGAGTACGTATTTCATTAGAAAAATTGGTACCCGCCTGCGGGATTCGAACACCGGTGCATCGCTTCATACGAGTGCACCGGACGTCTTATCCTTTAGGCCACGACGACTTCAAACTGCACTACTTCTTAATTTCCTTGCAGAAGAAAGAACGATTTAAACATCGTTAAGCTTCCAACTATGATTCGAAGTTCTAACTGTAATGTTACAGCTTTGTTAATATAAAATGCGTCATATGCCGAGAACAAATATATGTAGGACTGTGCGATATCGACACAGGTTACATTCATTTTTTTTTATTTTTTTTTTATTGCGTAGTTGAGTGGACGAGCTCAGTGTCCACCTGGTGTTAAGTGGTTACTGGAGCCCATAGACATCTAAAACGTAAATGCACCTTGAGACCTTAGAACTTATATCTCAAGGTGGGTACCTTAAGATATATAGGTAAGCTCTAAGGTCTCACGGTATACTTACAACGGCTGCCCCACCCTTCAAACCGAAACGCATTACTGCTTCACGGCTGAAACAGGCACAAGAGCACACAACAATATGCGTTATCTAGTATTAAAGTATAAACTATAAATTCGTCCACAATTAGGCCTAGGTCTCGTGTAGACACGGCGGCGATAAGATCGCGTGATTTACGCGCGCCGACGATGCCCTCCGATGCTATCGCTCACGACGCACTCGCGACTACCAGCCCTTTTCGGTAATGAGCCTTATTTAGAAAGATCACTGATCTAGTTTGTTAGGTGCGAATTTAATGTTTAAATTAGGATTCAATTGATAAGAAGTGGAACGCGTAGGCACGCCGAGGGCACGGCTCGCTGAACAAATAAGCAGCCCTTAAAGATCTAATGTGATATTGGTCTTTCTGGCTACTTATATATTTTGATCGTGGTCTGTTGACATCGTCATTCTGATTTATTTCTATTTAATAGAAATCTAAATAATCTGTCTCAGCGAGACACTTCAGCTGTAGTGTTGATGGCTTTTGGGGACCACTTAATATCAGATAGGACCTGACTTAGTATATCAATTCACTCAAATCAAAATTGGACACTTGCGTCGTGGCCTAAATATATATTTACCAGTGATTACCAGATTGACGAGCTTATAGCCTATCCGGTGTTAAGGCTTCCTTGTAGCCACTCACCTTGTCAAATAAGGTCTCAATTTTTTTATTTGTCCACATCTTTAACCAGTACGCATTATCGCTTCGTGGTATCAAAGGGGCACCTACTGGTGAAGGTTTTGCGCCCTACCACCCTTAATTATGTTAATTATTCATCTTCATCAACACGTGCTTACTACTTATTTCTTCAGAAAAGCCCTCTTCTTTCTGCGGGGTTAAATATCAACGCTCGATAAGAGTACAACATGCATCTTATTTTCTCTATTATATTCAATGATCATAAAGATATTTTGTGTGGTGCTCCATTTGTAAGGATCGGAACAGATATAGGTGACAGCTATCGAATATCAGAATTGCCACTGACACGAAGATAAGCCCAAATAGACACTTCAAACAGTATCTTTTCACATAATAAATTTTGCTATAAATTATCTAACAAACGTGTGAAATTGTGAAAATTATACTATTAAACACTCCAATATTCCTTTTCTTGCGTTTACCCAACCAATCAATAAAATTGTTTGATAATTTAATTAAAATGTCTATAGGTTGACTTTACGACTTCAGACGCTCATTTTCTCCATCTATTGTATCGAAAAAAATAGATAGTAAATTAATTAAAATGTCCATAAATTAATTTTACTTGTATCTATTCGGAACCGTCGTGAGTTATGTAAACAAACCATAGTATCAGTAACGAAAGGACGAATATAGCGATCGCAATTAATGCAAAATGAATCACTACCTCGCTATTTATAAAGTTCGTTTTCGTTATTCTTTCATTAAAAGTCAACTGTTATTATATTCATAAATGTTAGCTATTGTCGTTCTTGTTTGACAGTGAAAATAAACGATATACGTTTTTGATTCGGGTTCAGTACATCGCGAAATAACTGAAAAACAGCTTTAACACTTTTGTTATCAAGCGCGTCATGACTTAGTACTATCAGTGTATTGCAGGAGCATCGTACTTGAATATTAGTAGTAGGTATATAATACATATATATATTATAACAAAACAATTTAAGATTTTGAGGATTTTGTAGGCAGCGGCTTGGCTCTGCCCCTGGCATTGCTGAAGACCATGGGCGAGGGTAACCACTCACCATCAGGTGGGCCGTATGCTCGTCTGCCTACAAGGGTAATAAAAAAAAACAATATGAATCAAATACTACACATATATATACACACATGATTTCAATTAGTTATTAAGAGTAATCTTCCTTGATTCTACCCGAAGCAATCGTGCTTTCCAGTTTGAAAGGTGTGACAGCTGTTGTAATAAAGGAAACGAAACTTTAAGCTAGTGTCTATGTTCTTTAGACGACATTCGTGTCTATGGTAACAGTAGCCGCCATATTCGCAAATAAAAAAGTATTGTCAAATTAATAGGCGCCAGTTGCAACCTCTAGCTACTTTGTTAGTTAACGTTAAAAGGGCAATTTGACTCACCTTAATGGCGGCAGTACTCTTGACCTTGGCAGGTGTCTTATTGCTGACATCCATTAATGACTAGTGCTGAACAAAATTAAAGGAATCCTCATAATCGAACCCTAAAAACTAAATCGTAAAACATATACCTATGTAGGTAATAAACAAAAAGGTAATATATTGTTGCGATAGAATAGAAAGTGGGCTATCTATTGGTGCCAATTCTTCATTGATTTATTGTTGTCTTACAAAGGTCAGTGACGGATTTGACAGGAACGTTTTTGACACCTGCGATGAAACGTCAAGCTATGTCTCACAGTAATCAGCGGGCGGTGATGCTCAATTGGGCTTATTAGTTTCTGTTAGCTTCGCAGGTGTTGCAATCAGTCCATTTGATATTGAATATTGCATGTATCATGAGCGAATGTTTGCAATTGAATTGAAATCCTTAAATCTTATTATTGGTTGCATTGATGAGTGTATGAGTTCGCGGTTAACTCGGTGAAGTGTTTATTGTATCGAGTTTAAAATTGTTTGTCTAATTGTTAGGGCTAGTTGTGAGTAAGCCTTGTGAAGCACCGTCATACCTATTTCTATCGGCCCCAAACTTGCGATACGATGTCTATGTTTTAATCAAAATAAGCAACGGCTACTTTAAATATTTCAAACCAAAATCCGTGATTACTTTGCGTCAGTAAACGTGATACTAACGCAATTGAGTCCTCGATCTCAAGATAAGGCTCAGCAATCAAGTTGACTTTGTATTCCGGTAACCGTTCTTGGATATTGCTCGTATAGTGGGGCTCCTGTAGGCATAATAACACAGGTAATATTTGGAACACAATTATTACACATTCCAATATCGAAATGTGTATCTTGAATAGTGTTTTATCTGTAATGCAAGAAAAGACTCCTTCATAAAAACAGTGGCTTGTTTAATAAGAATCGCGGTTACAAATTTTATATACTGTATCGTATAACATTTAACATTTGTGGTTTCGAATGCAAATAGATATATGCAAAGCGTACTCATACTGCACTTACTTGGATGGCGTTCAACCACCTCGCGAAAGTGAATTGATTATTATCAGTATACACGGTTTTTACGGCTTTGTCAGCACCATAACAATGTGATCGACACCATAATGCAAGACAAAGGATCATACTTGCTTGGGTAATGAGTAAATGATTGACAGACGCGTTTTTGGCAAATGACATACATTTATCGTGACAAAGATTACTTACTCGTTTAAATTATTTACTGTCATAAACTAGTTTCAGAATAAGGCGTACTTAAGAAATTTTGTTAAAAGTAATCATAAATCACTACAGGATTTTGGGTGCTTTAAAAAATCAATTCACTCTTTGTTTAAACAGAAATGTTTGAAACTAGTGTTTTTAGTTTTTAGATTTCAAAACGTAAATATGTTCAAAATGGATATTTCTGCAGAAAAATTAATCTTTTAGTTTATTCTGATGCCACTGGTATTTATGCATACCAGTGATTGATCGGCAAATTAAGCAAACCCACTGTGAAATTGTCATATTAAACAAACTCACGGTCGAAAATATTGCTCAAGTCCATATTCCCTTCTAAATAAATTACTCTGTGACGTAAAATGAGAGGTGTTAAAATTCATCGCGTATACTTTCGGTTTCTACATAAAAATCCTTTGTTTCGGGGTGGTTGCCATCTCAGTCCGGCGGCGCTATGCTGTGTCATACCAACAACACACCGGGACGATGTTTTGCTAATACTGAGGATACTTGGTGTTATTGCATTTGTATTAGTAGTAATGTCGTTGTGGCCTAAAGGATAAGACGTTCGGTGCATTCGTATCTAGTGTTCTGTGCATCGGTGTTCGATTCCTGCAAGCGGGTATCAATTTTTCGAATGAAATACGTACTTAAGAAATGCTCACGATTGACTTCCACGATGAAGGAATAACATCGTATAATAAAAATCAAACCCGCAAAATTATAATTTGCGTAATCACTGGTGGTAGGACCTCTTGTGAGTCCGCAAGAGTAGGTACTACCGCCCTGCCTATTTTTGCCATGAAGCAGTAACGCGGTTTGAAGGGTGGAGCAGCCGTTGTGAAATCTCAGAACTCATATCTCAAGGTGGGTGGTGGCATTTACGTTGTAGATGTCTCTGAGCTCCGGTAAACACTTAACACCAGATGGGCCGTGAACTCGTCCACCCATACGTGCAATAAAAAAAGTAGTGGGTAGCTTCTTGTATTGAAAAGTTTATAAATGAAACTATACAGACTGCATCAAGCCTAGGGCAGCTTAAGAAGAGTCATTGGAACACGATGCATGTATATCGCTTCTGTCCGATGCTTTAGGAAATTTATAGGACAGATGTGCTACTGTTAGTAGGGTTTAAACACTTTGTGGTGTGCATGGGGCCTTGTTGTACTTTAATATTACGTGAAATCATGCTAAAAGCTATTTTTACAGAAGATTTGTTGAGTATCAAGCAAAATTTTAGAACTAGGCTGATTTGTGACTTGTTTCTTACTAGTGACAGAGTGAATTATGTTGTGATGTCCATACTCTTAAGGAATTAAAGAGAAAAATAACGAATAAAAAACCATCAATATTCTTCATCAGGTCACGCGTGGAAAACACTTACAAAACAAGACATCCAGGCGTCATGCTCATTTGTGACGGTCAGTTGTACAACCATAACGTAAATAGTAGTTGATAGTAACCTTGGCAGAAGAGTCCGCCTGTCATCGATCCTTTCCTTGCCGAGGTCGAGGAAAACAATGGATAAGCAATCCAATCATCCTGGCCTTTAATGCTTAAAACTAATTGGCATATTCGCTGGACCCAACCCATTACACCTGCACACGGATTTGGTCCTTAGCGAAACCCATTTAGATGGTATTTAGTTTAGATTTTTGCAAGCAGTTAAGCCGTTGTCGTTCGAATGTTTTCAAATGGGGAATTTGGAGGTCGCGATTGTTCGAAGCGTCGTCCAACTATTGGATTCGTTCCAAAGGCGCTGCACCGTACAATGCATCTTTGTTGGCGTCCAAGGTCATAGTTCCTTTGCCTTCGACGGGTCTTCCTATAAAAAATAGAATAGACGTTCTCGGTAATTAATTGAGGATACTGATTATTGAAACACCATTGTTTTGGCAACGGTTTATAGTGGCAAGTTCGGATCCATCCAATCGGAAAATTAGGTTAGGTCAAGATTAACTCAATACTATGTAGTTTATTTACATCAGAACTTCATACTATTTCACTTTGCATTTCTCATTGTATAAACAATATCTAAGAGTGAACTGACAAAGGCGAATAATTATGTACCTTCTTGTCCTGTGTGTCAACCGAATTTTCTTTTTTGTTTGGTTTACACTCTACATATAAAGCTTTAGTGTTATTGATGAAGAATTTTGAAAAGACACAGTTTTTGGTTTTCCAAAAAAATCAACGCAATTAATTATTGTTTTCTGGCCTGTTTGTGAATTCTTCATTCTAATTTTATCTTCCTTAATTCCCTCATTCTTTGTTTTAGTGTTTCTAAATCTTGAAATGTTGATTGGTTAATTATGATTGAAGTTCGAAATTATTGGGCGAACACTAGTATAGTTAAAACATCTATTAAGGTTATATAGTATCTGATAGAGGAGTATGGAAGGAGAAAACACGTTGCGACTCTAAGTAACTGGGAGAAGGGCAGGAGATTGATGATGACAGGTAGGTCGTCTTGTGGGCCCACATGACCACGTACCACTACCCTGCCTATTTCTGCCTCGAAGTAGTACCTTTTCAGTTTTAAGGATGGGGCAATCGTTGTACTATAGAACTGAGACTTAGAACTCATGTCTCAAGGTGAAACTTCCTAATACAAGCTAACCAACCACAGTTCAATCACGAAAAAAAATAACCCAAAAATTTAAATTCATTATTGGCAATAAATTCGCTGACAGCGCTTTGACTAAGCTTAAGCCGATATCGCGCGTGCTTTAAACGATCACAGTCGCTTGTAACAATAAGTAAAACGTTATCGCTGATCGATGTTCGTAAATCACGTAGCGCATACGATTAAAACGCGCGACTTGTGTTGAGCGCCATTTTGACCTTCTGTTGTTTTGTTACTGTGGTTTTGACGATTGAAGATTAAGATTAACATTTTTGGTGTGTTGAGTTTTGAAGGGAAGCTTGGCCGGGGAGGTTATGGATACTAAAGGATTTTAAGGACGAATTTGATCACAGCGGATGTGTACAAAGATTTAAAAGTGACCGCAGCTTACAAACCATAGAATTGTCTTTCTCCGACTCTTTCACCATTGTCAAGCCGAATAAAATCAACTCCTTAAAAAACTCTGCACTCTCTATTACTCGTTACAAAATAACTCAAATTGAAACGCAAGCTAGATTTGCAGATATAGGCAGGGCCGCCATATTGCGGAACATAGCGTTCCTCTGCCAAGCCAAACATTAGTACTTGTCGCTTTAGTAAAGATAAAATTTTCTCGACTTGCAAATCTAAAGCGAATGTTAGCTGAAAACATTATATCGTTGATAATGCCCATCACTTATTTCTATGTACGTTGGATGTAGAATTAAAAAAATATTTAAATTTTTTTACGATACGGTATTTTATAAGTCACGAAATTCGTATTCGAGATTCATCTTAGCTCGGCTTAATGTTTAATTATTTCTTGAATAATTGGGTAAGCGAGCTCTCTTACTATCTGTTCATAAGAGTTTTATCGTAGTCTTCAAACTTCAAACAGCATTCCAAAAATATTAGTGCAATGTGAATAGTTTATAAGTTCGTTGGAAGTATTCGGAATAGAAAAACGGATACGTGCATTACGAGCTATTCCTACCTATCCTTATACGTACCTATTCTTATACGTTATACACTGCGCGCTGATAAAATACTTTCTAACCATAACAATATTTCGATTAGTGTATCGATTTAATTTTTTTGTTAAGGTAGCGTCGTAGTATTTTAACTTCGAGTACGTTCCCATATTGCACGTGTAAATATTTCACATTTAAATTTTGCTAGTCAATTATTTAATTGTTCTAGTGAAGTGAAGTATTTCCAATCAAAATTCTAAAGCTAGCATCTCAACTATTAGAGAAAGGAAATCACCATTTCGACTGTGTCGTAATAAATAGTTCATTTAAATAAAAAATGATTTGATTCACTTCAGATTCGATTCGGATCATTGGTTAGCTACATTATTATTTTAGTAGTTCAACTATTCAGTTATATTTCTTTGCATCTTATAGAATGGATTTGAGTCAAAGAATATCTGTTGGTACAGTTTTTTTTGAGATCTGAAATTTTAAGATTTTAACACTTAGATGTCTCAATTGCGACTTCTTTGACTTTAAAATTTCGCGCAACATTATGAGCTGAAGTAGCAGGTCATATTTTGCACCAAAGTTTGTGACTGAGATGAACAAGCTCGAGGTCAACACGATGTTAAACAGTAACTGAAACTCATTGATATCGCAACTTGAGTGTCGCCTACCACTTGGAACTTAGCGTGCGTTAAACGACATACCATCAGTAAGAAATCTTACCGTTTGTGTGCTGGTACCAACAGCCTAATGCATGCATTATATTATTTAACGGGTATTTAATTGCCCAAATATTGGGATGTCATTGAATGTGAACACTGTGTGTAAGAACCCTTTAAATAGTCGTGTGTGTAGATAACTTCAAAAGTTTTAAACAACTCATAACATCCTGTAGGTAATATTAATATACCTAATAGACATTATGAATAAAGGTTGCTGCTTGTATGACAGTTTTTAAAGGTAACAACACCATGTTGTCTCTATTATAGTATCGAGGTGTAGTGACCACGTAATATCACATGGAAATTGTCTTCCGATCTAAACTGATAGAGAGCCCTGAAAAAAGCGTCCGCTATAATTTTATAACTTAACCCAAACTGCAGGTGTTATTTCCTACTTCCACACTGTTCAAAAGTTTAAATGCAAAACACATAAAAATTTACAACATTTCGTGTTATTTATAGAGTGTGGATAAATGTATAGAGATATCGATTAGTATAACGAATTCATATTGATTTTGTAATTGTACAAAATTGTTATCGATAGCAGGAAATTAGAACTGTTTCCTTAATTATAATGATTTTTATTTGTTTTCTATTTAGAATATCGATTTTATTCGATCACGTTTTAGTATGTTTATGTTCGATCAGTGACGAATCGATTAGGCACGTATTCCTTGAAATATAAATTGTAACGAAAAATAAAACTGTTCTTGTAGTTTTCAATTTATATTTGTTTTTTTTTTATATTGCATAGACAGGTGATTGAGCTCACGGGCTTTCTGGTATTAAGTGGTTATTGGAATAAATATACATTACAACGTGATTGTTGCCACTAATCTAGTTGGAGCGCATCACGGTAGGAACAGACTGATTTTAATACAAAAAGTGTGTTGAAATTCGCACTCATCAATGAAGCCTACCTGAATGAACTGGGCTTCAACTAGAAGGGCTTTTTATAAGCGAACAACACACAGTGGACGCACCCTTTGTCACGGAAGTAGTTTGTGATCTTGCATTAGGAATGTATTTGTTGAAGTGATACGCTGGTCCAAGTTAAGGACTTTCTTCAAACAGTACACTAGTTGCGGCGTGGTCCTTGATCTTAGACTACACGACGTCGCAGCGTCGCGTTAGCTCGGAATTGATCGTGTACAGAACCGCATGGTGCTAATTGATTTTATCTATGTAATTTATAATTTCTTCTTCTTCTTTAAAGTCGGTCTCTTCATTGCTGAAGGTCGTGTCTAGTTTGAAATGTTGACCACTCGATGCACTATATTATTTCTCTACGTCTTCGTTGCCTCAACGGTCTTTATAAAAAATAAATTTAATGGGTGTCTTTTTTATTTTTTATTGCTTAGAGGGCTGGACGACCTCACAGCCCACCTGATGTTAAGTGATTTCTGGAGCCCGTAGACATCTACAACGTAAATGCGCCACCCACCTTGAGATATAAGTTCTAAGGTCTCAACGTATGGTTACAACGGCTACCCCACCCTTCAAACCGAAACGCATTACTGCTTCACGGCAGTAATAGACGGGGAGGTAGTACCTACCCGTGCAGACTCACAAGAGGACCCACCAGTGGTATTCGCTTGACGTGCCTAGTGGTGGTGCTTGTTTATAAGTAGCTGTGATTACTTACTACCAAGTGGGCAGCGTGGACTACTACTAATGATTTTTACAAAGAACAGACGATGCTTTAACTTCATTAGGAAATGTTTCATCTATGATTCAAACTAAAACCTATAATTGTCTCATGACGGAGATAGGCTAGACGGTGATTACTAAATTTACTTGAGTGAACTTGAGACATGCCGTATGCGACATTTTAAACTGTACCAGCTGTGAAGAAAGCGATTAGGATGTAGGGAGAATTTTAATACTGCTGAAGGAAGGAGTGGCTGCCGACAGTAGCTTAGGGAAGTGGATATATCGGTAATTTCTCATGCCATTTGCCCCTTATAATTAAAGTTTTTTGTTCACAAAATATAGGCAATTTTTAAAAATTCAAAACAGGTAAATGTTTAGATTTGGTTTTGATTCCACGCACCATTTTTTTTGGGGCACACAACGTATTGATTGACCAAAAAAAAAATTTTTGTTTGTTTGTATACTACATTATTTTACATAGCAAATGACGAATAAACAGAACTCTAAAACATTCGTAACTAACGCAGCGTGAACTTATCTTAACAGATAAACGTCTCGCGAGTGACAAGTTATTTAGTATTCCTGATAACCTGATAGTATATGAACGCTTCTAACACGACTTACGATCATGTGGGGCTGTAGCGAATACATAAATTTCTATGGCAATAACATATTTTCTATCGCTTATTACTTACTAAAGTAAATAGATGTTGGTGATGTTTTGTAAAATAATGTATATTTATTTCTTTGTGGGTTAGCGTCATCATTATGTTATAATGTGACCGTGTACGGAATATAATGTATACGGAATGTATTCCGAGGTTAATTTCTTGATTCCAAATAATAAAAATTGGAATAAAGACTGCAACTTGAAAAATCTTGGGTGGAGGAATTTAACGTAATATTTTATAATTCACCTTCATTCAGCAAATAATTAAAGAAGATATCGGTAGATCTCTGGAAGGCGGTAGCTTGTAGGTGACTTGACCACAATAAACATCGACCCGAGGTTAACTCCGCCGCCAATAGCGCTATTTCACGCCACACCATTTAACTAAAATAATTGCCTTCGCAGCTAGCGGTAAGTGCGCCTCGCAATCTAGAGGCCGCAGAATAGAAACCGGGCTTAGTTTGTACCAGATTCTTTTACTTGCTGCCTTGATCTCTGTGCGGGTGGAGTTTGTTAAATCCCTTAAAGTGCGTTTAGGAGTCATGTCACTTGCACTCTTCTTCCCGAGCGCTATGACATGTCCTTTTTCAAATGAGGTTTAGGAAAAGTACTCAGTGATAGGTAGCGGTTTGGCGGTGACCCTGGCATTGCTGATGTTCATTAACGACGGTAAGCCTTTACCATCAGGCGTCCGTATTATTTTTTTATTGCCTTTGTAGGCAGACGAGCATACGGCCCACCTGATGGTAAGTGGTCACCGTCGCTCATGGACGTCAACAATGCTAGGGGCAGAGCCAAGCCGCTGCCTAAAAATCTCGTCTATCCTCGTCTGCCTACATAAGCAATAAAAAAATCCAAAGAGTAGTTGTTAGTATAAAAAAATAAATAAATAAATAAATATTTTCATTTTGTATGCAGTAGACAAATTATAATCGATCAGTGGTGTCCGTGAACGTTAACAAACAGACAAGTTTTGTCACATTTATAAATATGTTGTCGTTATGCAATATTCGAATGAATTACAAAAAGGAATCGTTCGAAGCATTTAGAGGTCAGATGGACGACGCGACGGACCCCACCTCGAGCCGAGAATTGATTATTTATCACTCGATACTGAGAAGTGATCTTATTTATCAGTGTTTAGATGAGACGTTGTATTAAATCATCGATAAATCGAATGCCACGCGCTTTGGTTTCGATTTTATTGCTAATTCTTGTTTTGGTCGCAAAAATGTCAGAGATGTACGATATCGGCGCGAGCCTCCGTCCGCACTCCGCCAGTGTACTAGCACCACCAGTTTACTGTTTCTTGTTTATTGTTACTGATTTTGTATTCATTTAAATTTTATTTTCACAATAAATCATATTTAAAACTTTTTGCGAATATATCGAATTAAAACCTTAATGTGTTTATATTTAATTGCTTTGGTGCTGCGAGGTAATTTATTTAATAACAATTTAAATAAATTACATCGATAGGTGCTATATTAGTTTATTTTAGCAGAGGTGGACTCGCTCGCGGGTGTTAACATCCTGTTAGTCCCGCCGCTTAATGAATTGCTTTCTGCTTTCATAAAGAGAGTTAGTACATTAATAAAATAAAATTTTCTTCCTTGATTGCATATCTCATGATGGACAACCACATCCACGTAGGTAGGTAGGTCTTGGATCAATTTAGACCTTTCCGCCACGAAAAACGATATGTAAAACTGTTTTTTCTTTTTATTTTATTCTCATTTTTAAGTCCAACGTTGAAACCTACGAAAATATGGCTATGCCTATGTTAGCTATTGAAAAACAAAATATCAAAGTTAGTATAGGAATTTGCAAAATAAGTTTTATCAGATTTATCAGACGACAGGCCTGCATAATTATGTGGCAAAACAACATCGCCCGATCGAAACCAAAGGACAATGTTTATTTTAAGAAAAAAATGCAGGAAATATTGGTGGATTGGGACTTTAAAACGTAATTCTGCAAAAGTTTGTCACCCTAGCGCAAGGTATTTGATAGCGCGCAATATGGCGACCGATGTTGATACGGCGGCGCTCGCTCGGATATTTTCGGATATATCGATTCCTCGATACATTATTTACGCTCTTGATACGAGATATTAATCGATATTTGAGACTTTTCTAAGTTTAGTATTATAATACAATCGGATACGAAGTTTTTACAGTCGATTACGGCTTCTGTTTTATTTGTGCGAGATTTTTTCTTGTGACGATTCAAGTGATTTCGTGCGATCTCCTGAACCGATAGGTGCGAAGATAACTGTGGTAAATGCTGCTGTCTGTCTTAAAGAATGATGTTGAAGAATTTTAAGTATATTGATACAATGGTTAACTTCCCCTTGAAACACTGAAGTGCAACATTTTTATTCGGTGATAAAAATTTTTATTGCCCGAGCTGGCAGACGAGCTTACGGCCTACTTGATGGTAAGTGGTTACCGTCACTCATGGACGTCAGCAATGCCAGGAGCAGAGCCAAGCCACTGCCTACCTAATAGGTAGAACATTGGTAGAAACCCACAGCAGCCAGCATCACTGGTGGTTACCACTACTCTTGATTCTCATTGTCTAATCTCCGGCCGGTAAATGACGCTCATTATCTAATTAATGCTCTTTCTCAGTTAATATTTCTTTTTTGCAGTTGATTTATCTAAATTTGCTGACGAGTGTACAACCCATTGTTAATGAACTTTAGCATCGGTTACCGTCCTCGTTCTCTCTCCTCTTCGTTACCGACGAGTTCGACGAGTGAACTAACCCATAGACAGCCCGTTGAGTTTGTTGCCGGATCATCTCAATGGGTCGCGATTTCGATCCGGTGGTAGATTCTGCCAAGCACTGCTCTTGCTAGGGCTAGTGCTAGCTAATACTCTCAGGTTGAGCTCTGTGAACACACCTACCCGTCCGGACATAGCTGGAATAGCCTCTTAAGCTACCAACAAATAGATAGGGGAAAAATGAACATCAAAGAGTCAATCCTTTGGCAATCGTACTTATTAGATATCGAGGGAAGAGTTATATGGAGTTAGGTAGATGCATGTTAAATTGATGTAAGATGTTTTATATTATGACAAATAATAAACACTGAAATGTTGTATTTTTTTTTGCGTAATTCGTGCCAGAAATCTTTCCGTCTACATATTTACTCGTAATCGTAACCATAACAATTAACAATAATCTTCTTCTTCTTTTTGTCCTTATCCCACATTATGTGGGGTTGAGGCAGCATGTATTCTTATCGTGCTGTATAGGGATTTGGGATGAGTTTTGTGACCGGCCTCTCGGTATCTGCCTGCCGGGTTCCAACACCGGCAGAGTCGCATACCTCGATACGAATGTACTAGAAAAGAAAGGCCTTGTCCTATAGGCCACGATGACTTAAAGACCTTTTACTGATTCGTCTTTTCGTGTTACTTTTACTTCATCCGATTTCGTTACTATTAGTTGCATTTTATTATTAAAAAAACATTACAAAATAAATTAAAAACAACCGTAAACTATAAAAAAATAATAACAATAAAAATATACATTTTTATAATTTGGATATAAAATGTTCACAATAGACTTAAGTCGAATAAAACATTTAAGTGGAAGGACCACCCATGTACAAGCGCTGCTCTGCAGATTTACGACAGTCGCTCTGCACCTTAAATGTCATTAGGTCTCTACCACAACACAGCTATTACCAATTATGTAAAGTTTATAAATTATTATTTAACTTAATACAAATTTAAATTCACACACACACGAACTACACAATTAATGTTAACAAGATGCACGGGCCAGTTTTATATATTTTTACGACCGCCCAACTTATGATTTTCTCTTGAAATTTCTCTCGCGACATTAATAAGTACATGTTATGTCTAGCTGTATTTAACGAAGACATTGACTGCGATCAGGGAGCTAGCCTCGCCACGTACAGTGATCAGGAACATGAACCACTACATATCTACTGGTGGTAGGACCTCTTGTACGAATAGGTACCGCCACCCCGCCTATTTCTGCCGCGAAGCATTAATGAGTTTCGGCTTGAAGGGTGGGGCAGCCGTTGTAACTATACTGAGACCTTAGAAACTTATATGTCAAGGTGGGTGGCGCATTTACGTTGTAGATGTCTATGGGCTTCAGTAACCACTTAGCACCATGTGGGCTGTGAGCTTGTCCACTTGGTCGGTTGGCATAGCTCACAAATTTGGTAATGTGGATGCTGTCACTCAGCTTGCGACGTGTGGCCAACACCTCAAAGGTATCGCATTGGACCCTACTAGTGATTGCACATGTATAATATTTTGCGGGTTAATTTTTTTTAATAATAAGGCTTTAATTCTTCATCGTGAGAGTCAGTATAGGTACGTGACAAACTCAAGATTTTGCGTATCAATTACGCAATTCCTTATAAAATGGCACCTGTCTGGGACATTGGAACATCGGCATAGTTGCATAACTCGATAGCAGGACATCTGCAACTTCTCCATAAAGCCACCGAAACAAACCTTATAAATTAAATTAGGATTAGTTGATTTGTGTTGTTGGGCGCTAATTGTATTAAACCTAACTGAATCCTTTGGCACTTGAGATTCAGCGGCATACTTCGTGACTCTAATTCGTTAAGTTGCAGCTTTGATATTGGCTACTTGACATGTGCTATAGTAGTTTTCAGATGTTTCTCAGAAAGGGCGAGGTGTGATCACAAGTTCTCTGTTGACGGGTTATTGTTACGATGCTCTTTATATTGAAGTGGTCCATCCCATACAAGATTTAAGTGATGAACAAAAACAGTGGCGCAATTAGATCTTTTATGATCGAAAGATAAAAATTGTTAAACATTTAAAAAATGGGTTCAAAAGTCGATCATATTTCATTCCATCGGTCGTCAGCGGGACGCGACGCAACTACAGCCAACCTGAAGTACTGTCATTCCTTCGGGTACCATTGACTTGTAGAAAATAAAGGTTTCAACTCAAGATCAAAAGTGCACGAATTCCAACAGGGTATTTAGACATTGGTAGAATATCCCTTACAGTAAAAAAGTACTAATAATTCATTTTCCAATGAAGTTTATCGTAAACAACTTGAAGCTTAGAATGATATTTTCGTTGTAAAAATGGTAGGGTCTGAACATACGTGGATACAGTACAAGACAGTAGATTAACAATAACGTATTTAATAAGATGAGATCGAGGCAGTGAAAATAGCTTATTTTTATTACTAGATGGAAGCAAAAGTTCGGTTAGTATTAATTAGTTTAAGGCAGTCAGTAGTCCCAACACCCATCATTTCTGATTAATAGGCAAACAGATTATGCTTCTGTAGTTGCATTGTTTCGGGTATTAAAATATAATCTTAACAAAATTACTTAAACTAATGGATTTTGTGAATTTCTTCAATTTCTCTTTCGAGTTGTAGAATATTATGAGCATTCTGGCTATACACTATTGTTTCCTCCAATTCTGTCGCGAAACTGTCTTCCGTTCCAGTATAAGGAGTTGGGCAGCTGCTATACTATGGAGTTGAGACTTCTACCTTGTGCCTCAGTGTGGCTGGTACCATCCTTTTTGTGATACATATGAGCTCCGGCAATCAATTTACAACAAGCAACCAAGCAGTTCAATAAATTCATCTAGTACAATAAATACCCATATGTTACCCAAACGATTTAGAATTACATCAGTGGACTGTAGCTTCGTCCCGCCAATAAAACTTGATTCATACTTTTAGCGTCGTAAATTAAACGGACACGTTTAATGCGGTCCCATTTTGAGCTATTACCGCGACGTAAACCACGAAAAGGGGTCGAGTCCTAGACGGAATTTGTGTCGTAAAAACTGTCAAGTGCTGTGTTATGTAGCGGGCTTGGGGTGACGTTGGTTTCACTTGGACTGTGAGACTGTTCTGTCAAGATGGACTAGCAAAGCGGCTAGCTTACTGACACTTCTCCTACTTAACTGCTGTAGGTAAAGTCTAAGCATGACCAGCCTGGTGCGAGGCGGATCCCTCGCGTTACAACAATAACATCATCGAATGTCCATAGGGTACATGCGAGTCTGTGTTTTTTTTTTGTTCATTTAATTGTCATAGCCTGATATCTACTTTCATTAATAAAGGTGGGTACATTTATCTGTCTCCTCAAAGTTCTTAGATTTTTAAATCAGATGATAATTCAGGATTCTTTCTCTTCCGTTTGTCAATCGATTTTTTTATTTGTTCAGTAGCTATTGGCGAGTATTTGTTTTATTCCCACCTTTATAAGATAACATGTCGAAGTCAGTCTGGTTTTGTGGAAACCACAGCACAGTACTGCATAATCTCATCTCTTTTTGAGGGTATCATAAATTCAGGGATTCACTAGGGAATGAGCAGCAGCGATCCTTGAGTGATACGTAACTGCAGTGCTATCGCCAACTGGAGTTTACTGATGATGGGTTCATTATATGTCTACACAGGGAGTTAAGTCAAAGTCGTCATGCAGTCTGGTTTGAGTAGGTGGGATACAATTCAATTAACACTTCTACGAAATGTTCAAAAAAGATGGTGGAAAGGCAAATTTGGAATTATCGGACCTAAGCTAATTTTTGTAAATAAACTATTCGTTTTGTGATTCTTGGATTTGAAAGTGTCGTGTTTATAGTCCGATATCGGTTAGAACTATCCTCTCGTACTGAACAATTGTTGGTGAGCGTAGAATACAAAGGTCGCGCTTCAATCAATAAACGGCTCCAGTACCGCCGCGGCTCATCCGCGACCGCTTTCCTTCGTATCGAGCCGATCTAACGTTTGATGTCAGCAGTTGTAAAACGTGTGTGGTCTCATCTGCATATACACGATACGTTACCCTAGCACCTGCGCGTGGATTCGTTTGCGTTATATAAATAAACGCTTCGTTAAATAGCTAGGTTCGAATCGACTATATATCCCGAGGGTTTTGTGCCATAAAAAATCTGTGAAAGAAATTCGCTATCTCTCTCTTTCTTTACTAGAAACTGGCCATTTTTTATTGTGTATTGTGCGATGCGTAAGCTTGATTACTGTTTTGTAGCTTTGTTTAAATATTATGGGAATAACCTGACTGAGAATGTCGAATTTGGAATTTGTCAAGCGCGGTTGGAATTAGCGACAGGACGATTGATGAGCCAATACTGAGCGAGTCGAACCGAGGTCGTTATTAATAACTAGATTTACTAATTATCATGAAGAATATTAAAACATTTTAATTATAAAAAAAACCTAGTATAAATTTTGTTGATGACAAAATAAAAACATAAATCTACACTCGGCCAAATCCCATAAATCGATTTTCTGACATTTCACGCTACTGGATATCGATTATACATTATTATAAAAGCAATATTGTAATCGATCAAATTCTTAACTAATTGTCAGCACAAATTGTACTGTTTAGTGATGATTGATCGCTGCTACCGTTTATATTAGCTGATAAATACTTTGGAAATAAACACGCATACCATTTTTATCTTTATGAATGTAAAACTTAAGAACAAAATTCCTTTCTGCCTATTTCGAATTCGGCAGGACAAAAGACAAACTATGATCGATAGAGTTCCAAGTACGGTGTCTTTAGATTTATTGATGTGAAACATCTATAGCCGCACGTAAAACCGATTTCTGGCGTGGCGACGCATGCCTTGGCGACGCGTCGCCATGCGCAATCGACTGTGCGATTCTCTCCCACTCGATCCGGCGTTAAGCCATCCCTCTCGCTACATTGAGCTCGGATACCTATAGTGTATACTCCGTAGTGTATACAGTGTTGTTTACTACAGTACACATAACCTGTGTTTTACTTGAAAACAAATTATTTTTTCGTAATATTTTATTTTATCATTATGACATATTTAGTTCCTATGACAATCTGTTCTTTTCTGCATATTACTTTTACAAAATAATGTCGATGTTTCACATCTGCCAGGCGTCCCGTGACGGCTCACATTTTTTTTGTCTATTCGATTCGGCTATGAAACATCGAATTATTCCATAAAATGATAGACGTTAGAAGTCTCAACAGTATTTTGTTGGTTACCACGCCATCCTCCGTGCTAGTAAGCAAGATTGCTTCGCTGCAGTAATAGTCAGGATGTTGGTCCATACCCGCACTTTACATTACGTCAGTGTCAATTAAGTATATTGCTTATTGAATGTTCCCACGAAGACCTTAGTCGTCTTTTATGACGTCTAGAAATGATGAGATGAAGATTGCCGCACACGACAGGCAGAATAGATTGTGTTTTTCGTGAACCTTTCATCTCAAAGGTGACTAGGTAAGTCGAAAGGTCATATAAGACCGTGGACTCTGCCTTGGATCCTGTGTGCTCAGGAAATAATTGTTGATGAATAGTAAGTGTAAGATTCGTACAATTGAATTGTAATAGAACAATCTATGATGCCATTCGCCACGAGCTGAAAACTATTCTAGTGAATACAGCTATCAAAGCTCTGTCCAATTTCTAACCTAAAGTAGCGGGTGTCAGCTTCATGGGTGCGTGATCCACAGACTTCCTACTGCGTCTTGGTAATGGTGACTAATATAACTAACTACAGTACCTAAAACTTACAGGTAACATAAAATAATAGATAACGATATCGTGACGACACGTTTACCTTTTGGTAATTTTTAAAAAAAATTTTTATTGCTTAGATGGATGGACGTGCTCACAGCCCACTGGAGCCAATAGACATCTATAACGTAAATGCGTCACCCACCTTGAGATATAAGTTCTAAAGATCTCAGTATAGTTACAAAGGCTGCCTTGCCCTTCAAACCGAAACGCATTACTGCTTTACGGCAGAAATAGGCAGGGCGGTGGTACCTACCCGCGCGGACTCACAAGAGATCCTACCACCAGTTTATTAAATTATATTAATGTTTATTAAATAATAGGCGTATCTTTTGATCACATGTTTTAATTAGTTTCCAAAAGCACGTGAACTGTACGTACATATATGTGTTTAGCAAATAGATTCAAATCTTGAGCACTCGCAATTCGCGAAAAAGAAAACGTATCAAATTCCGAAGACATAAAATCACAGTACATTTTACTTTAGAAAAAGAACGTTTCTTACAAAACGGGCACAGCACACGAAATTATTCAAATGTAACCAAATTTATTCTCGTACGGCGCCTACTAAGCGCACCTCGTACTATTTATGTACAAAAAATATACCTTTTTCATATATTTGTGTGAAATTTTATGTCAATTTGTCGAATGCCATCGCGTCCGTGACTTTTATGAATATTCAATGTTTTGTTTTAGAGTTACGTTGGTTCGAACAAACAATGTGACTCGGAGCCACTCGGAGGTGAGAGGTGAAGTACTGAATAAATCGTTCGAGATTATTTCGAACGACGCGCATCGAACAAAAATATGTGTATTGTTGTTTGATCTTGTTCTTACTGCAGACGAGAAGATTATTTATATTTAAGCACATGAAGCACACTGCAAGCAAAACCAATCAGTTTACAAGTGATAATGCTGACTTTGAGCTGGCTTAGGACGAGAGAAATTCTGTGTAAAAGGTTATTTAAAGGAAATAATAGTTATTAGGTACTACTAATACATTGCTTTAGGTTCATGGACTCATGGTATCTGGACACCTTGAGATGTCATAAAAAGCTTCGACGGTTTAGTAAAAAGATTTTCGTATCGTCTACAAATCCTGTAGGCAGGTATCAATTTTTCTAAGAAAATACTAATTTAAATCTAGGACTTCTAATTGCGTAATTACTATTATTCCGATACGTATTGTTATACTAGAATTCCGTGGACGGTCAAGAGGAAAATAAGTCTACTCTAGATCAGCTTCGCATCTGAGTCAGGCTCTCCACAATCTGCCACTAGAGAATGCTCAACTATTTCAGTCACATTTCCCGCCGATAGCCGGAAAACTTGGACAAAGTTAGTGTGACGGGCAAGGTGGAAGGAAAGTGACCCCGCGCCCGATCACCTATTCGCTGGTGTGACCAAATAACCACCCTAACTGGGTTGCCAGGCGCAACCGCCCTACGAGAAACTGAGGACCGGACGAGGTGGAAACGGCTCACGAGACAGACCACGGTCAAGTTTCAAGGACACGACCTTCAGTAATGAAGAAAGCGACGAGAAGAATAATTACTATTATATTTAAATTTTTCTGTAGTTAGTATAGTTATTGTCTATTTAAACCGCGAAGCAGTCATTTCATATAAAAAAGTGTAGGATTTATTGAAATTTTAATTCATGTCCCAAGGTGAGTGGCGGCATTTACGTTGCGACCTCTATAGACTTTGGTAACTATTTAACACCAGTTAAATAGCCACCAGTGCCTTGAGCTCGTTGTCCCACATGAGAAAAACTGTTGTCAGCGCGGCACCTTTAAATATAACCTTTGAATAACGTTTAACACTTCCGTCAAATAAAAAAGGCATAATTGTTTTGCTACATATAGTAATAGTATACATTTTGAAACATCTATTTGAAATTACCAGTTATTAACTTAAACAGCTGATACCACTGACTTTTGTAACACAGGTTTTCCTAGCATAAAAGTCAGGGAATATTGTTATTGTATACCTCACAAAAAAGCCATGTATATTATTATACTAGTGTTAAGAATTCTTATACGTGTTTGTATTTTAAGAGGCTTGAATAAATATTATTATTATTATTACAAAAAAACGAATCCAATATAAATCTTCGTAATGTTCGAATGTCAAAAATTAAGACTTTTGTCAAGCTGAAGTCAACAGGTCAATGTTTTAACCAGCATAATATTATTGCAACAATATTATAACCAACATTATAATAATATTATTGAGAACTTCTTCGAAATGTGATTTGGAGTTTTGAATCTTTGTTTGAAAAAAATACAGTGTTATTTAGAAGTTTGCAAGTTACGTTCTTTTATCATGCGGAATCTCAGGAATTCTTGTCTAATTTATTTTGAATTTATATCCGACTTTATAATACGCGTTATATGTATTAAAACATGTCATTATTATTGTAAATTGACTCTAATGTTATAATAAATATTAGGTCCTTACATATGAAATTAGCGTTTTGTCGTACTGACCACTTTGATCTGAAATATCTCCTCTTTGGTTGAGAATTCCGAATTCAAATATATAAATTCATTTTGCTGGTACATTTAAGTTTTGAAAACAGTCATTTATTTGTTTTTTTGTTATAATTTTTTTCTTTGGCTTCACTTATTACCGCAAAATGGAAAGCATGAAATATCGGTATGTTTACGAGAACGAGTTCTACCGTGGCACCAGTGCTGCAGAAACAACTCGAAGGATTAATAATGTGTACGGCGCTGATGTCGCAAAAGAAACCACGGTACGTTTTTTGTTTCAACGTTTTCGTTCTGAAAATTTCGACCTTCAGAACCAACCCGTGGACGGCAGTAAATCAAAGTGGAAAATAAAGAATTAAAGGTTATTGTGGATGCGGATCCATCACAAAGCACTTCACAGATAGCTGCAGGCTTCAAGGTAGATAAACGAATGAAGTGAGGGGTTGCTCGTGGGCACCAGAACGCGAATGCCTCTATTTACCCTGAAAGATGAGGTCCTCATGCCATTCATCAGGTTAAGTTGAAAATTTCTTAAACTTTTTGTCAACACTTAAATGATGGTTTTTGTGACAATATTATCGTGGCACGATCGCTTTACTTTATAGTTTGCATTATTGGTCACAATGGAGGAGTAGCTGTTTCTCACTAGTCATTAATAAAGATAGATTTTTTTTTCAGATCTCAGTATAGCTACAACGGCTGCCCTACCCTTCAAGTCGAAATTCATTACTGCTTCACGGCAGAAATAGGCAGGGTGGTGGTAACTACCCGCGCGGACTCACAAGAGGTCCTACCACCAGGTCCTACCTACCATCTTCAACAGAAAACGGTCAAACGGTTGATGTTTTAATGTGTGAAGATTATGATGGCTATTATGCTTCAAAATTTGGGACCCAGTAGTCCTTAATTGGCCCCAAACCTGCGATCTCAAGTTCGACAAACACACTAATTTTTCTCTAAGCATTGCAACATATAATTCCCAATTCGAACCCGTTTTAGTAAAATCGAAAACCCATTTTTCATCTTTAGTTCGTTCGGCCCGTGTCGTTGTTTAACTTTAAATATATCTTTGGGCGTACGTCCGCGGAACATTAGCGCAGGCATATTGCACCCGTCCGCATTGTATGCAAATATGGGGAACGTGTTCATTTCGACAAATAAAAATATGCAGGATACTAGCTTTCGACCCTCGGTTTGTTCTGGGAATTTATTTTGGATTATCTCGGGAAATTCCCTCAAGAAGACCGTAAAGGTTGATCGGGTACATGATAAATTTAGGAAAAATAGTGGGTATTGCAACATTTTGTTTGGTTGTACATATGTATTTCTATCGGTATTCAACAAATTGGCTTTACCGCTGCGTTATTGACGTCCTCGACGGTAACTTATTGTTAGGATAATTAATCCTTTGCCACTAATGACAGTTAAGTATTTTTGTCTACGATAAACGGCTTTCTCCCACTTAGGGCGTTTGACTAGGTGTATTTACGATTTCTTGATATTGTTGTTAGTGCAATTCAGGTTTCTAAGTAAGTGTGGCAGCGGTTTTTATTTAATTCAACTAGAACAGGGCACCGAACCGTACCGGTTGAAGTTTCAGTCGTATTAAAATTATGGTTTACCCTGTCCCATATATCAATGAGGTGGGAACACGTTATTATTTCGGCCCAGTAACAGGGAGCCGGCGGTGGACATATGAAAACTTATAGATATATTTCAAACATTTTTTTTGTAGTGAACGCAAATGTATAAGAATTTTTGCTATCTGGTAAGGAGTTTCATAAATCAAATGACATTTTATCCTGCTCAACAGGATGGACAGCAGTCCATCTTCTAATTTTTCTCGTCAAACAAACAGCCATCTCAACTGATATTATTGTATATAGCTACGCGCGCGAACGTTACTACCGCATCGCTCCCTCTGGAATCCATTTTATATTATCACAAAAACATAACACGAACTTGGAACATTTTTCTTTTCTTTAGTACGCTGGTGCCAAAGTCACGGCTTAAATGTACTTTGGGTTTATGTTTTTTATTATATAACTTTCTGACTGTTTATCACAAAGTCGGTAGACTAAGAGTGTCTTTTGTGCCATGATAGAGATGTATACAAAGACCCTGGCTGGAATAGGCGTGGTATATGACAAAGGCTTCCACCGAGCGGGTGATATTGCTCGGTAGACCGACGGTCCTAATGATGTTGTTCGGAACTTGTATGTATGCAAGCTTATCTTGAAAAGGTCGTCAGCGAGATTCAGGCATTTGTCAAATATCTTGTGTTGTATGATGGCTACCGCCACAGGCCCTTAGGCTACCAGCGAATAGGTATGGGAAAAAACGGAGACAAAAGTTTGACGCTATTATATAAGTCTACATTCGTGAACCTTATTAGGAGAATCCTCAGCAGTAGACTAGAGTGTGGCTGTGCCCCTGAAATTGCTGAAGTCCAGGGGCGATGGTGAATACTTACTGTCGGGTAGGCCCTATGCTTGTTTGCTTAAAGCGGCGGTAAAAAATGGTCGCTTTTTATGGACAATTCTAGTAATATCTCTATAAACATCTAATATGATGTGGGCGTTTATTGCCCTGCGATTTTGGTGAAAATTATCCATCTCTACGTCAACACTTTCTATCGATTTGAGAAATTCGTAATTTTATTGATGCATTGTTTTCTTTCTGTTTATGGTTTTTTTTTTGATATGCTGTTCTTTGAGTCCAATAAATTTGAGACAGACGGACACTTTATTGTCACCGAAAATGAAATTGTTTATGACGCTAATTAGTCGTCCGAAGCAGTTAGTATTTATAGACATCGGCAAGCTAACAGCATATCCGAGACGCTCCAGAAATTGAATTACTTAAAGTTATGTAGGAGCGGTCCGATATGGATGAATGACAGATATGGAGCATGAGTGAATGAGGGAGATAGAAGATGTCGTGTTAGGGGGCAAGAAAGATGGTGAACTACTAGTTTTATTTTTTAAGCGAGAGGAGGAATAAAGATAGTTACCGGACGCATCGGCAGCAGACGCAGTGTAACTTTGAAGGCGAATGACGTTTATATTTTATTTATTTATAATAAAAAAAGACGGAATAAAAATCAAGTTTGTGTGAAGTCATAAACTGTTTCAATGGCCCAAACCGAATAAAAGATCCCTTAATTATGTATGTACATAGTTACTGAAGTCCTTTGACACCACAATCTTCTTATTTCTATGGGCGCCTGATTGTCAAATTGTTGGGTATTTAGTATATTTGGTTGACAGGCAATGGATGGGTTAGTAAAGGTATCGAACCCTACATGTATGTAAAGGCTACCCATTCGAAGGGCTACCCAGCCGTTGTACAATTCAATTGAAACTTCAACCTTAGTCTCAAGTTGGGCGATAATTACGTTGTAATGTTTATAGATCTCGACAACCATTTAACACCAGGTGGACCATGAACTCGTTTACCCATCTAAAAATAAAAAAGGAGAATGCAATGCATCTGCGCCTGACCTTATTCATATGTTATATGGACATACAAACGAAATGTTATTTTTATATTTTATTACAATTTAAAGCTCGTATATTATATAGATTATTTTTTTTGCGAATACCCAAAAAAAAATGGACGATGATATCTACCGATATAGATGAACAACTGAGATTCGTAATTAGTAAAATGAATAAACGCGATTTTAAATCGTAAAAGTACTTTTATCGCTACATAATGAATTATTGCGAAAGTTGAAAATTGCAAGGTCTGTTGTCAAATGTCATAGAATACATAAACGAAGAGGTGCGCGTACAAACTTGCCCATAACTGTAATAAAAAATATGTTGCACAGTCGTATAGGTTTACGATCGTTGCAAATGCTAAAGCCCTGTTTAGTTTTACTGCGCGACCTGAGTTCACTATGCATTTGTTATTCACATAGATTAAAAAATATGTAGATTGGTCTGTGTAAGCTAGTACTCTTCGATATTGTAGCAGAAATAAAGTTAAGGACGCCGATATAGGTTAGATGTAGTATCGCCATCCTGCCCATTTGTGGAACAAACAATCATGGGCTCTAGTTCGTAGGGTGGAAAAGCAGCTATGCAATTTAAACTGAGACTTCCTTTCGGGTTTCAAAGAGATTTCGTATTGTGGTAGCCACTTCAAATCAGGTGGGCTATGAGCACGTTCACCCGTCCACGCAATAAATAAACATAAACGCATTCAAGAGAAATTATCAACATTTTCGTTTAGCGACTGCGTGCATTTTGATTGAATTCTTAAATTTCTTTGATTTCTTAAGTTTTGATTTCTTAAATCATTTTTCATATTAAACTTATGTCGCATTAATTATAAATAAAAAGACCTTTCTTTTGTACGTTTTAACATATTTGTGGCATTTTATTTTATTACTATAATTAGGTAATTAGTTTAAATACCACCACTGTACCGATATCTGCCGCGAACCAGTTCATTATTGAGCCAGATTCCCAACAAATGAGCGAACTAGAAGAAATTTTGGCATTGACGTCCATGAGCGACGGTGACCACTTACCATCAGGTGCTCGTCTGCCTACAAAGGCAATAAAAAAAAAGATCGTTTAAAGCTATTAAACAAAACTTGTTTCCCCTCTACCTTATTTTCTATTCTATACTGTCTTCCAGTTTTTACTCCCATCTCGTACCATTCGAAGGTAAAATAGGCTATAAAATTGTACAAAAACAGAACGCAGACAGAAAGGATCTATTGTCTAAGTACAGAAAGTTGTGCTTTATTTACGCACGGATGTATTCCAAGCTTCGAATGGAGCACTATAATTTAGGCTTTGTATTAACTAATAAATATAACTTTTGAGCGTTATTCAGGTTTTATTAGTAATTTTATAGTTTATAGACGTATCAAAGTTGTATTAAATAAATTATTTTAATCAAAGAGTTTATGTCAGAGAAAAGACTATTTAAACTTCAAATAAAATGAAATGTGATACTCTTAGATGTCATAGAGCTAAACTTTACATAACCATATGTTTTTTGGCATATTAAAATATCCTGTGATGTTTTCGAGTGTACTATATTTATGGAAAAACGTGCATTAGTAGGTACTAAAACGGAGACCGGGTCACGCCACGACCTTAAGCGGAGCGTAAAGCGTCACGGCTTTTACCAGCGCCAAACATTCCGCCAACATTAAACAAGTTGAATAAATGTTTGCTAAGCGAGCTGTATGACAAATTTTGTGTGTCGGAACTCTCGCCCTGGCTCGTCAGCTCTCTCTTTAACGATGTTTGATTTGAGCATTGTTTTTTTGTGTGTTGTGGATCGATTTGTGGTTATAGTTTTGTTTTAACTAAAAATCATTATTCATTGTCAATCATTAAAATAACAGACTTACCCGTAGCAGTAATTTGTGCCTTTATTTCTCTCATCTACGTCACTGTATGAAGACGTCTGTATCGGTAAGAGGCCCGGTGTAGTAGGGTCGGGTGGTAGGATTGCCTCGTTAATTATTCAGATCGAAATTTATAGATTTGGTTAGCTACTGGTGGTTGAGTGTTAAATAAGCTTACTTAAATAAGCTAATAAGGTGTTAAATAAGTAAATTTTAAATAAGCTAAACAAGAAATACATGAATATGAAAATTTCAATCTATTAATTTATTGAAGTATTATTATTGGAGTTTACTCCTTAAGAATCGATTTACATATATAGGCCCGGGGTATGAAAATTATGGGGACCAAAATCGTACTAGCATGTCACACGAAATGCGTTATGCGCCTGATTGGCTCCTGATTGCGTGATGCGTGCGCGCGCCAATCAGGAGCCAACGCGCGGCCGCGTTATCGCAGGTGACGCCGGGCTGCTGCGCCGGCAGTCCGCCACAAAGCCTCGTACTGATCGCGCGTTTCTCTCATTATTGTATTTTCATATATTTGTTAGTCGTTTGTTTTGTGTCTCGTTAATTTGTTAATAATCTGTAGTGTATCGTGTTGTCGTAATATAGAACTATTTCTCGTATTGTTTCGTTTAATTTACCGACATCGTTTTGCTTGTGGCCGGACGCCGTTCGGGTTCGATTCCTGAACGTATCAACTGTTAGTGGGTTGATACCCGAATATAACCCGCTACAAATCATTTATTAATAAAGCTTATTAAATATAAACAATTCCTTCTATCAGTGAATGGACAACTTATATATTAATTGTAAAAGTGAATTATATAGACTTATTTAATTACCGCATCCACGTGTTCCGCAACTCCCGGATCATTCTCACTAGAATACGTAACTTCCATATTTTACTGTATTCAACTGACACAAATTTATATTTATATCCAGTAAACTCCAGTCGTGCGTCGGAGCGGACACACACACTTTTATTTTTTTATTTTTTATTACCTTTGTAGGCAAACGAGCATACGGCCCACCTGATGGTAAGTGGTCACCGTCGCTCATGGACGTCAGCAATGCCAGGGGCAAAGCCAAGCCGCTGCCTACCATTAAAAAAGTCTTTGTTTCTTAATTATTTTCGTAAACGTTTGAAGGAAAAATGTCCTTAATTTCATCCACGAATGATGCATGCTTGTTTATTTGACAAAAAACTTGGGGTTTTCGTTCCCGAACCCACTATTTAACGCAATTATTTATTAACAATTTAAAAACATGACTAATAAGTAAACTCGATCCGAGTTGCTGGATCTGACGTACTCGGTAAAGGATGCATAGGACAAAATACGATACATAATCCTGCGTATTTCACTTTTACTGTTCAACAAGTTTTTATTTTGCTAAATTGTGAAGTCCTCGTAAAGCCAGACTTAGTCGTAGAGCATAATGAAAGATGAGATTTATTATTTTTATATAAAATACAATACAAATGTCTCGGCGCGGTTTCGATAAACTCCTAATACAGAAGTAATATCAGGATAGCATTCAAGTTGCTTGCTGCAGAATACTTTATTGATAGTTCTTCTAAGCTGAGACTTAGATTTCATCACGCCTCAGCACGATCTGATTGAAAATACTAATTGATCGCTTCGAAGAAACAAATCAGACAGCTAGTGAAAAATCAATTTAAGTATTTGATAAATTTCTCGAATGACTGTCATGTAAGGATGATTCATTCAGTCACACAAATAAAGGCTACCGCGTTTAATGCACGGTCAACACGATGTGTTTACACAACACGCTACTGCTTGTGTAGTGTACTCGCTACCTTACCGAACTTCAACTCGTGTTTATTCGTAATTTGAATTTAAGTTGTTTTTGTTTTTTTTTTTAAAGAGTACGAGCGATTCCTTTACGAATTCGAAAATCTTTAGTTATTATTGTATTTAGATTATTCGATTTTTCTGTCCCTTATACCGACTCTATGATATTTTGCACAATTAAATTAAGATGACTACAACATAAGCCAAATATACTTATTTATTAAAGTTAAATTGAAGCAATACTGATTGATCGACGAATAAACATTTTCTTGAAATCGGTACAATTACTTCTCAAATTATACGAGTATCTCAAAAGATTATATTATAAATGGATTTCAAAAAAACAATCAACACGTTTTCTAATTATGGTGATTGGTACATCATAGTCGGTGTAAATTTTTATTAAATGCGCTTAACATCGTTTTTAATTTGATACACATATCAACTTATCATTTTGCTCTAATGATAATTAGACGACTAAAGTGGCGGATGAAAGGCGATTGCGTGCAGCAGAGATGCGAATGTTGCGATGGATGTGTGGAGTAACGAGAACGGATAGAATACGGAATGAATATGTTAGAGGAAGTCTGAAAGTGGTACCTGTGACAGAGAAGCTGAGAAGTGCGCGTTTGGGATGGTATGGACATGTGATGAGACGAAATGAAAATGAGGTTGGTAAGAGAGTGCTAACTATAAATGTAGAAGGATATAGAGGAAGAGGTAGATCTAAGAAGAAATGGATAGATTGCGTGAAAGACGATATGTGTAAGAGAGGAGTGAGCGAAGAAATGGTATATGATAGAAGAGTATGGAAGGAGAAAACATGTTGCGCTAACCCCAGGTGACTGGGAGAAGGGCAGGAGAATGATGATGATGATGTCAACTTATCATTTGAAAGGAATTACATATTGGTGTTTTTTGTGTCTACTCCATTTATTGAAACTGCACAAAAATTCACGTCACAAAAGGCGTTTCCCATTCAAAGCAGACCAATAAACAAATAAGCTTCAGAATCAAATGTAATGTAATAAATATAATTTATAATGTTGATGTGTTATCGCGCGACCGATCGCGGAGACGCCCGTCTTACATATGTGAACGATATAGCACAGATTACATGCGAATAGAGAAATGTTAATTTTCATATTTGGATACACTGAAATTTGAGCACCGACAATAGATGTTTCAAAATATTTAACATAGATAGAATTCCGGACACCACTATTCTGCCGCAAGGCAATATATAAAACTTTAAAAACAGACACTTAATCTAGTCAAATTGTTCGCATTCCACTTAGTTGCGGTACACACAGCACAACTGTATCTTATTATAACAAAAGTCGAATAAAAATATTTTATGTAAACTATAATAATAATTATGAACAGGATGTGTCTCCCAACTAAAGAGTTCACAGCGGCTTACCGCTGTCTACAGTGTCTATAGCGACTCGAGTGTCCATTTGATGAGCGACAGTGATCATGCACTGCTATGTGAGCATTGTACTCGTTCGTCTGCTTCCGAAGGCCAAACAGTTCCATCACGATAATAGCTATGCTATCCTTCGAATAGGAAGGATAACTCTTTCGTGTTTGAAATAAACGGTGTAGAGGTAACGACTCGATCGCTTCTACAGCATGCTTTACCATTATTGACCAAAATCTCTATTCCAAAGTAATCTGCACGAGTCTACAAAAGAAATAAAATCGTTGGCGTTACAGACGAGTCAGGTTGATTAAATATATCCCTGAGCTTGAAGAAATTTACGAAACTTTACCAATATAGGTTCTATGTGCAATTTCAGAAGACATTAAATATGTTCTTAACTGCTTGTATAAAGAGTTGTTTTTCGTTTGAATGGCTATAGAAATATGATGTTGTTGTTTGTACTGATTAGAATTATTAATTAAATCATCTAATTTATGTTCGCCTTACGATGCCATATTAAAAGTTTTGATGCATTTATTACAGTTATTATGGTTTTCGTTTATATTAATTGAATTAATAATACAACATTATTCTGGTGATATTATTGGGTGTATATGTTTTTAGTTCGCATGAGTTGGAATCAACGTCCGATCTATTTTAGCCGCAAAGAAATCAAATTACGATGTTTTGATACAGTAACGCTCTAGGGTAAGTAATTAATTTACGACAACTGATTCGAGGTTCGCGAATTACTGAATATTGGCGGACTTTTTGCCAGACTACGCGGGTAGGCGGGTTGTATTTTTTTTTTATTACACTGATTGGTGGACGATCTCGCAGCCCACGTGGTGTTAAGTGGTTACAGGTGCCCATAGAAATCTTTTATTTATTTATTGCTTAGATGGGTGGAAGAGCTCACAGACCACCTGATGTTAAGTGGTTACAGGAGCCTATAGACATCTACAATGTAAATGCGCCACCCACCTCGAGATATAAGTTCTAAGGTCTCAGTATTGTTACAACGGCTACCCCACCCTTCAAACCGAAACGCATTACAGCTTCACGGCAGAAATAGGCAGGGTGGTGGTACCCACCCGCGCGGACTCACAAGAGGTCATACTACTAGTAATTGCCTACCGCTAGAAATCCTTTCCTGTCCTTCAAATCAGAACTCATGAATATTCTGTGACAGATAATGGGAAGGTGGTATGTGGGAGTATTGTGAACCAGTAATTACGCAAATTATTTTAACTGGCATATACAGATAATATATTATATAAAATTTTATGTTACATGAAATAAGTACGATGCTTATGAGCTCCAGCTCAACAGAAAGTTGTTGGATTGTGCATCCATTTACGATGGCAAAAATACATACAAGAACCTTCCTTCTTTTTAAGTTTGGAAGTCGTATAAAAATCAGCTGATGCGTAGGGTCATTGGCCTTTTATTATTGCCTTTGTTATTGCCTTTGTAGGCAGAGGAGCTTAGGACCATCAGATGGTAAACAATCACCATTGCTCATGAACATTACGGGAAACACCGGAGAGGGGCATTCTTTTCAGGCGGATAACGTGGCAACTAAAAATACATTATTCATGTTTATGTTGGCAAAGGTGAATATAATTTTGTAAGTAGGATGCTGTTTTCGATATGAGGCATTATCTATAATAGTATCCTATGATCGTAATTAAAATTTATACATATAAATAAAATTAGTGTGTCTGTTTGTAGTATTGAAATAACAGCTTTTTACTACATGCATATGAATATATTTAGTTATATACGGTACATACACCAAAATAACATTTTTTACAATTTTTGTCTGTCTGTCTGTCTGTTTGTTCCGGCTAATCTCTGGAACAGCTGGACCGATTTTGATGAGACTTTCATAATAAGTAGCTGATAATATAAGAAGTAAGTTAGGCTACTTTTTTTAGACTAGCTTCACCGCGCGGCGTCACCCTCAGTTATTGTCGTACCGTGCGCAACATGGCGGGCTTCGCCTATCAATCAATATTATAATAAAATTTAATGTTTCCGAAGCGAAGCGAGGGCGGGTCGCTAGTTGATAATAAAAACAAATTAAAAAAAATGTTCGCGGATTTAAACAAGGTCCATGAGAAGTGTGAAACCACCCATGCATCCCAGTACTAAGTGGAATGGATCGCTATTACCGCTGCCGAGCCGGGGTCGAAGGTGGCATGAAGGCGGCATAAAAACGACCAGTCAATGCCTGTAGCACCTGCGCGACGATCCTATGCGATGTGTGCGGCCGGACGGCGTCATGCAACGACGAACAATTTTGCTTCTAGAATTACGGATGTGGCGGGTAGCCATCATACAACGCAAGATAATTGACAGATGCCTGAATCTCGCTTACGACATTTTCAAGATAAAGCGCATATATACAAGTTCCGAACAACAACATTCGGACCGTCGGTCTACCGAGCAAATATCATCCGCTCGGTGGAAAATCTTCCCTTTCGTCGTAAACTCCAAACTGGTGACCTGCGACGTGATGTGTACACGCAACCTTCTGATTCATCTTCAGCGCATCAAGAACTCCGGCTACCACAATCCCCGCATTCACGCAGATAAAAGCACGTCATTGACAGTCGTCCCACAGCAAGCCAGCATCGCAGCCTCAACAGGACCATCGCAGCCGACTCACCGCGCTTCCTGGTCCTACGGCACGCAACTTCACTGCCTCATCACGCCGCTACAGTTCATCGCAGCCCACGCCCGGATCATCAACGCTTGGGGTCACACATCTCCGGCGTGGCAGCTCTGCATCACACGGACTACGCACGACATGCACGCAACATTCAAGCTCAGTCTCGACTCACCGCAGACTTCGAGCAGCACTGGCGACAATCACGCAGCATTCAAGCTCAGCCTCGACTCACCGCAGGCTTCGAGCAGCACTGGCCCTTGCAAGCTAATCTCAGCACGGACAACGCTAACTAAAAATGACACGACCTCCAGTCTCGGAGGGGAGTGATGTGGCGGGTAGCCATCATACAACGCAAGATAATTGACAGATGCCTGAATCTCGCTTACGACATTTTCAAGATAAAGCGCATATATACAAGTTCCGAACAACAACATTCGGACCGTCGGTCTACCGAGCAATATCATCCGCTCGGTGGAAGATCTTCCCTCTGTCGTTATAAGCTTCTCAAACGGAATACAATAAAATGTGATCTTAGTTGTACCAGATGATTCTGAATATCGAAACTTCGTTTATTGAAATCTTTAGTATTTCATTTTAAATCTGCGAAATGGTAATAATTGAAATTAAAACCCGTTAGTGAGAAAAGATTCATCATTATTGACTTAGAAACATCAAATACCATTACTGTTTAGTTATTTTAATGAAAATAACTTTAGTTATTTTAATGAAAATAACTTTAGTTATTTTAATGAAAATAACTATTTAAATTCGAGTTTCATTTAATTAAAAATATATAGAATGAGCGCGAATTTAAACACAACCGCGATATTGACAGTTGAATTTAGTTAATGGATGACGTTTTCGAAGATTTTTTAATCATATTAGCATTTGTGGTTGACCACCGTCCTCGACCGCATCTAGTCCTGTCGACGACAAATGCCCGCGGTCAGATCGCTCGCGCACCCGATGCATCAACCTGCATATAACAAATGCAATGCATCCGACGAACATTTTCGCGGCGACAGCCACCAAGGTACTCACTTTGTCAATGGTTTTTTTACTTTAAGTTAAAAATGATTTTATTTTTCGCTTCCACATAACCTACTTACATTCATGCACAGAGTAATGTGATGTTCTACAGGAAATGTAATAATAGTTCCGTGGCTCAGAACAGCAGATGTGCACATGGTTTGAATGCAATCATAACCGAAGCCTAATAAGTTCAATTAATTACGAGCAGATCACCATGACCTAGACCTAGGTGACCATTAAATTGTAAAATATTGGAATCTGAGTGTAAATCGTATAGTATACTCAGTGTTAAGCGGTAAACCTGTTTTTAAGCATATCATTACGTGTTAAAATATTGATCAAGTTCAATCACCTACACAGAACACTGCAGTGTTAAACAAAGAGAGTACTTCTTGCAGCACGAAGCCAAACCACAGACAGTCTACGGTCTGTGACTAATCATACATTAGCATAACCAGGTGAAGGGCGTGTGTATGTTTGCATTGTATTTTGGCAAGAGATCGTATTTAATCATGTGTTTTGCATTACTCTGAGTCATTGTTTGTAATTGTTACTACTTGTACTGAAGGTGTTATTGCTACTCTGTTTTCTAATGTAACTATGATTTTTAGTTTTACTTAGAATGTTCGTAGAAGAACACCGTTAGAATTCACCTCATTAACCATAGTTAGACATAACTTAAAAAGTCATAGGATAGAGCTAAGAGCTTGTCTTTTTTTATTAGCCTCTCCGTTAGGTTAGCAAAAACACCCCTGGAAGATTACAGTTAAAAAAAAATGGTACCCGTAAAATTTGGAGCACGTGGAAGAAGTGAAACTTCTTTTACGGTGTGTAGTATTGTGGTTTGCTTCATTTTTCATCCTTAAATTAAATTTCTCTTGTAATAAGGAATGCTGTATTTAAGAGAAACTACCTAGCTCGTTTTATCCTTTCCCTATCTCCACGATGGGTATTATTATATTCCCTATCTCAGCAATGAGGGAGCGATGGAGCAGAAGAAGAATCCCCACGATTGAGTGGTTCGCGAGACGCTCTGTCTATTTTCTCACTCTCGCTCTTCCTAAATTGTATCTTTTCTCTCTAGTCGTAACGAACCTCTCGCGAATTAAATTTTACTCTGAAAGCTCCTAAAGAAGTTTCACTTCAATAAGAAAAATGATTAAAGTAACCGCGTGATTAAACGGTAAAAGTAATTTAATCACAATCTGGTAGCTATGTAAGCCTCGCTAAATGTGTTTATCTTGTTGTTATGTTTATAAACGTTTATTTTTGCGTACACACGAACATCGTGTAGGTTTAGATTAATAAGAGCTATGAAGTACAGAGGTTCGCGTTATGAAATCCGTTGATCAAACACGAGATAAAAGAGATTGATGCCGCTATCATTTTACTTAGATAAGTTACTGAATACAGGTTATGCTCGATTTGAATATTATTTTAGTCGCTTTGTGAGGATGTGCGCATGTGTTTGCGCTGACTACCGATGAACTGATCTCCAGCGGGACGGTCAGCGACCTTATTTTAAAAGAAAATTTACAGTTATAGTAATGCTGATTGAAAACAAAACTGATGTTAAGAGAAACATCCTACTCTGAATATATACTTTTTATGGCATAGTTAATACGGTCTCACGGTCCACCACTTTGACTCTGTGACCACTCAATTTCATTATAAAACAAACGTCCCACCCTTCAAAAGGGATTGACACGATTGGTTTGTGGTACCTACCCGTACGAGCCCCTACTTAATACTACGAGTTGGATGTAGGTACATCTTTTTTAAATATTTTAAATATAATGCAATAAAAACTGAAATGATTTATTGTTGCTTATAGCTGTTAGAAATTTTTGGAAAAATATACATATATCTTCGGATAACTAAGCTAAAACAGAAAAGGGATTAAAACGCTAAGATAGTGTCGAAAGATAAGATCTCTGTGTCTCCTCACCAGGTCGCTACTCTGAGACTGGGAGCTGGAGGCGTTTGTCGCTAATGTGCGGGGCGATGCGACCAGTGAGAGCAGCTCCCCAGCTTTTGTGATATCAGGGACATCTTACCATTTTTGTGCCCCAACCTTATTGGAGGCCATTTATACTTTCTTCAAACGAGGTTTGTCGAGAGTACCCATCGGTAGGCAACCGCTTGGCTGTGCTCCTGGCATTGATGATGTCTATATACGACGGTAACCAGTTATCATCAGGTGGTCCGTATGCTCATCTGCCTACAAGGGCAATAAAAAAAACTAAATAATAATACAAATATGTCCTTTGCCAATAAGTTATCTCTGAAAGATCTTCAAGTTAATTTTTGATTTCAGAAAAACTTACATCAGTGTTGAATCGTCCAGGCAATGTTCGAATAAAGTTACACTACGATTATAGTACTTATTTTATAAATATCAACCGCTAAAATATTTCAACAGAAAACATCGATTTACTAACTGGTTTACTATCTTAATATATCCTTAACTGTTCCTAAGTAATAGACTTTTCAATATCGAAAATGATAAATGACATAAAAAGCTTCAAAGAGCTTAAAGCACTTCAGATGGTAATAAAGTTTGTCATTACAGTGCATCTATTGATGCTCAGTAATATGTTTTCTAGTTTGCCTATCAAGTCCGATGATTGTCACGTGTTATGTAATTTCTCACGATAACATTAAGATGGGATTAATGATATTATGAAACAGATTGCGACGGCCGTCCGCCTTTCAATGGTCTGTATGACAGCCATAAAATAACCATCATTTTAAATATACTCTATAAGATGCCATTTCCATAATTTAACATTAAAATATCGGCGTTTACGCGTCGAGCCAGGACGTTCGGTTTTCCCTTTTCGCACTGAAGATAACTCAAAAATTAACATGTTACAACTCGGAATTAACTAGAGTGGATAACGTCGTAAGCGCCTTTGAGTGTGGTGTTAGAATTGTCGTTTCGGTTGTGTGCTTCCGTGGCGTTTATGTCGTTTTGCGTATGGGTGTGTATGTAGATTTATCGGTGATACTGAGACTCGTGCGAGGTAGGTTGATTGACAGCACAATGTGTCACATGCAAATCGTCGAGGGCGCGACCGGCGCTACGTACTCTGCAATGCTAAGTCGCATTGGAAAGTTTGGCTAAATTAACGTTAAGACAAATTATCGTGAATTTTGTTTACCGATTCAGAGTGTTTCTTAATAATTCGAGTCGAATTAAGAGGCTTATGATTTTAACGGTATTCTGCCTACTAAGTCTCAGGAATCAATTAATCTTTTTTTTCGTACCTAATCGTCGGTAGCCTAAGAAAACATTCCAACTACGTGCAGATAGACGCTCACGGTTCATAAATAGTAAAAATAATGTCTCAATACATTTTACTAGTTGGAGCATTCGGGGCACTTTTGCTGACGATCGTATTTCTTTTATGTTTGCTAATCCTTTTAACCAAACTGCTGTTTTAAACCTCAATCACAGCTTTTTCTATTTTGAATTTATAATAAATAGGAGTTGAGACTTGTCAATTGTTTTTGTTATATTTTTTAAATGTATTTAAATACGCCCTATTTTTCCCGTTCCCTGCGCATCAAACTAGGCTAGTTTAATCTCATTAAATTAAATTTTAATAAAACCGAAAACTTATTACGCTTCGATTTTTCATACAATAGTAAATTTAGTAAAGTAATTATGTACTATAATGGATTTTAAAAAATACTTTGAATTATGAAGCAGACACGAGTCAAGTGCTCTTAGAGGCTGCCGTGCACTTTGATTCAGCGGACTTTGTTCGTTCGCATGAATTCAATTACAAAATGTCGTCAAACAAAATTATAACGTCAGTACGGGGAATGAAAATTTTGATACTTTAGAATCATATTTATTTTTGAAAGTTTTTGAAGTTATACTTGTTAAGGCGCGTTATGAAAAATTCATGAAAGTGAAATTGTACGATGCGCGCGTATCGTGACACAAAATTAATATAATGAAGTTGCCCACTAAATCGCTCGTTACAATACGACCGACGTAACTTGGCGAGTCTGAATATAGCCGCAGGTGAACTTTCCGAACCGTACCGAGAATTACCGAATTTATACGATGTCAAGAAAAGGGATGTCCAATATGCGTGTTTGAGGATGTTGTTTAATCGATTTTTTTTCAAATTGATTAAAATTTAAATAAAAAAAAAGAGAAATAAATTTAATAAAAATAAAGTATAGCTTCTTACGCGTGTACATAAGTACACGCACCCTTTTTTTAATTCTTTTTTTAATTCTTCTTTCTTTAATTTTAATTCATAAATCTCTACACACACACACTTACACTCAAGTTTTTCAAGTCAACTTTTAGTCTGTACTTTCATTATACTGTTGTTATTCAAGATTGATGTATATAGGTAGGAAATGTATTACATAGCGCAGAATTTAAAGATCACTGTAGTTCAACTTAAGGTTATTTTGTAGTTGTTGATGATTTTATAATTCGTTTACTGGTAAATATTATCTGTTCACACCCGCTACAAGTCACTGCATAAACTCCCGTTTATTTTTTAAATTATTTGCACCAATATACGATAAATAAAACAGCTATTTTTAGGGTCGCTGTGTTTATTTGATTTCCTCTGAATGTTGTGTTAAAAAAATGTTATGCTATGTTTTATTATCCCAGTATACAAATCCAGTATCAAGAAAGTATCTCCACGTATACCATACCACGCTATTTGCTTATTGAATGGAGCGAAACGCGTGGCTCCAGCGATCTGCAAGTTCAACAACACGTTCTCATACGGCGTGTGTACTGTCATCTGAGATATGAAGATAAAGCCTTGACGATAAGAGCTTTCAAGAAGTTCTTCTAGGCTTTATGAGCAAAATCACGAAACGACGACTTTTAGTGGTTGTTTACCAAAATGGAGGACATGAAGTCTTGTCTTACATTTATATCACAACGGCTGCATAGAATATGCATTTAATATGCCGAGTATTTGAATTTATTAAAGACTAGCTGACCCGGCAGACTTGGTAGTAAATAAAAGACCTAAGCTTTTGTTAAAATAAACAAAATTGTTATTTTTATTTAATTCCGAGCATTTTCATATTTATTTACCTTTTAAGCCTTCTCTGGACTTCCACAAATTATTAAAAACGAAATTAGCCAAATTAGCCAAATCGGTCCGCCGTTCTCGAGTTTTAGCGAGACTAAACATCAGCAATTCACTTTTATATATGTAGATTTTTCTTGGACCGAAGCTACTCGTTTATCCATTAAAGCCATTAAAGGACCTAAAAGCGGAAACTGCAGTTTATTACAAATAAGTTGAAGCATAAAATAGAATTTCTATTCGGAACGAAGTGACAGTCGTAGCTCCGCGTGTAACCTCACTCATCAAAACAGTGACTCATCGCAAACTGATTAATTTAGTGTGGTTACGAGGTCTAATCCCATTCAGCACCGCCCGCGCCGCGTGGGCAGGGACCTTATGAAATCGACCTGACACAGTGATTCATTCCCGATTTAATTATTTAAGATTTCACTATCAATGCCACGCTCTTCTTTAGTTGCACACACTAATTGTTCTCTTTTAGGGTTCCGTGGGTGTTCTGAGAGTGTACGGCTTTTATTTTTGTAGACAAATGAAGTTATAGTCCATCAGATTATATAGATAACACCACGGAATAGTTAGATAACACGCCCTGAACAGGTTCGGTTCAGTGTTTTTTTTTTTATTGCCTTTGTAGGCAGACGGGCATACGGCCCACCTGGTGGTGAGTAGTTACCGTCGCCCATGGACTTCAGCAATGCCAGGGGCAGAGCCAAGCCGTTGCCTACAAATTAAAACGATCATAAGAATAGTGATCTAATTCAGTAAAAATCTGAGCGTATTCAGGGCTGTATTTGTATTGCTTCTGATAGTTCTGACAAATACCATTAGTACAAGTTTAAAAGTTACATTCAGATAAGAACGGTTAAATGGATTTGGGTGAAATTTACAAGACGTACAGTTTTTACCTATAGGGCACTATTATTTATATTTTACTAAAATAAATCGACTAATATATATAACAGAGTATAATATGTATAACAGAGAATGACAAGCAACTCTTTGTTCCGGGATAATTCATTAATGAATTACAAATTTAAATCGGGAGTAAAATTAAAAAAATACAAATGTTATTTTTGTAAGAGTTTGAGAGCGCGGCGTTCGCTGGGTCGCAGGTACCCGTGGACGGGTTTACCATTATTGCACGGCAGTAGGCGTATTGGTTCCACATTGTTCACGACTGGTTCAAGGTTGCAAGTAATGAACGACTGATTCCGTACATCTTTTGTTCTAAAAGGTTACGTTCGCATCATTATTGATTTATTGTGATTCTATTGACGGAGTTCACTAGTAATTTGATTACGATTGTTTGAGTCTTGTGAAAAAAATGCATTTTTATTATAGTGTTGGTGGCAGGTGTATTTATTGAGTATTATTTTTAGATGTACGTAAGTTAAGATAATGAAAGAAATGTTTATGTTATTTTAAAAATTATTGATTTGTAAATGATGCGTTTTATTTCTAGTCATACACAAATGAACTGTATCTTCTTGCGATTATAAAAGTACTTTCATGATGTCTACGACTCCGGTTTTTTTTTCTCCTACCTATGCTGATAGCCTTGAGAAGCTATTTCAGCTTCGCCCTAACGTTTGTAGGTGAGCTCGCGGGGCTCAACCGGAGAGTTGCTAACACTGGCCCTAGCAAGAGCAGTGCTTCGCAGAATCTACCACCGGATCGGAAACGCGACCCACTGAGAAGATCCGGCGAGAAACTCAGTGGGCAACGACTCCGGGGAAAACTGTGTTTAGAAGATACTTTTTAATTTGGTCTATTTAATTTATAAGTGCATTTTATTGTTTCTTTCCATTGAGCTTGGCTGTGGGTCAATAGATTTTTAACCTGTTCAGTAGAAAAATCGAAGTTCAGAATCTATGAGGGCGTATAGCAATTCAAGCTTAGTGGTTCTTTTACCTGATTTCTCAGGAGGGCTTCTAGCGAAAGCAAGCTACGTTATCTATATAATACTGGCTGATAGAAATTAAGTAGCAGCAGGATTTTGAATGTGTGTACATTACATCTGATATAACTAGTTAGTATTCTATAATTAATATTCTAATAATAAAATATCAGGTTGAAGTTGCATGGTAATTGCTTACCCGGCCCTAACATTTAGATGCGATAGTGTTTTAATGTATATTGCAGTTATTTCTACTGTGAAGCAATAATGTATTGTCATGTTAGTGACAGATGTGTGGGTAGTATTTTGCTGAGAATCAGAACGTCAGATACTAGTCAGGCGGAACCGGAAGATTGATGATTGGATCTTAGTTGGAGAGACGCCAAGCGATCTCTGAGGAGATATTTGGATGACATTATTATTATAGGTATATTGGATTAACGGCCATCCTATTTTTTTTTTTTTTTTTTTTTTTTTTTTTTTTTTTTTTTTTTTTTTTTTTTTTTTTTTTTTTTTTTTTTTTTTTTTTTTTTTTTATTGCTTAGATTGGTGGACGAGCTCACAGCCCACCTGGTGTTAAGTGGTTACTGGAGCCCATAGACATCTACAACGTAAATGCGCCACCCACCTTGAGGTATGAGTTCTAAGGTCTCAGTATAGTTACAACGGCTGCCCCACCCTTCGAACCGAAACGCATTACTGCTTCACGGCGGAAATAGGCGGGGTGGTGGTACCTACCCGTGCGGACTCCTAAGAGGTCCTACCACCAGTGATTACGCAAATTATAATTTTGCGGGTTTGATTTTTATTACACGATGTTATTCCTTCACCGTGGAAGTCAATCGTGAACATTTGTTAAGTACGTATTTCATTAGAAAAATTGGTACCCGCCTGCGGGATTCGAACACCGGTGCATCGCTACATACGAATGCACCGGACGTCTTATCCTTTAGGCCACGACGACTTCAAAATTTAGACGTCGCTCCTATTTACTTCACGCAGAAATAGGCAGCAATAATCCGTGCTGGTACAATATACCGACATAGTATCAAAAATGATGAGCTCACCTGCCTATTAACGTCAATCAAAAGTACTATTAAATTTTAGAATATATTTTTAAAACGTAATACACCTAGATCGAAAAGCGATGAGGTCATCAACAAATTTCTGTAACACGTCCGAAATTAATGTGGCTATTTTTAAAGAAGCTGAATCTACGGAATAACAATGCAGGTAAAACTTACGTGTTAATGAGTTAGATGATTTTGAGTTTTAGTGAAACGAGATAAGGTCGATGAAGCTTATTACTGATTTAGTTTTGCAGTTGAAATCGGTTAACGCTGCCATACGTGATCCTGAATGAAATTTGACTTTAGAATGTGTTTTGTAGTGTGGCCATGAGTTTAGGAATTTTTACTTTTTTATTACCAATTAGTATAATGTATTTACGTTTCCCTTGATGATAAGTGGTTACTGTCGCACATGGAGAAGTTCAGTTTAATAATTTAGATATCTATAAATTTAGTAAGTGTTGTTAGTTTGTTTTTTATTTTAGATAATACTATCCTCATATATAACAATTTTTGTAATTACATTTTTGATTTAAGTGAATGATGACGGTTAAAATTCTCATATGCTGTAAATATTTATTTCATATTCAACGAGACATCATAAAAATCAACGCAATAATATAGCACTAAATTATGGAACCCAAAAATGTGTCCGAAAAAATTTTAAAGCACAAGAGTCGAAGTCGACACGTGCACTGACTGTCGAAGCGCGTGTTGTGCGAGCACGTGCTCCGTACATCGATGTGAATTTAAAGTAGATTAACTTGTGGTCGCTGTGGTCGGGTAGGTGACTGGGTGTCTAATTGATCGAATACTTATATTGCTACCCATTATTTTACTAAACAAATAGCGGGGTGCTCGTAACCCTAACAGAAAATATGCTGCACGCATGTCGAATGTTTTTTTTTTCTTTTTTTCCCTACCTATTTGCTGGTGGCTTAAGAGGCTATTCCAGCTACACCCGGATGGGTAAGCGAGCTCACAAGCTCACTTAGAGAAATTGCTAACACTAGCCCTAGTAAGACCAGTGCTTCGCAAAATCTACCACCACCGGATCGGACCCCACTTAGAAGATCCAGCAAGAAACTTAACGGGCTGAGTCTATGGGTTATACGATTTATGTGATCGCGTCGAGATGTCAATCATCAAATTTTCTAAGTTAATAAATATAAAAACGATTGTCTAGTAATAATTGCCTGCAAAATTTAATACTGTTGGTATTGTGTGCCCACACGGAATTAGAGCCCCTTTTGTCGCAATATACCCTTGCATTTGACCAAGAATATACTAAATGTTTATATCCTTTAATTTAGCTACAAAGGCGAACAGAGTGACCTTGTTGTTCCTAGCGTGAAGGGATCATTAATGATTTAGTGTAGAGATGTGGGTGGCGCGAGATTATCGACTTACAGATAATTCGGTGAAATAATAAGCACGCCCCCGACGCGACCGACGCGAGCACACATGTGGGACGCACGTACACTTGGAGACATTAGGAAGATCATACGTACTCACTTACTTTTAATTAGTTAATCATTTATTGGTGGTAAGGGCGTTTGTTTGTCCACAGGGAGGAGTAGCAATTTGTTCTGCCATAATGTTTTTGGGGTAGTTGTTGTACTGAAGCTTACGTCAAAGGGAAGATCTTCCACCGAGCGGGTAATATTGCTCGCTAGACCGACGGTCCGAATGTTGTTGTTCGGAACTTGTATATATGCGCTTTATCTTGAAAATGTCGTAAGCGAGATTCAGGCATCTGTCAATTATCTTGCGTTATATGATGGCTACCCGCCACAGTACTATGAAAAACTGAGTCTCACTCATATCTCAAGGTGGATGATGAGATTTATTTTATTAATGTCTATAGACTGATCATTACAACCAGATAGGCCGTTAGATCGCCCATCCATCTCAGCAATAAAGAAATAGGGGTCGTACATATAATTATATGGTTTTATCTCGTGTAAAATATTCCAAGCGTAGGAAGTATATAATGAAAATAGTAAAAGTTACATTATACACTAAAAATAGTTTTAATTAAGTGCTACATTATTTGCATTTGAAATTATACGAGATGTTAGATTAGTCGCTAGAAGCAGAATATTTTGGCCTCGTCCTAGCGCAGAATTAATCTTCATTTAAAATTGAGGTGAGGTCTAATTGAAGACCTCACTGTAACCATTGACATTGACATTGAAATACAATTAAACCACAAAGAACACATTAATGTAGAATGTTAAATAGAATGTAATTACCAATCACAAAAAGTTGTCGTCAAGTTGTGGCGAGCTGCCCGGTGCGTCTTTCATTTAAAAGTTTAATTTCTAAAAGTAAGCGCTTCTCAATGTCTCGAAGTGTATCGTCCCACGGAGAGAACAGAAATTAAAAGATGCAGCACCATTACTTACGGTGTACTTTTACTTTTGTTACAACATTTATTTGCTATGATTTTAATCTTACATTAAATTTATTGCGTTAATTTGTATTGTTCTTAATATCGTTAAGACGGGGGCGCGGCTTGTTGATTGCTGTTTTGACAATTTACTGATTCATTTATTTGGTTTTACGAATGATGTTGAGGTGTCTTATAATCATTATTAATACTTGATGCTTAAACTTTTTGTATGGTGCGATTTATGTATCTAAATGGGTTCTAGTTATCTATTTCAACCGTGATCACATTATATGAGTAATTGTTTTGTAATTGGAAAGCTGAGCTATTGTTAAACATTACTATTTGAATTCAACCTGTGACTGAGAGATTATTTCTAAAGGTTCCAGTAACCATTTAGGACCACGAGTGCAGCGTGCTAGGAGATAAAATAAAATTTCTTACGAAATAAATAAAAGTAATCGTCAGATAGAAGTTGAGCTGACGGCAGAGTACCATTACTGTGGATGTAACTTTGACATAGCTGAACATGTGGTCGTTGTCTGTCCCGCGTAGGAGGGAGGGAATGTGAGGGGATGTACCGTGTCTATAGGCACAGCAAAAAGTAGTACTGACTTATCGTTTTTAATTGCTAAGCTCATCAGAGACGGGTCTTGGAGGGCTATGCATGACTTCTATGAGTGTGCCATCTTACAGAAACAGGCAGGGCTGGGTTTGGGCTTTTGCCTGTATCCTAACCCTCAAGAGTCTGTTTCACGTGTGGACCTAGGGATTGACGAGGAGACTCATGAAGACGACGTATACGTGAGGCTCAGACACAAGTTGTTGAGTAAGGGGGGCTAAGTGAGATATACTTCGACATGTGTTGTCTACCGTAATTAACACGTAGACAGAAGTCGGACGATGCTCTCCAGACCACTTTAAATCATTTAAATTGGAACAGTCAACAGCTTCCTGACATGCGTTAATGATACCTTCATATATAAGATTTTAAGATTCAGGTCGCTAGTGAGAGACGTAGACACAAAAAGAACAACAATTACACACATCTAATTAATTATACATACAAATTAATTCAGCTACTGTATGTCATAAAATGTATTTTAAAATAAACCAAACAGGTACATGACAGGCAGACAGTCAAAATCCCTTTGCCATAACAGGGCTCTCGTAAAAAAAACAATGGCATAAATTCGACCTCATGCATTCACTTGGGCACGCATATTATTAGAATATGAAGCATCATTCAAAGCTATACGAATAAAAAGCATTCGAGGTTCAACTTTATTCTCAACCTCATAGAGATTTACAAGCAGCATAAAATTTTACTAAAATTGTTTGGCATAGAATATTAGATTTATTTTATTCAAATATGGATCTTATTTCAATGGGTTAGAGATTACATAATGAATACGTGTTAGTTGGTTTATAATTGTTACTTCGCCAAGAAACAATGGCGTTCTAAGTGTTCTTTGATTCACGAAGAATTTAGAATAAACTTTGTCAATAAAAATAATGAAGCTAGCAAGTATGGGCCATAGCAACTTTTTTATTCTTAAAGACAGGAAAATATACAGGCCTTCTTGACTTAAAGTGATCATGGTGTATGTGGACATTTCAAAGTTACAATTGCTAATTTAAAATCTTCTCTCCATCTCGACATTTATTTTTAGATAATTCGAATATACTTTTAATATACATATATGTATCTCTGTACATGTTATGTTATAAGAAACATAAATACTGTCTCAATGTGTGTGGTTCTTTATTTTTGAAGCTGGTTCAAAGTGACAGCACCTTACGACACGAAATGGTATAAAACGAATGCTATTATTAGTTATCAGAAATATCTCTAGGAAAAGACTTCAACGAGTGATCTCAATCTTTGGCTCTCGTGCAAAAAAATAACTATGAAGCATCAGAGACTTTTGTAAAACTTATAAACACTGTAACTCATGTTTCGTTATCGTAAACGATAATTGGATTAATTGGTTAAGTAAAAGATTAAAATACCACATCCGATTTTTCCAAGCTCTCATACCGATTCAAATACAAGTTCCCAATCCGCATAGTAATTAAAAGCACAGTACAAATGAGTTTATATCATCTTCAGCTGTCGGAATGAGCAGAAATGTAAGAGCAGTCATATGACTTTAAATTGGGTTTTTATTGCCCGACGACTTTGTTGGAATCTGACGGATCACCGGGGAGTGGTTACCGGGGTTTATGGACAACAGCAAACAGGCGTTTAACCAAACCACTGCCTGCTAACTGCTAAGCTAATTGCTTTTACACCTCGTTTGAAGAATGATATTTTTATATCTATTTATACCTATACTGTACAAGTCAGACTTAGACCTTATGTCTCAAAGTAGGTGGTACCATTCACGTTGAGAAGTCTATAGATTCTAGTAAACACTTGAGACTGGGTGGGACGTCACCTCGATGATCTAAATAATTATGGCAATTAATAAAAATAAATAAAAAGTTAGGGTGATGACCTCGCCGTGGTCGCGGGGTTAAGATTAAGGTCAGCGACACCTTGGTACCTAAACTAAGTAATAATAGTAAAAATATCGTATATTTTTTTCAAACCTATTTCAAACAAATGACCTTATAAACAATAATATACAGAAATCATTTCGGGCAACAAACCCATTGATGACGTGCCAAAAAATACATTGTTTGAGTACGTCGCGTCTTTCAAATGTCATTTGTAACTAAATAAAATTCTAACACGAAAGAAACTCATTAAAATATCGCATTGTTTCGAAGGATCAGGTGTCGTGAAGTAGCCACGACGTTTTAGTGCACTTTGATGCCAATACTCTAATTGGATTATTAAAATCAATTACATCGTGTAAAAATGCGTTCAAAATACGCTGAGATTGTAGTAAACTTAGTGTGTGTGAATCCGTAGGTAGCAGTAGTCTGACTGGCTTTATTCAGATCTTATTTCCTCTACTTCTTCTCTGGTAGCCTAAGGGGCTAATCCAGCCACGCGCGAACTAGTTAGACCTTAGCAAAGAGGCCAGCGATCAAACAATAAATTTCAATAGTTAGAACAACTGTAGATAGATAATTATAATCACGTCTTATTGATTATTTATGATCAAATATAATGTAATTGTTTAAACGAGAGTAAATATTGCCTCGGACTTCCGGTTGGACCGTTGGATAGTACAAATGTCACAAATTTTGCTCCAAGAATATAAAAACATAACTGTTTAAATACTGAATAAAACTATAAACTGTGCAAGTGAATCGTATAATAAGGACTAATAGTGCAAATAAAGTGGTAAAAAACTTGTGTATTTTGCTCCGAACAAAATAAGTGCAAAAATATTTGTAATAACATAACCTATAAATAATAGTTGACTTTGGCATTTTATAACAGTGCTACCAACATCAGAGATAAGAGCATCACGTTTCGTTACACGCAATCTATTGTTTTAATATTGGAATTATAAAAATATAAAAAAAAAAAGTTTTGTTATTATAATCTGAATTCATAAATTTAAAATGGACGAGCAAATGCAATTACTATTTTCAAAAATAAAACAAGAAATGGATAAACAAACAACAACCCTAACAGATTCAATCACAAAAGCGGTATTGAAAAAAATGGATGATAAGTTAACACCAATTATAGAAGAAAATTTGTTTCTAAAGAATGAAGTAGAGAAATTAAATGAGAAAGTAAAACGCCTAGAATTTGGTAAAAAGGAGAATAATTCAATACTCTACGGCTTCGAGGAATCGAATGAACATATTAACATAGTGGAAATGGTATCAAAAACTTTAAGCGATTCGGGTATCGAAGTGCATAAAACAGATATTAACAAAGCGTTTAGAATTGGTAAAGTAAAAGAAAAAGCACGCCCAATTTTAATTAATATGCTAAACGCATGGAAGAGAGATGAGATTTTGCGAAATAAGAAAAAGCTGCCAAAAAATATTTATGTTAAAGAGGATTTCAGTAAAGAAGTTTTAGAAAGAAGGAAAGAACTAATACCGCATTTAAAGGAAGAACGAAAAAAGGGACGTATAGCATACATAAAATACGACAAACTAGTTGTTGAAGGTGAAGCAAGTGGGATGCGAGATAAAAGGAAGAGAGACCAATCTGCCTCACCAAAGACAAAGAATGACACTGAAAACGCCCCGACAAAAGTAAACAAAATAAATGCCTTCGAAAAGATGTATAGAATTTAATTAAAATAATTAACTGCTTAACACTGAGAACACAAGAGAGACTTACCGAATTAGAGTTAGCTCTTTCAAAAATAAAATGGGACATAATAGGTTTAAGTGAAGTAAGAAGATTAGGTGAGAGCATTGAAGATAGAAAGGAATATGTCTTATACTATAAAGGGGAAACAAAGGGAAGTTACGGTGTCAGCTTCATGATTAAAAAACGCTTAGAAAAAAATATTGAAGAATTTATAGGTATATCAGAGAGAATAGCTGTACTAAATATGCATCTGCCGGGCTACAAATACAAATGGTCGATTATTCAAGTATATGCTCCCACTGAACAACAAGACGAACGGGTTAAAGACATCTTCTATGATCAGCTGTCATCAGTCTTACAGGATGCACACAAAAACATTATGGTTATAGGAGATTTTAATGGTAGAATAGGGTCTCAACGAACTGGTGAAGAAAATATAATAGGCAAATTTGGCTACGGTAGAAGAAGTAAAAATGGAGAAAGAATGATTAAAATGGCATTGGAAAACAATCTTGCATTCATGAACAGTTTTTTTAGAAAAGATCCGAAGAAAAAGTGGACCTGGTTATCTCCAGATGGATCATACAAGAACGAAATAGATTACATAGCAACGAACAAGAAAATGTTCTTTCATGATATAAACATTTTAAACCAATTTAACTTCAGTACCAACCACCGGATAGTGAGAGCAGAAATAAATATCACTGAACCCAAAAAGAGTAGAAACAAATACAATGCAAAAGCTAACTTTATAAATACACAACAACAATGTTTCATAAATACACCTAAAAACGAAATAGAATATAAATATAACAATGAGATAAAAGAAATATATGGTCCACTGTTCAACAAATCCGCAAAGCCCAAGACAACCTATACAGAAAATGACACTAAAACATTAATAGAAGAAAGAAGAAAACTTTTAAAACTTGGAAAAGACAAAGAAAATCTAAGGGCCATATCAAAATTAAGTAAAAAAATAAGTAACAGCATAAAAAATGATAGAACTAAGAAAAGAACGAATGTACTTAATTACCATATAAACAAGACAGGAGGAGTTAAAAAAGCTTTGAAAGAACTGATAGAGGCGAAAAAATGGATCCCAAACATTAAAAATAAAGCAGGAACACAGCAAACGACAAGAAAAGCTATAATACAGACAGCAACTAACTTCTATAGAAAACTTTATGCAACAGAACGAAACACAAGAGACTTAACTCTAAATCTCGATAGTGACGACATGGACGAAGACATACCAGTTTTCCTACAATCAGAGATAGAAAAAGCTGTCAACAGTCAAAAGAACAATAAAGCTCCTGGACCAGATCAAATTTCAAACGAAATGATCAATATCTCAATTAGAGTACCAGAAAAGCTAAGAAAACTCACGGAAATATACAATTCTATTTTAAGCTCAGAATGTATACCATCGCAATGGACCAAGAGCACAATTATACTATTACACAAAAAAGGGGATAGGAATATTATAGAAAACTACAGGCCTATAAGCCTTATGTCGAATATTTATAAAGTGTTCTCCAAATTGTTATTGAACAGAATAACAGGAATAATGGACGAACAACAACCTATAGAACAAGCTGGTTTCAGAGCGGGGTTTTCAACTACTGATCACATGCATGTCATCAAACAGCTAATAGAAAAATGTCAAGAATACGGTAAAGCCTTGTACATCGCATTTGTGGACTATAGTAAAGCATTTGATTCTATAGAACACGATTTGCTTTGGAGAGCTCTAATCCAGCAGGGAGTGCCAATAAAATACATACGTATAGTTAAAAATATATATGCAAATAGCACAGCGCAAATAAAACTGGAATCAACCGGTGAAGAGTTCCCAATAGCTAGAGGTGTGAGGCAAGGAGATCCTCTATCGCCAAAACTTTTTTCGGCAGTCTTGGAAAGCATATTCAGAGATCTTGAGTGGGACAATTTTGGCATTAATATCAACGGTAGACAACTTAACCACTTAAGATTCGCTGATGACTTAGTCCTAATAACTGACAACGCGAAGACCCTTCAACAGATGCTACAACAGCTAGCTGAGGCAAGCAGAGTAGTTGGCCTTACTATAAATCGATCAAAAACAAAAGTAATGACAAACAGAGAAGAAATACTCATAAAAGTAGACAATGAAGATATTGAATATGTTAAAAACTATACATACTTAGGACAATTACTGTCTTTTAGAGACCGGACAGACATAGAAATCGAAAGCAGAGTGGCCTGTGCTTGGAAACGATACTGGTCCCTTAAAGAGATATTTAAAAGCAAACACTTTCCTATGACAGCCAAGAAAAAAGTGTTTAATTCTTGCATCTTGCCATGCCTCACGTATGGGTGCCAAACATGGGCATTGACTCAAAAAAATCTTTTAAAACTAAGATCGTGTCAAAGGAGTATGGAAAGGAGTATGTTAGGCGTGACGCTAAAAGACCGCAAAAGAGCAGCAGACATTAGATGTACAACAAAGGTGGAAGATGTACTAAAGAAGATAAGACAGTTAAAATGGCGATGGACTGGACATATGACAAGGGAAAGCAGAATGAAATGGACTAAAATTATAACAGAATGGCAGCCACGTGATGGCAAAAGAAAAAGAGGTAGGCAAGCTAGAAGATGGACAGATGATATAAAGATGATTGGAGGGACAATTTGGTCCAGAAAAGCTAGCAATAGAGAAGAATGGAAGCAGCTGGAAGAGGCCTATGTGTCACAGGACACGCTGATCACTGAACCGGGAAACCCGATGTATTAGATTAGATTTAAGTTAAAACAATTTGCTACTATGTGTAAATATCGTTGTTTAGTATCAGCAATAAAGGCTTACAAAAAAAAAAAAAAATATTGCCTCCAAAATATTTCTGGGTGATGAAGATGATGTTTGTGATGGTGATGGGTAGATGGGTTACCTTCTAGATAATCGGAGCACAAAGCGTAGTAGTATTACGTTAGATAAGGCGATTTTTCAAGCTAGTGCGCGTGTCTGCGTCGCAACAGCAGCAGACATGCGGTCACTGATTACGCGGTATTGGCTTAGAAAAAGAACACAACGTCCATCCTCATTGGCTAAGGCGGACTCAAATAAATCGGGGAAAATGCACAGCGGCGTTAGCTGTGAGTTGTACGAGTATAAGTCGTCGCCAATCAGAATTTATTTCCTTGTTCTTGCTGTGAATATAGAAAACGTTTCGGTGGACTCGCCCTAAAATATCAAGGGGGCCGTGACCTCCCCTGGCGTCGTAGTCTCTCAATACGTTCTACCCCCAGTACTATGTGTGATCAAGTATCTGTATGTAAACGACACGTGTCTTCAGCCATATTCGAGAACTGCGAGAGATCATCGCCTCGCACAAATGTACGTGACGTGTTTGCATATGCACGAGTAGACGTTCGTAGCAGGCGATTGTTCTGCGGTTAAACCTCATTTTTTATGTAAATTCAAAAACAACTGGGCGTGTTGACCTGCTCGGGTTGGCACCGCGATTTGCTCGGCGTCGCCTCGCAACCAGTCTAGTTTGGGACGAGGGATATAGCCAATATTGCGCTGAAAATGAGGAGTGAAATAATACAACAACAGAATATGAACGGATCTCGCAAGGCAGGATGTGGGGCGAGAAATAAAATATTCAGAGGGCTAAGCATGGACAATAATTTAGGTTTTTTTTATTGCCCGTGTAGGCAGACGAGCATACGGCCCATCTGATAGTGAGTGGTTACCATACACCTCTTGTGAGTCCGCACGGGTGGGTAATTACGCCTATTTCTGCCGTGAAGCAGTAATGCGTTTCGGTTTGAAGGGTGGGGCAGCCGTTGTAACTATACTTGAGACCTTAGAACTTATATCTCAAGGCGGGTGGCGCATTTACGTTGTGGATGTCTATGGGCTCCAGTAACCACTTGACACCAGGTGGGCTGTGAGTTCATCCACCCATCTAAGCAATAAAAAAAATACAAGCCTCGTTTGAAGAAGGATATATCATAAGATATGTCAGACATGTAAGATATGTAATAATTTAATTGAAGAAATCAAAGAATACAAATGCAAAAACTATCACTTAAAAATATAAGTTTTAGTCATAGTAATATGCATACATGCATTTACATACATTTATCGGAATATATTTCAGTACTAAAAAAGAATAATTTTTTTAATTTTTTATATATTTATTGCATAGATGGGTGGATGAGTTCACAGCCCGCCTGGTGTTAAGTGATTACAGGACCCCATAGACATCTGCAACGTAAATGCCGCTTACCACCTTGAGATATGAGTTGTTATGAGATATGAGGTCTCGGTATAGTTGTATAGTATGGAAACGCATTACTGCTTCACTGTAAGAGTCATACGTGAAGTCGGTTCTTATGAGTAAATAGATATTTAGATAAAAAAATATATTCAGGAACGGTGGGTTTTTGATTGATTTAAAATAAAATGATAAACGAATGACTGAAATTGAAATCGTGAAAATGGTCGCATAGATATATGTATGTATAATAATATATATAAATGAATATTATATGCTATATAGTAATAACTATATAATATACGTAAAGTCAATGCTCTCAACATCAAAAGCATTCCTATTTATTTTTATTGTTTGTGTCGAAGATATATTGTAACCGTGCATGTGTAAATAACACGTGCACTACAGTTAATCAACATGTTCACGTGATACGTCTTTTTTATAGCCTATTGTATGTTTATAAGTGTGGATGTTCAAACAAGCTCACGGTCCACCTGGCGTTATGTTACCTGAGTCCAGAGATGTCACAACATGCTGCCACTCATCTTCTAATGTGAGGTCCGAATTTCAAGTGCATTTTAATAATAACTGTCCTGCCCTTCAAACTGTAAGGGATTTGTGGCAGATATAAGAAGATAATAGCGGAAATGAAGTGTAAATATTACCAAGAAGAGTTCTGGAGAGAAGAGCGGAGGTTTGGACTCGAGGTTCTGGCTTGAGGATGCAGAATTCACACACGAGTACTTGTATATGTTTTGTTATTGAAGATAAATCAATAAGTACTCTGTCTTAAGTATCTATATAATATGACTCGCACCTATACACTAGGTGATAGCAATTAACTGTCATACTGTTATCTTCTCTTAGCAATTTTAAATGTCTTAAGAGTACATAAAGTAATTGAAACGTTAGTTGAAACTCGGCGTCCAGATAAACGTTAAATGTTTTAAAAACACAATTGACAACTGGCAGTGCTCTTTTAATAAAATATTCCTAAGTAACGTTGACTGACGTGTTTCCTAGAAACTCGATTTTATTTGGTAAGTCGCTTGCCCCTCACGCTTTGTTCCATCAACGGCGTGAGATCCATCAAACAAGCCCGTTTCTCGGTAACAGACACACCCGGCATTCATGTTGTCTACATGTACCATTCTAGATTAATCCTGTAGGTATAAAACGTTAGGCTAATAGTAAATCTTCCGAGCGAACTACCAATGATGTCACATTCAGTTTTGTTCTTAAAATTCTAATGTTGTTTTTGTGGGATGTGGTGTTTGGCGTAAGCGATAGCGGTTCATTTTGTTGATCCGTTATTCGATCCAGTGGAAGTGAATGCTGTCATTTTGAGATATGTACTTGGATCTCTATTTATGGGAATAATATTTATTCAACTATTCAATAATTCCGTATTGTAAAATATGTTGTTCGTGATTTCGCAAACATGCAACTTGTTGAGAGCACGTAGCATTCGTTGATATTATAGCTACTGCGGTTCAAGGTTTTGTTAATTGTTTTCTATTTCATCAATACAGTTGTAGATTGTTTAGGGCAATCTTAAACATAAAATTTTATATGATTGTTTTTAAATGTGTTAACACACTAATAATTATGGCAACACAGTTAGTTGAAGTTACAATATAATTCTGGTCGTACGTGCACGTGTTGTTCATTCAAAGAAAATAAAAATCCTTCGCTCTGAATCTAGTTATTATTGAAGCTAGCATTAAAGTACAGTCCACGCTCTAAACATAGATAAGTTTGTGTCACCGCACTAGTAGCAGGTGGTAGTACCAGGTAGGCCTATAATACGCCCAGCTGGGACGGGATTTTACACACATTTACTGTTTAACATATTATTCCATTGAAAATATATGTATATCATAATATATACCTACTCTTATCATTATTACTGATGCCATTAATTGTTAGCCCATAGACACAACTCACTGAGTTTCTCGCCGGATCTTTTCAGTGGGTCGCGCTTCCGATTCAGATTTGCTGGTAGATTCAGCGAACAACTGCTCTTGCTAGGGTTAGTGTTAGTAATTTTGTTTCAGATTGAGTCTTATGATCGCGTCTATCAAACTGGATAGGCCGGAATAGCACCTCAAGGCTATCAGCAATTACGTAGGAAGAAATAACAATAATTGTGAAACTGTTTCCATAGGCGTTTAGCTGTACATCTCTGAATATAAATACTGAAATACCCAAAATTAATTTAATTTGAGAAAATTACTTCTCAAAGGAAGAAAATTACATAACAGCTTATATTGTGCTATTAATGCGGTTTAGCTATCGCTTGAGATCAAGTGATCTGTTTGGTGTATAGGAAAACATTTTAAAATTATTAGTACATATAACAGTTTTTTTTTTGTACGAGAGAAAAGATACGAGAAAAAATGGCTTTAATCAAAACATGTTTTCAGTTATATTATACATATGTCAATTAAGTGCCGATAGTGTAAAAGCTCCTGCTTATTGTCGCTTCAGCTTACGAATGAGGGCACACAATCGACACGAACAACGTAAGCGACAAATCAATCGCGCACGTGCCACCGTTGACAAGTATACGCGCGGCCGCTTGGAATGTCGATCGATAACCGCTCTTTATTGGCCCGCCACTACGATGTATGGAAATTTTGTTGCAACTATACGATTTTGTTGTCTTTGGCAATGTTTCGTGGGAGCTTTTAGTTTCAATTAAATCATTCTGGCGTTTTAAGCTACAGCATTGAACAATGTCTATTCGAAAACCGTTGTTCGCTACTAAAAATCAATAACATCTTTATTTGATTAAACATTATTAACTGTATATAATACAACAAGACGACAATTCACATTTTTTTGTTCTTTATGCATTTAACGGTTGTCCTTCTGTTATTGCAAATGTTCATTTCATGTATTAGCTTTTTGTACAAAAAAACTCGTTTACAATATTCAAAATCGAATTGCTCGTAGAGATAAAGTGCCTACAGCTATATTACTTTAAGCGAATGCTCATATCTATCATATCTATGACATATCCTTCTTCAAACGAGGCTTGTGGAGAGTACTTAACAGTAGGCAGCGGCTTGATTCTGCCCCTGGCATTGCTGATGTCCATGGGCGACGGTAACCACTCACCATAAGGTGGGCCATATGCTCGTCTGCCTACAATGGCAATAACCAAAAAAACTTGGCAAAAAAAACGGATATATAGCTAATATTTCTAACTCATTACTAAACAATGTAACCATAAAGTATGAGAGTTTGCGGATAGTCAGAATCTATCTTTATAATATAACAATTCGGCGGCGAGGTCCGTGGGAATGCAGGCGCGCCGGTATCTGGCCCATCGCATCTGATACCGCGGCTATCTGACGCGATCTAGCGCACGAGACCAACTCTCCACTATAACCACGAGTTGAGGTTAATGCGGACATTCGTTTTCATTAATATTTACAGTAATCTATATATTACTACGCGAAGCAAAAACTTTGTACCCCTTTTTACTAAAATTGCGCGGACGGAGGATTATGAAATTTCCCACTTATAGAGAATATAGGGAAGGAGTGCAGAATGTTAATATTTTTTTAAATTATGCATAAAAAATACATAACCTATATCAATAAAAAAACAATACACACACTACCATGTATTTGATACACACATGCATGCGTACTATTTGTTTATTGTCAAATTTTTCTTATTGCTTATAGTCTGTGGTCAAATTGAGAATAAATTAATATTGCTTGTCTAAAGGGTAATCTTGGCGAAATCTGTAATGATAGAAGAGTAAGTAGAGTAAGAGTAATATATATAATAGTCTTTGACCATATAATCATAATAGTGTTATAAACTTATAATTTTAATTAATTATAGTCTAATTTCGACTACCGGAGGACCACTAGTTTAATAAATTCTGTGAGTTAAAGTGGTCGTTATAGACGTCTGGTTTTTTTCAAATATTTTTAAGAAAGCTTTTACCCTTATGTTATTAAGATCCAGTAAGTATTTTAGAGGGCAACCTAAACTCGATTAGATAAAATATTCGTGGCTTGAACCAGGTACACGCACCCTATGCATTTATTATTAAAATGGACACTCGACTCAAGTCAATTGTTTAATTTTAGTACACATTTCAATGCAAAGCAAAATTTGAGTTCATGACTCACTTAAAAATTTCCGACATAGACCACAAATTCATGATTTCATGTGTGTGGGATCCGCTCGTTAATTCGTGAAAAAAAAAGAAGAAAACTAAAAATCGTATTTAGTATATACACAGTCTCTCTATATATGGATGAAAAATGGTGTAAGAGATACCGAATAGATGTACCGAAATTTTCGAAATGGTTCAAATTCTTAATGATCAATTGTGTAATTACGTGTGGTCACCCTTGCGGACTGCGAGTGTTGCGGCGACTAGCGCCCCCAGTGCGAGCCTTAATCGCGATTTTAGATTTTAAATAGCCAACTTTAGAGTTAGTGGTGCGCCGAGTCACAGCTTAGATTTAACGATAATTTAAACGATTTTGTCAACTTTACTTCACGCCTCTATTTTAAGTTCAAATTTAAGCATACAAAATAAAATACACAATTAATATCGTTGGCGGGAAATCGTGCAATTAATATTTCGCGTTATTAGCAACCAGTGTAATTATTACAAAAATAATCACCTAAACGAATGACCTTTCAAATACCAAAAGGCGAATCGAATCACAAACAAAACCACGACTAATTAACATTAAGGGCGATACAATATCGATAATACAAAATCAATAAAATAATCGAACGAAAAAATCGATATCGGTCGATTGATCTCGGCCGGTTCGGCTCTCTTTGATGTTCTAATAATGCGACCAAATTAAGTCAGAAAAGGTAAATGCGTGACGAATCGATCAAAAGTGTTTATTATCGATTGCGATGTTTATCCTTAAACGATTATTCGGATAGTTTCGAGGGAAACTGCGAGTGGCGTCATCATCCTTGTTTTGGTAATAGAAAGATGTTTTTGGTCAAAAAGTTAAACTCCAAATTGCATACCATATATCCGTACACGGCGTGAATAACTTGACAAGTCGACTAATATCAAATTTTAAGTTATAGCAGAATTGTCGTCCAGATTACTTGTTTTATATGGGGAATAAATGAGTAACTCGATTTTCTCACGTATTTTTGGGATATTGCACTTGTGAATTACTAAACAACTTTGTTTCCAACGAGAACATGATGACATTTAGATATATCTAAACATATTAATGTTATTTATTTAAATAACTCAACACGTTAAGTTATTTACGCCACATAATTAAATGAACTAACAGAATACCTTTAGATGATCAATTATTCACATAGCCCATAATTGTGTTCGCGACTATACATATCTTGTTGTCAAGTTATTAACGGCTTGAAAAAGCATAATAATATTTAGAAAAAAGAAAGGATAAAGATGAAGCAAAGTGCAACTCATCCATTCGAACATATACATATGATCTTCAGCAGTGCTTACCCACCCCCTATCTTAAAACTTCTGTTTCTTTTTATAAAAGACCGCTATGATCCTACAATCTCACAATCCATGATTTAGCAACTAATAAGGCTACATGTTACATGTAGGACGAAACCATCGGTGCTCGTCAAATCGCGTCGTGTCTGTGGCATTTTCTTCAGAATGTGCCTTCAAAAGATAAACAGGTCACATTTTATTCAGATACATGTGGAGGCCAAAACAAAAATAATACGGGTGCAATGATGTTCATGTATTTACTTCATGTGTATCCAACGCTAGAAACTATTAATCACAAGTTTCTTGGATTGTGATTCACATGGAGTGTGATTCGGATCATGCCTTCATTGAGAGAACCAAAGAGAAAACGCGACTTAAAATTAACTACCTATTTTAATGACTAGGTGTAACTTATAAGATTAATAACGCATATGCCGTTGTATCAATTAAGCGCGAAAATTTTCTAAATTAAGTTCAAAAAAAGAGCCATTCACGATTTAAAAAAAAGACAGTTCCGAAGATAAATTCTTGTGGCAAACTGTAAAATGGCTGCAATACAAAAAACCTATTGGAGAAATACGTTTCAAGATAGATTTGACAGTGAAAGCTCTTTTAAGGTAATCAACTTTCAGAAAAGGAGCAAATATAATATAGACAACGTCCAGATAGAAGTTGTCTCTAAAGACATCTTGCCAATAAGTAGAGAAAAGAGAAGAATTTAGTGGATTTATTACGTTTAATAGACACAGCATTTCACGATTTTTATAAAAACATAAAGACAGACAACCCACCAAAAAATGCCACAACTTAGATACTGAAGACCCTGATTTAGAGAGAAACGGAGAAGAACAGTAAAGAATAATAGAATAGTAATTCCAGAAGCAGAATAATTTAAGTTTCTTTTAATTAATAAAAAATATAATTAAGTACAAGTTTTGGGTTTTAGTTTGAGATTGATCAATTCAAGTGGCTTATTATTACATCATCATTCTCCTCCCCTTCTCCCAGTCACCTAGGGTCGGCGCAACATGTTTTCTCCTTCCATACTCCTCTATCATATAGCATTTCTTCGCTCACTCCCCTCTTACACATATTGTCTTTCACGCAATCCATCCATTTCATCTTAGGTCTACCTCTTCCTCTATATCCTTCCACATTTATAGTTAACACTCTCTTACCAAACTCATTTTCATTTCGCCTCAGCACACTTTTTTTTATTGCTTAGATGGGTGGACGAGCTCACAGCCCACCTGGTGTTAAGTGGTTACTGGAGCCCATAGAAACCTACATCGTAAATGCGCCACCCACCTTGAGATATAAGTTCTAAGGTCTCACATGTCCATACCATCCCATCACATCCCATTCCATCTCACCATCCAACCACCATCAAATGGCTATTACATATTTATGTATATTTTTTAAATCTATGTTATCAATTTTATTACTTTTCTCGGATTTTAATAAATTGCTTAGGTGAATAAATTGACAAGTCGTCGGTGAGCAACTTGATATGTCATTTTTTTCTTGATTAAAACGTTAATTTATTATTATACTTACACTGTGTGAAAATTCGGATGAAATTACTTAAATACGCATAAAAATTATATCAAAGGATAAAAAAATAGATTTACCAATAATATGTAAACTTACAAATGGCTGCCCTGAAAAGTATGCATTTTCGACTTGTCAATGTATTCACGCCGTGTACGGATATTATATACGGTGATATTTAGTGTTTTTTGCTCAAAATGGACTGTGAAATCGTTCTAACCCGGTTTTGTTTCGTATCATTTTGTTATTATTTTTTTAAATGTTATGCAAGATGAGTTTCATTTTCATGTAATTTCCAATGAATATATATAATTTTAAGAAATTTTGGTACAATATGTACAGAATATTTAGTGATTACTTCCTTGACCAGATTGATTCTTGCGCTACCTACTACCATTTTTTCTTCCTTGATTCTCATGTATTCTTGGTATCGTTATGAATCTTTAACTTAAACTAATTAAAAAACCGCTTCATTGCTCTAATTACTAAAGTCTAGTTCGTAGTGTGTCACGGGAATCGGATATGATTTTTAATATTCTATTTTTGACCAATAGTATTTAGTTTAGTCATTCGTGACTGCGAATCTTCGAATGGTTTTTTTGTCATCTGATCCTTGAATTAAGTCTTATTCACGGTGTTTCCTGAATAAGATTCTACAACATATCCTTCATCAAACGAGGTTCTAAAAAGTCCTGAGTGATCCTTGAGTGGGCCTTGCGGATATTTATGATATCAGAGGTTCTAAGCTAAAAAGTTCGCTAACTCTTATAAGGTAAAATTAGAAACAAAAATGAGATTGTAATTTGTATTACTATCATGACAGGAATTACAATAACATTTTGTATCACGAATTTTTCCCTTTTCCCAATAACCATCTGAGATAGGTTATGAAATAATAAATATATTAATTTAATTCAATCAATATGCTATCTATCCGCCAGTGAACCAATTAATGGCATACCCGACCATTAGACAAACATAATCTCATTTTTGTAATGAATGCTTGTGTATTTACAATAGTTTGCGTGATCCATACGATAGGGAAGATTTTAATTAAGTTATAAACTATCATAGATGTCAGGGGGAGAAAGATACTTATTAAAAGCAACCTCAATGCTACGAAAAAAGCATTTATATAAGATTTCTCGCAGAGGCGACTCTGCCTAGTACTAAATATGTATAGCGTAATGATACGTCAACAAAGATTTACAATGTGCTTTAAAAGCTTATAATGAGCGAGGTATGTCCATTAGTTAAGGGAGGTGTACAATTAAGGAATGGAAGCTCGCGCACAACGGTTGCATGTCAGCCACCGGCCTTCCGTGTGAACCCGGGTTTATTTTAACTAGCCGTTTATTTAAATTATTTTACAGTTGGAAATTTATTTTAGTCTAGACAGACAGATAGTTTCCACGTCCACTGTCCTCCACGTACTGCTGAGCGGTTACTGAAGAGAAATTTGTTAGATTTATAAAATACTTTTACAGTATAATGTTTTCTACATTATTCTTTACAATATTCTTTCATAGCGGAAGCCGCTTGTGAACTATGTTTGAGATCTATAAGTGAAAAAGTTGACGTTACCACTTATTAAATAAAAATTACGTCGTAAGTTAAATGTTAGACGACGGTCGATTTGTTAAAAGCAGAGCTCATATACATCAGAATGTCAAGGTCACTACCCACCTTGAAACATGATGTTGAAGTTTCAGTTATATTATATAAGGGTTATTATTCCATTCTTCTAATGAGAACGGATAATTATTTCGCGGTAGAAAATCACCTTAATATTATGTCGTATTGCCTTTGAAATGTATATTCCAAAACATTATCATGTATCCATCTAAGTAATATCTGTAATTCATTTACCAAAGTTGAAATTGTACCAGTATTTTATTGATGGTGAACGGTGAATAAGTGATCAATGACGTCATGGGTCTAGTTATATGGGTTTTTCTAATGGAGCTGTTATTTTGTGAAGTTGTTTATTTGTTCACATTAAGGTGATTGGATTAGATGCTAATGAAAATGTTTATGCTATCGACATAGGTACTTTCTTCAAGAATAATATTTTATTACCATCTGGTATCATAAGCTTATAGTGTACTTGTATTGTGTACCAGGGGTATGAAGGTCAAAGTTCCAATAGCATTGCACGGCCAGGTCTTAATACTCTCGGTTTATTGGGGTATGTGACACATCAGTACCATTTTGTGTCTTTAAAGGTGGCACCAGCTTAAGAAATTTTCCTGTCCGAATAGTAATAGTTAGCCGATCCCTCGTAGAAGAGTTAAATATGTGCCCAACAACCCTAGTCAAAAGTATGCATTCACATTGAAATATTTAGTGCTGATGCCGGATTTATTTTACTAGCGAAAATATGCAGACCAATAGTGTGTACCTGATCCGTGTTAAGCGATACTAATTGAAGCCTATTCAGATATCAATGTGAAAGCTGCGTAATGAGAAGAGGACAGAGCTTCCCGTCTGAATCCCAAGCTGTATTGTATATAAAAGAAATTACTCTGTCTATTTTTTTAAAGGATGTCTGGATAATACTATTGACTTAATGCAGTTACGTTTTGTTATAAACTTACCCTATAAATGTCAATTACCCAATTCTTTGTTTAATATTCTTAATGTAGTGTTAATTACAACACCATTACCCCGAATATAGTGGTTGTACGTGAGGACAATGAACACGAGTGTAGCGAGGTGCCCATCATCTAATAATGATCAATGATCTGGGGCCTCCGACGAGGAAATGCCAAATATTACATACATCACCCGTACTTTGTCCGCACTGACAGACGTGCGGTGCTCAGAGCGATGCCTTATTAACATCTAGATCTTACACTTTTTTTTATTAAAATTTGTAACTTTTACGTTTACTCAGTACCCGTAAATATACTTATAGATACTTTGGTATTCAAATCTTCAGAATTTAGAAAATGTTGTATTTTATCGCGAGGTTACTTTTTTCTTTCCTACCTACGCTGATATAGCCTCTTAAGGCTTACCCTAGCGTGTAGGTGAGCTCTCGGGGCTCAAACCAGGAGGTGTTGATAGCAATGGCCCTAGTAAGAGCAGTGCTTTACAGAATCTACTACGGGATTGGAAACGCAACCCACTGAGAAGATCCGGCGAGAAACTCAATGGGCTGTGTCTATGGGTTAATTTACTCGCCGAGCCCTTCGTCGCAAGCGACGGGTTCGACGAGAATGATAACCGGTGCTTGAGGTGCTCTCATAGTTGTTCAAATGTTTATATGGAAACATTAACCAGGCCATCATACATGAAATTATTGCATGTTAATTTTTTTTTGTGGAATTCGCAAGACCGTCTAAATCAATACAAAAACTTTTTTTGAACATCGTAGTTGGATTAATGATTCTCGTCAGAATGTTCGTTTCTAACCTTTTCATTGGTCTACAAGAAACCATAGAGCGCCAGAGGTCAAAAACTCGAAGTTAAAAAATCGATTGGCGATGTTACACGAGATCACATTTGATTACTATTTGTAACGTTTATATTAATCCAATTGATGCGCTCAACCCGATGTTTCTGATTGACGTACCGAATAACGAGTCTATTTTGTTCGAGTCGAATGCGGCCGCCGCAATGGGAGGTACGGGTCACTCATTTTTGATACGTGGTTCTCAATGTGACTTCTAACGGAAAGCGTTTCTAGATTCCACTACTAGTTACATTACTAGGAAGTACAATTCGGAAACGATGCTGTTTTTTTTCACAACTAGCTACAGGTAGATATAAAATGTCTTTATTTTCTACCAAGTTACATTATGTTTTTATTTTATATTTTTTTTATTTCCCTTGTGGCCAGGCGAGCATACGGGCCACCTGATGGTGAGTGGTTACCGTCGCCCATGGGCTTCAGCAATGCCAGGGGCAGAGTCAAGCCACTACCTACAATATAATAACATGAAATATCATTGCACTGTTATATTTCAGGAACCACCAGACTTATACTCCAAAATCAATTCTATGAAGTTTATACAAAATATTAATGGTAATTGGTTGTCTTTGCGACTAAAATTGTCTTTCGTTGTTTTTTGACGACGGTAGTACTGGGAACATTTTTTTTTTGTTTTTGAATATGAACAGGAAAGTGTCGTAGCGGTCACAAGCGTATTTGACCCGATTTCACTTCAAATATATATTCAATGAAACAAAAAAGCCTTCAAGCAACCAGGTTAGCACTCAGTAACGCAACAATTTCCTTAATTAATCTCAAAAGAGCCGCGTATTGACGAGCGAGCGAGGCGTTTGACTCTGTGACCCCCAGAGCTCTGTGTAATCGATGCGTCGCTCATTATGTGTCGATGATAAAAGATAGAAATTGACCAAATTCCGGGACGAACTCAGATTTGTCTCTTGTGGGATATAATAAACTATAGTGCAAGCATATATGTATATATTTCCTGTCGATGAAACTAAAGTATTCAATGCTTCCGTATTTTTTTAAATAAGTGAATGATACACAAAAATTAAATATTATCTATTTCTACGCATGTTTTTGCCGTGTTACGAAATTCTAAGTGGACACGTAAATTTCGTTATATGACATAAATTACAAATTAATTGAAGCTAAAAAAATGTTTTTAAGTATTGCGTATTTGTGACTCGCTTACGTTCGGTTTTAATTATTCCGCTAAGCCAAAGCCATGATTTTAAACATGGAAAATTCTAATAGCATGATAAATTATTAAGTAAAAATTAATCATTACTTATTTAGCACATGACAAGGATGGAGAAATAAAACGACCTCTTTGGGAAGTAAAACTGAAATCTTTAATCTTGAATTTATTCATACAATTTTATGCTGTTATGGTGCTTTTTTCCCCCTACCTATGCTCATAGCCTTCAGAGGCTATTTCAGCTTCTCCTTGACGTGTAGGTGAGCTCACGGGGCTCAAACGGGAGTGTTGATAACACTAGCCCAAGCAAGAGCAGTGCTTCGCAGAATCAGTGGACTGTGTCTATGGGTTAATTCACTCGTCAAGCCCTTCGTCGCAAGCGACGGATTCGACGAGGACGGTGACCGGTGCTTGTGGTACCTAAAATCACCTTTAATGCATCGAGTTTTGGTGCATATTTACATGTTCGCTTCAGCGTTAAGTCTTATGTCTAAGATAGTTGGTTCCCAATTGTGCGGCTCCTCACCCTCGCGACTTGTCTTCAATCCAGCTCTGTGCGCACAGTACGATTCCCACGTTTCGAACAGGTCATTACTTTATTAATCTTTGATTAGATTTTAGCGAATTGAGGACGGTCGCTTTGTTGATGATTAACTTTTATTATCTATTACATTTATAGTATTTCGTTTGGATAATATCAGATAGCTTTGATGTGGCGAACTGGGAGTTTTAGTGAAACGCTTTCGTTTGGATTTAATTTTCAATTAAATGATTTGGTCTCACACTGTCGCGGATGTATTGTTGGTCAATATGATTCCTTATCACTAGAAGTTTGATTAAAAATGTTAGACTTAGCATTGTTTTTAGTAATTCATAGTTGTAAGTTTAATTATAATCTGATTATTAATGAAAATCCTCGAATCATTGTAGTATCCGCCCTAAGTAACACCATCCTTGCTTATTGTCATACCTATCTGTTTATGAGCTCATTGTAGGGTCTTACGGGTGATTATTATGTGTGCGGTGTTATCATAGAATAAGACTAAGGTTCTATAGAATAAGACTATTTCTGTCACGAAGCAGGCACGTGATTTATGTAGTTTAAAGGAAGGCAGCCCTTATCCCTGACATCAGGTCCCAAGATGTGTGGTGGTATGCACGTCATGAAGTCCATGGACTCCTATTAATAATTTACGTCAGGTGGGCTGTGAGATCATTCATACAATTACGAAAGAAGGTAGGCACCACCCTCCTTCCTTTTCCTGCCGTAAAGAAGCCGTGAATTTTGCTAAGAAGGACAGTGCAGCCTTTACGCCAATGCCATTGGGAATTATATCCTACATCAGTGTACGCAACAGCATTAGAGTTATGGTGCTTAAGAATTTTGGTAGCCGTTTAACATCAGACGATAAGCAGATAGATGGTTATCTGAGTTATAGTAAATTTCTTAATCTACGTCAGGTTTTTGAAAAAGTTAGCAAACACGAGTTGACACATTAGCATCCAATTAACATGCATATTATTTTTTGCCAGCACACGTGAGTATCCAAACCTACACCTAGCTATTGAAAAAATCTGAAAAAATCAGATTTTGTGGGTACCTACTTTAAGCTAAATGGTTGAATTCCTATAAAAATCTGAAAGCAAGCTGAGCTTCAAGTCTGCGTCTCCAAGCATTTCATATTTTAAACATACCTCTCGTCTATTTACCGAAAGTCTGTATCACGGACTTTAATAACGTGATAAAACCACGTCGCATAAAGATTTCAAACCAAAAACCACATGCATACATTATTAGACAAAAAGTCGAAGCGACGCCCCGCAGTTCTGCGGTCGATTATCACCGTGACAATACGCGAGGGAGCAGAAACAAACAAATAAACAAAAAACACGAGTTAATGTGGGTACCATTTCGTGAAGTCAAAATATTATTCTAAGAATATCGAACGGCCATTGTCTTGTGGCGAATCTTTAATTTCTTAGATCCGATTTATGGTACAGGCTGTTGAATTGTGTTTTTTGTTTAACATTGAATTTTGGAAATTTTGCGACGCTAGAGGTTTTAAGTTGGGTGTACAATATTTAAATAATACGTGAGATTTTTTTATCTCTTTAAATAAAACACTCGAAAATCTTTATAAGCAATAATATAAATATAGTGTAAACGTGTAGACACCATATTAAGATGTGTCCGAGCCTAAAAAGTTGGAAATTAGAAGTTGAGAATATTTGATCCTTTTCAGTTATTTTAGGACATTAAACCTCTGCCCTGAATTTTTTTATTTTGATCCAGCTTTACAGCGGTAATGTCATTGGCGAAAACAATTCTCACAAGATTTCAGTGAGTTAAAAGTAATTGCAATTTTAACACCACTTAGATATTCCTAAAATAAATCACACTGTATACATTGTTTCCTGTTATTCCATATTCAAATTTCGTACCACAACCCCATGCTGGCAGCACAAAAACAGTTCATAATGAGCCATAAATATTTCATAATCTGTCAAGAAAAAGTAGCTTAAAACTGTCATAGTTCCGTGAGAATTCATTTACACACATAACCTAAACAAATTTCGAACTTACTGAAACACATTAAAGATTATTTTTGTAAATCATTACTTTGGGTTGCGATAAAGTATTTTCGACTGTATTTCTTAAGAAGTAAGAGCTATGCATTCATAGTTTTTGTCTTCTTTGAAAGGATTAATTTTTGTGCGTGATACGTTTGTGTCTATTCCTGTAATGGTGGGTTTAACGTTTCAATTTGTGTATTTTTTCCGAAGCTTTGTTGTGTGATACATCCTTTGAGTACATTTAGAGTATTTGCATGGGCTATTCATTATTTGAAAATTGATCAAGGGTGGTTTTTACCAATGACGACATGTTAACGTTTAAGCAGATTATCGTACCGTTGACGTTTTAAGACGCTGGGCCATTATGTTGTATACTGTACCAGATGTTTTTATTTATTATCAGTAATAGATGGACGATTTCACAGCCCACCTTGTCTTAATGGTTTAACCATACTGAATGCCATCGCCCGCCTTACGACAAGAGGTCGAGATCTCAGTGACATTCAGATAATTGCCACTTCAACATTCGAACCAAAACCTGTGTCAATCGAACAATTTGATAAGAACTTGATTGGGCGCCATGTGGGATAGATTACGATACCGCGGAAGATGTCCCAGATCTAACTTCTACTATAACCAAGTCCTAAATACGTCCTAGAGGATTCAACTGATCCACTCTAAGGGCCTGGCCACAGCTACTGGCGGTGCGTTTTGCGGTGCGTTGCGAGGCGCGGCGGGCGGCGTGTTTTGCGGGGGTATGCCACAGCTAGACTAGTTGCGACGGCGGCGGCGTCAGAGGTGCACGTATTTAGAAAGCCCTATCAAATTTCCCTTTCAAAAGTGGCACGATATTACCTTGAAATAAGTGCGTTCTTAGCTGAAGATATTATTCAATCAAGAATAGGAGCGCACCCAGTTAGAAAAAGAGAGAACTTGGCGAATTTCACCCTATTTATTAGGTATTATATTAGGAATATAAGAACTATCCCGATAAATAGATTATTAATAGATTCAACCTTCACAGAGATTACCAGGTTCAAATCTCAATTTACCATACGTGTTAATTGCTGATAAAGCCTATCCTCTTAAAAATTATTTGATGCGCCCATATCCACCGGGTGGTTTAAATGCGGAACAAATAATTTTCGACAAAACATTATCCCGGGCAAGTGTCACAATTCAGTACGCGTTTGGTATTCTAACTAATAAATTTCGTATTTTTACGAAAAGTGTAAAGGCAAACAAAAACCACGCGATATTGATTATAAAGGTTTCGTGCCTTAAAAGAAAGTGATGGAGACAGAGATGCAGATTTTCAGCAGTTTGTTTCCCAGTTTGGAGACTCCAATATTCACAATAGCGTACGCAGATCAAGACGGAATAATCGAGCAACGGTTCAAGCATCTAGAATACGAAATCAAGTAAAATTTCAAATTTTATTTCAATAATCCTATCCAAGAGTATCTAGGAAACCATTAGTACCAGAAAATTGTTGTTTTATTTTGTCCCACATTTTTTTTATAACATGCCTATATTTATGATGTGGATGTTTTGACATCCATATTTCTGGTCTACTCAGTATTTCACTAATGAATTGTTCCACATCCATTATATTTTATTAGCTCAACGCGCGGTAAAAACAAAATGATTTGTTTCGGTCGCGCGATGCCTCAATGCGTCCACCGACACCGCCGCGCGCGCCGCTCTGAACTGTGGCCGCCTCCATATTGTCTAGTACATTTGTTTCACTCGCACATCGTGCAGCTCGTCGCCGCCAGACAAGACAAGACAAGAAGGGTCGTCGTACCCCCTTTCGGGGGCACGGAACGGGCCTCGGGGCAAACCCCACTACCCGGGACGGGGCTCCCTGCCACACAGGGCAGGGGTGAAATTATTGCAAGACGGGATTAAGGGAGGCTGTTCGCAGCGTGCTCGGCACACTCACATCGACAAAATGAATAAATACTTAAATATAATACGATGGGCTTGTTATTTTCCTGGGTGGAGTGATGCCCGCGGAGGAGTCACCCCGGCGCCGGCTGCTGTCCTCTGCTTGAATTTTTTTTTTTTTTTTTTTTTTTTTTCCCTACTTACTATTAACTAACTAACTAAAACTAAATTACTATACTAACTAACTAACTAACTATACACTATATACAAAAGCAGGGCAGCAGTCAGCAACTAAACCGGGGCCCGCCACCGGCCCCATGCCGCGGCCCCACCTCTACAAGTCAGAGGGGGAGCCGCGGCACTGGTTTGGCGCTCACCCGCTAGGGGCTCCCCAGAAGGGGAAGACCGTCGCGGAGAGGGACCGACGTAAATCACTCCCCTTAAGGGGGAGTGGTTCACCCAAACGGGTGATAGAAATGGGTCCCCATAGGGGGGCACCCCAACAGTGTGGGGGGAAATGAAGAGTGTGGACAGCTCAGTCCCATGGGGGCACTCATTATGAGCACTCCCATATCACTCCGGTTAAGCCGACTATCTTACCATAGCCGGGGGTTACAGTAGCTCCCTTGGTAGCGCCTGACCATCAGGTGGTCTGGCGTGCAAGGGAGCTATATTGTGGAGATGCTCGTGGGGTCCACCGTCAGCCCGCTCGTACATATTACGAGCTAGCCTCCGAATGAACTCCTCGAGCGACTCCACATCTAGATCCCGGGCGATTACGTCATTTCTGACGTAACGCCCTGCTCCGACTATCGTGCGAAGAGCCAGATTCTGCTGGGCCTGTAACTTCACCCGCATGATCTGCGGGATGAGGTGATACCAGGCCGCAGCTGCGTACGTGATACGGGAACGGACATACGTCTTGTAAATGCCGAGTCTAGTCCTGGTCGGCAACCTGGAGGCCAACACCGGCCGGAGGAGAAACCTCGCATAGCGGGCGGCCGCCAACGCCGACTTGGCGTGGGCGGTCATCCTCAAACTCCGGTCGATATTGACTCCCAGGTATCGGACACTGGGCCTAAACTCGACATTGACTCCACGGAGACTGAGCTGTCCTGGGACGGCTCTTGTGCGGACCGGACCGAAGAGGATAGCCGCGGTCTTCCCCACGTTGACCGCGACCCTCCATCGGTCCAGCCACTGGGGCAGTAGGTCCAACAGCCTCTGCATCCTCGAAATGGCCGCAGAGGGGAAATTAGAGGACGAGAAGTAGGCGCTGTCGTCGGCAAACAGCGCCAACTTCACGTCGGCTTCCCACGCTTGGAGGTTGCCCTCAAGCGTGGGAATGTCGTTGGTGTAGAGAGCGTAGAGGACTGGTGCCAGGACGCTTCCCTGCGGAACTCCGGCCGTGACTGGGCGCACCGACGACTTTGCGCCCTCGACTGCGACAAGGAAGGATCTTCCCTCCAGGTACGACCCCAGCAGTCGCACATAGGCGTGCTGGAGGTCCGTGTTCTGCAACAGCTTGTAGATCAGTCCCGCATGCCAGACACGGTCGAAGGCCTTCTCGATATCGAGAAAGACTGCGGCCGTGTACTGGCGCGCGTTGGACCGATCCGCCAAGTGGTGCATAACGCGGACCAATTGCAGCGTTGTCGAGTGACCGCTGCGAAACCCGAATTGCTCGGGTCTGAGAAGGATGTGCGGCGACACCCTTCTCAGCAGCAGCCGCTCGAACAACTTGCCCATATGCGACAGCAGAGTGATCGGACGATAACTGGAGGGATTTCTCCTATCCTTGCCGGGTTTGGGCAGGGCAATAACCTTGCCCAATTTCCAAGTTCCCGGGAAGTGTCCTGTGGACAGAATGGAATTGAACAGTCGTGTCATGAATGACACGACCGTTTCGGGGAAGTGGAAAAATGCGAGGGAGGGAATACCGTCCTCGCCCGGCGCCTTGCGCCTCTTCATCCGCTTGATGGAGAGGCGCAATTCACTGGGAGTGATGAAATCACCATCTCCCAACGGTGGCACCGGGGAGGAGAGTAGGCTTGCTACGCTCTCTTCCACCGATTGGTGGAATGCGGCCTCTGAGGGTGCAGAGTTATTTGGAGCGAACTGCCGCTCCAGCATTACGGCCAGGACATCGGCGCGGGCCTGAGCCGAGAAGCATCGGTTGCCCCTCTCGTCCACGAGTGGACAAGTCGGGGCAGGCCGATTTGAGAGCTGGCGGCAAAGTCGGTGGAGGGACACGGACGAGGGGTCCTCACGGGTCTCCTCGATCCGTTCCTCCCACGCATAGCCCCGATAGGAGCTAATCTTCGCCGCCAACTCCGCTTCCAGCTCATTAAGCTCGCGCTTGATCCTGGGACAACGAGTTGTCGCCCAGAGCCTCCTCAGGCCCCTCTTCCGGCGAATAATCGCTTTCAGATGGGCCGGGAGTATACCTCTGGGCCCGCCGCTGGGCACAAGAGTCGTCGCCTGGTCGATCGCTCCCCTGATGGAGTCGACAAGGCGGACTGCCGCGTCGTCGACCCCCTCAGGGGTGTTGGGGTCCTGAATTACGGGAACGTCGACTAGGCGTCTCTTAAAGAGCTCCCAGTCGACCTTCGGTCGTAGGGGCGAGGTCGCAACCCGGGTAAGCCCCATTCCCAGTGTGACCAGGATAGGGAGATGGGGGGTACCCAGGTCGTACAGTGCCTCAATAGTTAAGGGGCACCGTAGCCCCTTATGAACGCACACATCCAACACGTCGGGCTGGAGTTGCGCGGCGGTCGGAATGTGCGTGGGTTCGTCGGGGCCGACCACAGAGTAGTCGCCCCTATCGGCATCTTCTAACAGCCGCCTGCCCACTGCTGAGTTCAGTCGGGAGCCCCAAGCGACGTGCTTCGCGTTGAGGTCCCCGACCAGCAGAGCTGGGCGGCTGTCGCAATTCAGGACCCGTCTTATGTCCCCGGGGTGGAAATCAGGCCCCGGGGGTCTATACGCGGCATAAACCCGCATATCTCCCCCCGAGGTGTGGATCCTCACACCGATCGACCTTGTCGATGTGAAGGCCAGCAAATCCAACTGATCATGCACCACGTCTCGCCTGACGAGCGCCGCAGTGCCCCTGAACGGCGTCCCGGCAGGACTCACCTCGTCACGTCGGTACATGAAGTAGTTTGGAATCCTGAACACATCCCGAGGACGTAGCTTGGTCTCGCCCAGGAGCACAACCTCAGGGTTGTACTCCCGGGCCGCCAGATGTCACGCGCCTTTCACCGCGCCTCGCAACGCACCGCAAAACGCACCGCCAGTAGCTGTGGCATACTTCATAGGTTGTCTACCATTTGTTTTCGCCGCTCCCGCTTGCCGCGCCTCACGACGCACCGCAATTCGCACCGCTCTCGGCTGTGGCCAAGGGGTAATGCTTTTGTACGCTGCTAATTCCAATACGAAGATCAGCCGCTATACAATCGCCGTACTCATGGAACTCGTCGGAGGTTTGATTTGACACTTAGTCTATAGTGCTTACCCACTGAATCTAATCGATTTCGATCCCGTAGGAGATGTATAATGTTAGGTATTCCTCTGAGACGCTCGAGCAGTTACTACTAAGCCCTCGATCTTCGGCTGAGCACTCAAGATCTTCCACTCTTCCTGGAGAAGTTGAAAAGGCACTGAATACAATTTAGAATTTATCTGATTTTGTAAAATGTGGGCTTTGGAAAAAGAGTATTATATAAATTTTGATGGAGTAATTGATTATGAAAAAAAAATGTTAATGAATTGCTATCTTTGGCAACGAAATTCCTTCAATATTTAAACTCAATTTTGTTATATTTTACGCCATACATCGACATTGGACAGTATTTTTATCGCATTAGATGGACAGACGCATTCAAGGACCACTTGATGATGAGTTGTTTTTGTAAATATAAATAATAAACACGATGGATAAAAACAAACACAAAAAGCTCAAAATAATTTATTTAGCGTTATTAATAGCGTATTGATTAATAACAAATTGACATCAATAATGTAGTTTCGATAAGAAGTTTAAATAATAAATTAACAGTTCAATATCAAAATAAATTTCTGGCAACAAATACTCGTATATTCGTGAATAATAAATCCTGTGAACACGTTCATTTTATATTTAGTTCGCGATCAATAGTGTCGAACAACGTTTCTTGTTTCTAGAAATCTATGAGCTTTTAAATTATAAATCCTAGAAATTACAAACAGAAAGTCAAATTACAATAGCAAGTAAATGTAATAAGAGAATAAGGTAGATAATAATTTACAATGTATATTTGTGTAACGACTTTACCGCGGTTTGCTGACAACTACGAGACAGAAACAAATTATTTGACTGGCGCTATACTGCGAACGAAACTTCTTGATACTTGATTAATAAAATACACGATTCCTGTTAATCTTACTTTACGGAGTAATTAAGAATTATTGCACTGAGGCCGACTGTCGTTTCTTTTTCGTTCAGACATCAGTCTAAAAACAACAGAGCAGTTAAGACCTGGTAGGAGTGTGTCAAGTGGGGTTCCTAATAATATTAACCTAATTGGTAACAGGTATATTGTTACAAACCCGAATGCTACGGATTATTAATTAAAACAACAAAGTCTTTACTGGTAGTAGGACCTCTTGTGAGTCCGCGCGGGTAGGTACCACCATCATGTATATTTCTGCCGTGAAGCCTTCAGGCCGGAAGGCATGTTCAGACCAGAGCGGCAGAAACAATCAAGATGATGGTACCTAGCATGCAGGCCCACAACACACCCTACGACCACAAAGGGCCAGCTGGCCATTGCAAAGAAGTCGTCGTGGCCTAAAGGATGAGACATCCGGTGTATTTGTATCTTGCGATGCACCGGTGTTTGAATCCCGCTGGCAGGTACCAATTTCTCTAATGAAATATGTACTTATCAAATGTCCACGATTCCACAGTGAAGGAATAACATCGTGTAATAAAAACCAAACCCGCATAATTATAATTTGCGTAATTACTGTTGGAGGATGTCTTGTGAGTGCGCACGGGTAGGTACCACCACCCTGCTTATTTCTGCTGTGAAGCAGTAATGCGTTTCCGTATGAAGGGTGGGGCAGCCGTTGTAACTATACTGAGACCTATATCTCAAGGTGAGTGGCGCATTTACGTTGTAGATGTCTATGGGCTCCAGTAACCATTTAACACCGGAGGGCTGTGAGCTCGTCCACCTATCTAAGCAATAAAAAAAAATCTTATTCACGTCTATGGCTCCTAAACCAAATAGCGCTCTATTTAGTATTTGCTACTTTTTAAAATGAAGAGCCTATGAGAATGTTGATTTTGATTAATAAAGGCTGTTGTTGTTTTTTATAAATTTTAGTCTGGTATTTTTTCTAGTTAAACTCCCAGAGCATCTGAGGCGATTCTTCATTTTACAACGAAAGCTCCTGCTTAGCTTCACGTTTGCTTGTAACAATAAAAAGCTTTTAATATTAGTATTCCAGGATGAAAGAATAGAAATCTGACTATAAAACTAATCTCATTGTGGTGCAGTCGCTTAAACCGCGGAAGTGTAAAAATGTAATCTATTTTAAACATTTGTCGTGAAGAGGTCCTCCTTTACTGTCACTAATGATATAGGCGAGGCAACGCGGTGGTTTACAACGGTTACGCGGTTTCTCTAGTATTGTCGCTAAATTGTTACTTTACTATGTAGCTTATAAGAGGTTATTGACCGCCCGGAGATTTTTATGTAATGCCTCATTTTCAAAATGCTTATTTAAGTTTAACATCTTTGAGCGCGAGATGCCGGGTATTGATTATATTGGTCATTTATAAAAATCGTCTATATTAATGAAACCACTAGCTGTTTGAACGACCTTTTATGTAGGGTTTAAGAAGAATAAGAAATACTGAAAATCGAGTTTGTGTGATACATGAGATATTTGGAATAACCGCAATTATAATAATAGATCCACCAAACAGAGTCTCCATTTAAAGAGAAAATACCTTTTTCAGAATTCAAAAGTTTAGATCGTATAATTGAGCTAGTCTTGACTCTGGTGATGCCTTAAACTGCCACATCTTAAATGATCGTTATCGACATTTTTATAAAATTTTGCACGATATATATAAACTGAATATTTCCGCACATCTTAAGACATTGTTGTGTATTACAAATGAAAGTCGGAATTCCAAAGCAGACTGATTTATTTTTGCAACTACCTGCCCTTTTATAATGTGACTTAATATCTATACATAACATTGTCCTCCTCTTAAATTAATGGAATACAAATTCCCGAATGCTGAATAAATGAGAGAACATGGTTGAAACAACGCGTTACATGATATTGCTTACACATGACAGTAAAAACAGGCAATTTCAAAAGTGAGTGTTCACAGGAAACAAATATCGTATGATTATAACTAACATAAAAATACATATACACAAATGATGTTTATACCGCTATTTCCTAACCAAATAATATGCGAACAATAACCCTATAAGGCTCTAAACACAATTTTCATGTTGTTCTTATTCTCGACATTTAGATTACTAGTATACCTGTCATAAATAAAGTATATAATCTTATACACACATATGTAAATATATTTAGTAATTTTGGTCCTTAATTCTCTGAATACACGTTAAAGCAGCTTTACGGCGCTGACGCGATGGTTGCAAGACATTCGGCGCCGGCGAGTGACTAGGAGTCACAGGTTGTGGACTTTCCGGTCCCGTGTCATAGCTGGAGTTGAGCTCCTTTTCTCCGGTCATACACGGACTTTCCCGAACTTCACCCACACTATCATTTACTGATTTTGTCTCGAAATCAGTGTTTAATTTGGACAAAGAATAACGTGATTTTCGACTATTATTACTTATTAAAATCTGGTCGATGTGACGTTTGTGTACCCGCCCGTCATCTGCTGTTACCCTGTATGTCACCGGACCTGAGCGGTTTTTTATTGTTCCTGTGGTCCATTTCTTTTTTCCCTGTGTGAAATCTTGCAATAGGACCGAGTCTCCTTCTGCCGCCTCCCTATATCCGGCTGTGCCTGCATTATAGCTTTCGCTTGCCAGCTGTGCTTCTCGTACTATGGAGCTAGTATTTGGACGCAACAGATCCAGTCTTCCACGCAGGCGACGTCCGAACAAAGCAACTGCTGGTTCGCGCCCTGTAGTGCTGTGCTCAGAATTTCTGTACATAAAGAGAAATTTTGTCAAGGCGGTATTGTCGTCTTCCTTTTCAATTAAAGCCTTTTTCAACACTCTTTTTATGGTTTTTACGGCGTTTTCCGCTGCACCATTGCTAGATGGATGATACGGAGCCACCGGTAAATGTTTTATACCGTTTTTACTTAAATATGTTCTAAATTCGATCGACGAGAAAGGTGGTCCGTTATCAGTTACTACCTTTTTTGCTAAGCCAAATCGAGCAAACAATCGTCTGAGACATGCGATTACTGCCGTGGCTGATGTACAGCTCAATTTTTCCACCTCGATCCATTTTGAATGAGCGTCCACTATAATTAAGTAATATTTGTTATTAAACGGTCCCAAGAAATCAAGATTAAGGCGCGCTCACGGCTCTTCCGGCCATGGCCACGAGTGCAGCGGCACCGATGGTGGTGCAGCGCGCTGAGATCGACAGGCCTGGCACTGAGCACATACACGTTCAATGTCCGCATCGACTGTCTCCCACCATACGTAGTTCCGGCTTAATTGTTTCATCTTAACAATACCCGGATGTCCCTCATGTAACTCCTGTAACACAGTCTCTCGCAATGAAGTTGGAATTATTATTCTGTAACCCCATACAAGACAACCGTGATCAATATGTATGGATTCTCTTCTGTTAAAATAGGGTTTTTCTGCTTGTTCTTTACTGACAGAGGGCCAGCCAAACATGACGTAATCGTAAATTTTGTTTAGTAAAGGATCTTTCGTAACTTCCTTTTTAATTTCTTTAAAACTGAGTGGAAAGCTTTCTTGAACGAAGTTTAGGTAATTATACTCCTTAATATTATTCTTAAAATTAGTATCCAGTGGAAGTCGTGATAGCGCGTCAGCCTGGCAATTATCTGTAGAACTAATAAATTCGATCTCAAAATCATACGCAGCTAGCTTTACAGCAAATCGTTGCAGACGACTCGCGGCGGTTAGAGGTATACCTTTATTCTTTCCAAGAATATAACTCAAAGCCTTATGATCACTTCGTAAAACAAAACGTCTCCCGTACAAATACTGATGGTGTTTAGTAACCCCAAACATTATAGCCAAAGCTTCTTTGTCCAGCTGAGAATAGTTAAGTTCGGCTGGCGCGAGAGTCCGTGAGGCACAGCTGACGAGCCGCTCAGTGCCGTCGATGTGCTTCTGAGTGAGGACGGCGCCCAGTCCGTACTGGCTGCTGTCAACGGACAGCACTAATGGCGAATTTGGGTTATAATGTGCCAGTACCGGAGAGCTGCTTAACACTTTTTTAATTCGTATAAATGCTTGTTGACATTTATCTGTCCAACACCATTCTACATTTTTTTTTAACAAATTATATAAAGGTTTCAAAATATCACTCATATTAACAACAAAGTTCGAATAAAAATTAACAAGACCCATAAAACTTCTCAATTGAGTTAAATTCGTAGGTGCGGGGGCGGCCACTATGGCATCAACTTTCTTTTTGTCAGTGTGTAAGCCCTGTTTGTCTATTTTATAGCCTAAATACGTAACAGAACTTTGAAAGAATTTACATTTGTCATAATTAATTCTTATTCCGTTTTCTTTGAGTCTCCTCAACACTGCTCGTAGATTTGATAAATGTTCAAACCTGTTTTTTCCGGTTACACATATATCGTCCGCAAAAATAACGGTTGACGGCAGACCACTTAGAATCTCTTCCATAATCTTCTGAAAGTTTTCCGGAATGCATTTAATTCCAAACGGAACGCGCTTATAGACAAAAGTACCAATGTGTGTCGTGATCGCTGTCATCGGCTGGGATTCTTCGTCTAAGAGGCATTGCTGGAATGCATTAGATAAATCCAATTTTGTGTAATATTCACCACCACCTAAAGTGGCAAACAAATCTTTAATGTGCGGCAAAGGATAGTGATAATCCTTCAGACGTGGATTTATTGTGATTTTATAGTCGCCGCAAATACGAATATCGCCATTTGCCTTAACGACTGGTACGATAGGCGTGCCGTAATCAGACCTATCTACTTTGTAAATAACTCCCTCACTTTGTAAACGATCAAGTTCTCGCTCAACGCGCTCGCGCAACGCCAGTGGCAGCGCCCGCGCCTTTACAAATATTGGCGTCTTTTCTTTTAGATGTAATTTTATGCGTGATTTACATTTTCCTAAACCTCCAGCAAACACTTCTGGAAATTCGTTTCGTAAAGCCTCCACCGTCGAGGTCGTCTCAGAAATCGAATGACATTTTAGAAAACTTAATTTTAATATTTTAATCCAAATTCGGCCTAGCAGTGGCGGGCCGCCGTTTTTAATTACATATAGTTTTAATTTGGCGGACTCACGACCACAAGATACGTCTACCATTATATAACCGATAGTCTCAATTACATCGCCTGTATATGAACTAAAATTCAAGATTTCGCTTTGTATAGGAATACACATAAAATGCTTTTCATAAAAAGCTTTAGATATGGCCGAAATTTTACAACCCGTATCAATCTCAAATTTACATGGAACATTTTGAACAAAAATTTTCACGTAATATGGTCCTTCACCCTCGCTACTGATCAGGTCCTTTAAGTTATAAAAACTATTATCACTAGAATCACAGTCACTATGGTTTAAATAGTACTGACCTCGGTTTTTTTCAATCTTTTGGTTACCTTTACGGTTCCGACACATTGATTTTAGGTGTCCCTTCTCGCCACATGAGTCACAGGTGTAGTGCTTGTACCGACACCGACCCTCCGCATGGCCCAGCTTGCCGCAGCGTCTGCAGGCGCAGCGAGCCTCCGCGCGCGCTCCGCCGACCCGATGCATGCCTTCGCTCTCGGACGCAGCCTGTGAGCTGCCCCCAGTGCCCCCAGCCGCCATCGCATGTCGATCCGCTGCTTCCAGTGCTGATGCCAACTCAACAGCGCGCTTGTAATCTATATCTTTTTCAGCAAACAGCCTTGATCGCATCTCCTCACTATATAATCCTGATACGAATTGATCGCGTAGATTAATTTCTAATGTGATGCCGAAATTGCAAGTTTTAGCCAAATGTTTCAAACTTTGTAGGTAGGAACGAATGCTTTCGTTATTTTGCTGCTTTCTTTGCCTGAAGATATGACGTTCTGCTATTTCCGATCTTTCAGGTTCTAGATGATCTTTGACTAATTTTACGAGTATGTCGAAATCCTTTTCTTCTGGTAAGTCCGGAGCACACAAGTCACACATTAAGTCATAGCACTCAGACCCAACTAAGGTTACGAGCGTTGCAACGTGAAGTCTCTGTTCAATGTCGTTGAGTTCCATGAATTGTTTTACACGACGAATGTATGTGTCCCAATTTTGAGATCCCATATCAAAACTTTCAACTTTCCCAATCGGCATTATTACAATTTAAGAGAAAACACGCGTCGAAAATGTTTTTAAATGATTATCCTCGTCGCCAGTTGTTGTGTATTACAAATGAAAGTCGGAATTCCAAAGCAGACTGATTTATTTTTGCAACTACCTGCCCTTTTATAATGTGACTTAATATCTATACATAACAGACATGACGTTCAATTGTATTGCAAAACGGCTACACTGCTCTTGTGCTTCTCAATGGGTGACGATTCCGATCCGGTGGTAGATTCTGCGAAGCAGATGGTAGATTCTGCGAAGCACTGCTCTTGCTAGGGCTAGTGTTAGCAATTCCTTTCAGGTTGAGCCCGTGAGCTCACCTACCCAGCGGGGCGTAGCTGAAATATCCTCCAAGGCTACCAGCCAATAGGTAGGAAAAAAGCTCTTGTGCCTGGAACACGTGACAATTTCGCAATCAATAAAAACCGCGGTAGGAAATTTACTGTCGCACAATTGATAAAGACAAGACTTTTGCTTTATAAAGCACAAGTCCGGCCTCGTGTGGAGTACTGCTCCCATCTCTGGGCCGGGGCTCCCAAATACCAGCTTCTTCCATTTGACTCCATACAGAGGAGGGCCGTTCGGATTGTCGATAATCCCATTCTCTCGGATCGTTTGGAGCCTCTGGGTCTGCGGAGGGACTTCGGTTCCCTCTGTATTTTGTACCGTATGTTCCATGGGGAGTGCTCTGAGGAATTGTTCGAGATGATACCAGCATCTCGTTTTTACCATCGCACCGCCCGCCACCGGAGTAGAGTTCATCCATACTACCTGGAGCCACTGCGGTCATCCACAGTGCGTTTCCAGAGATCTTTTATGCCACGTACCGTCCGGCTATGGAATGAGCTCCCCTCCACGGTGTTTCCCGAGCGCTATAACATGTCCTTCTTCAAACGAGGCTTATGGAGAGTATTAAGCGGTAGGCAGCGGCTTGGCTCTGCCCCTGGCATTGCTGAAGTCCATGGGCGACGGTAACCACTCACCATCAGGTGGGCCGTATGCCCGTCTGCCTACAAAGGCAATAAAAAAAAATAAAAAAAAGACAGAAACAGCCACAAAGCTTTAATTACTAAAATGAGCAGGCGACCTTATGTTTTGAATTATCCTACAACAGACATTACAACGAAATTAGCGCATTTTTTTTATTTTTTTTGGATCAAGAGGTATCCCTATAACATTATGTTGAAGATGCTGCTGACATTCAGAGGAGAAAATCGGACAACTGCGAGCACGATTCACAGCTTGATGCTAGAGTTGAACGCAAATAAACAGATTCTATTAAATCGTTTCGTATTTTTAATGTTATTTTTTTGCGGCAAATCGTTCTGATGAGACGTTAATTAAATGGAACATTAAAAGTTGAGGTGACCTTTTAATCCTGACGAGCTATGCATCTGATTGACGCAACAAAAAAAAGAAACTTATCTAAAATTATGTTAGTGCTACTGTGATATTAAATATTGTACTTATGACACGATGATAGTCTGGCCATGTTAGTTAGAAGAGACGGGTATTTGAGTCTGACTTGTAAGAGTTATCACAATGACACTCTTATTACCTACTCGTCTTTAGTACACGTCTATTTTCTAACTTAGCTTGTCCTAATTTATCTTTGATTTTTTTATTCAATGCCTTTTTTCTCTACCTATGCTGACAGCGTTGAGAGGCTATTTCAGCTTCGCCCTAACATTTAGGTGAGCTCAAACAGAGCTCAAACCGGAGTGTTGCTAACACTGGCTCTAGAAAGAGCAGTGCTTCGGATCGGAAACACGACCCACTGAGAGGATCCGGCGAGAAATTCAGTTATTCAATTCCCTCTCTCTCTTGGCCTTTTATACGCCAATCCATGGCAAACTCCGTGGGCAGTGTCGTGGCTATTGCGTTCCATTGGGTATTAGGTTCGCAGAACAAGAATAACAATTTAACTGACTGCAATGTGCTATATCTCTTTAATGTCAATAAAAATAACATTCCTGGAACCAAAGACATTCTCCAAAATACGATAACCTCATATTACAGGCACTTCACACGGGAAAATGAATGGTGTTAAACACATTAATCTGTGGTGCATCCCGGCTCTGTCTATTAGCACTGCATTACACACCAACTTAGATAGACCTTCCATACTTTCGTGGTGGTAATTTTATTTTAGAAACAGGGCGAGTGCAAAGGGCCCAAATAAATTGGTAGCTGCAAGGAAAGTAGCTATAAAGACTCAATTCATATCGTGTGAACAATGCGTAGGATCTCGTATTTTTACGACTTAATTGTAATAATGGAACTGGGTGAAGTGACGTCACGTGGTTTATACAAGTAAAAAAAAATTGTAATTTTTTGTTCAAAGCTCACCTAATATTAAGCAGCTACCAAAACCCTAAATATTGTAAATTAATAGTGGTCCATCATGTTGAGATAAAATTCGGTCGGCCAGTGGTATCACCTTTTTTTTAAACTGCCTATTCGTTGGTAGCCTAATAGGCTATATCAGGGTTTTCGTGTCGCGCCGCTTTTGTCAAAGTAGCGTTCTGACGCTTCCTTAAGATACGTATCGGTACTAGATTTAGGTCGTCGTGAAGATCTACATTCTTCACATATCACATGAGCGAACACTACACTTGTATAGGTATTAACCAATGTTTGCTAGCTACTCCAGCAGCAAAGTATTCGATCGAAACCACATTTCGATAGGTGAGTAAACACGAAAAATTCTAAATTAACAATTATCCGCCGTCTTAATCTCAAGAAGGACCTTCATCAAGCATTTTTTGCCCGAATGCACCTAAATTCATTTTACATTTGGCACGAGTCTCAGTGAATCGATTTTTTCTTTGAAACCCGAATGCATCGGACAAAAAACTAATTGCATTACTTTTTTTTTCGTTTTTCAATTGGCTCATTTTGTTTCTGGTAGTCGTGATGATGGCCTCTTAAGTTTTGAATGTAATTTTAAATTTGATTTGATGATGTCAGTTCTTAAGGCAAAATAGGTTATGCGGTGACCTTAAGAAATAAAATAAAAACTGATACGGAATAAACTTGATGGGTGATTTGGGGTTTCGATGTAGTTTAAAATATGTTTAAATTTAAACTAGTTTGTAAAGTCGTCGTGACGTAGACTATACGGAATCCGGTGTACTGATGCCCAGCAATACAACACATCTGGGTTCAAGTTCCATAGGTCGGTGGTCGGTACTTCTTCTGATAAAATATGTATTTAATTCGTTTTCATGATCAATTTCAACGATAAAAAATAACATATTGTTAGAAAAATCAAACTCTAAAAAACTTAAAATGGTGACAATTTCACTTGTCGAGGTACACTTTTCCTTCTTTTATACTAATGTTAGATGAGTCGACAGCTCGTCTGTTGATCGTAAGCTAGACGAAAAATGTTTAATGTTGTAATACGCTCATCTCATAAAAGCTAACAATATTAAAATTTTAAAGGCATCAAAGTGACCGCGAACATTAAGTAACCTAATTTATAACCTTGCTATTCAATTACAACTTTACGAAGCGAAAAAACTGAATCAAGGAAGTGCCCAAGCTGAGTGTAAATAAAAGGGAAAAAAATCACTCGGAACGTTTTGATCATGACTTTAACATCAATAAAAAATGACCGGTAGCTGAATTTTATTTAATGACCCACATGGTCGCGGTCTTATTGGTACCAGCTGGTTTCCTAAGTCAGATATAGACAACCTTCACACAATTGAGGTCACTTAAAAAGTTTGCGCTTCGGGATCGCTCACGGGCTCTGTAATATTTTTTAGAAGTAAATATTTTAAACTTTTAATATCTCAACATCTATACTAATATTATAAAGAGGAAAGATTTGTTTGTTTGTTTGTTTCGAATAGGCTCCGAAACTACTGGACCGATTTGAAAAATTCTTTTTCCATTAGAAGCCGACATTGTCCCTGATGAACATAGGCTACTTTTTTTATTTTATTTTTTATTTTATTTTTTTGTTTTCATGTGTGTTTTAATGTTTCCGAAGCGAAGCGAGGGCGGGTCGCTAGTTTTTTATAAGTAAGTGTATCAACATCTACACTATCGAAGTACTTGCATGAAACTAGAATACACAGAATACAGAGATAGCAAATATACTTAAAGAAGACATTAAAATTAACGAGAAATCAATCACGGACCACGAGACACTGTAGTCAGAATGACAACTTAGATTACTCAAGAACGAACAGTCGGGAATATATTGGGAACACCGGGATAAAGCTTTTGAAGTAAATTATTATAATCATACCATGAATACATTTTGCACTACGTACAGCGTTACATACTGTTAAATTTTCAGTTACAAATCTGCGAGTTCTGAGGAAGAAAGCTTTGCCTTTCTGAACTACTAGCATGATTCTATTATTGTTATTATTGGTAATATGGAGTATTTTAAGGCTGCACGAGTGAGTACCATCCTCCAACCTATTTCTGGAACTTGAACATCGGACTCGAACTTGAGACTTCGTGATATTGAGTAGAGCTTTTTATCACCGCTTTGCTTTATAACAGGATGTTCAATTTCCTCTTAAAGTTTCTTTCCTCTTAAAAAATCCTTCTTTTGTAATTTTATTAGTATGCCGGAAGCTGTACTTTGTATACAGCACATTTGGTGGCGCCGGTTCAACGGAGAAAGTTTTTCAAACAAAATCTGCTTTTAAAATTGAATTTGGTATTTGGTAGGCTGTGATGCAAGTTAATAATGGGTAGACTGCGACATAGATGAGAGAGAGAGAGAGAGAGAGAGAGAGAGAGAGAGAGAGAGAGAGAGAGAGAGAGAGAGAGAGAGAGAGAGAGAGAGAGAGAGAGAGAGAGAGAGAGAGAGAGTATTCTTTATTGTACACCAAAAAACAAATAATCAGTGCGATACATTAAACACAAAAAAGTACAATTGGCGGTCTTATCGCTAAGAGCGATCTCTTCCAGACAACCATCAGGTGGACAAGAATCATTTGGAAACGAACTACGCGCGGTAGTTCAACTTATCTATTTCTGCTCTGTAATTGAAACTTCAGTTTTATGTTCTTAGGTTTATCATCACAGCGACATCCACATTGTTGTTTAAATCAAATAGTCTCCGAACAAGGGTCTTACGCTCATCTATACATTTTTAACCCACAGACACAGCCCACTGATTTTCTCGCCGGATCTTCTCAATGGGTTGCGTTTCCGATCCGGTGGTAGATTCTGCAAAGCACTGCTCTTGCTAGGGCCAGTGTTAGCAACCTTCCGGTTTGAGTCCCGTGAGCTCATCTACACATTACGGCGAAGCTGATATAGCCTCTCAAGGCTATCAACATAGGTAGGACAGAAAAAATACACATTGTCATGTTAGCTTATAATAAGACAACGGATTATTTAATTCAAAGTGACTTCTATTTTATTCGTCTAAATTATTTCCTCGTGGACAGAGACCTGGCGAGGTGTCGTAAGTCGCGTTAGATCTGTTTTGATCTGATTTCGATCTTGATGTCACGACAGAGAACCGTACGATAATAATAGAAGTTAATTTAGAGAAACGGGTGCTTAGCCATGACGGATGTTTGCTTCACGGAAGAAAAGAACAAGGGGTGATGGCGTACGAGCCAACGCGCACATCACATATTGCATACCGATGCATTTTACATCAAAGTCATTCATTTTCGAGTTAGTTCGTGTATCGCCATCAACAAGGTGTCGCGTACTCTCATAATGTCATTTTTATCATATAAACAGTCACCAATAAGTGTAAGCATATCAATAAACAATTAATCAGTATCGGAGTTGCTATCATTATCACAACAGAGGGTTGTGTGGACAAACCCGTACAGATAGATACCGAGAATGGAATGGAGATGGATACCGAGAAACGCTTTCTTTAGAGCAAGTGACATATTGCACCGTCGCTTGTTTCTTTCCTCATCTTAATGTAAGTAGAACGAGCTGGTAAAAGAGAGCAAGTAAGTTTGGTGGCGGGAATTGGGTGGGTACTACGATTTATGAATAGAATATCCATTCAACGGCCGTCTGGTGTAGTGGTAAGTGACATGGTCACTACACAAGGGGGTCGCGGGTTCGAATCCCGCCAAGGAAAGATATTTGTATGATAAATATAAATGTCTTTTCCAGGGTTATGGATGTATATTAAATATATGTATATGTATAATAAAAATCTTACATTTATTTCCGTTATCTGGTACCTGTAACACAAGTTCTTTACGAACTTATCACGGGACCAGTTAATGTGGCGTGATTGTTAGTAAATATTTATTAATTTATTTGCCTGTGAAATGCAGGAACATGTTCAATTGGTTTTTTTTCGGAAATGAAGGGGTCTGTTGACCATATGTCATGTCTATGTTGATTAGATGGCGTTTTTTGGCTAATCATTTTATAATAGATCAAAATAGTTACTTTAAATTAATGTTATCGATGTATTGAAAGCAGTAAGTCCTAAGAGCACAGTCTTTCAGAGACATTCTGCTGAGAGCTTCAAGAATAAATACGAAAATAAAAAGTTTGTCCACAGAGTAGGCAAGCTTCTCCGTCATTTTGCTACTTTAAAATTAGGTCAAATAAAAATTCATAACACATTTCGTCGAAAGGAAACCATCAATAAAGACGAGAACATATTCATTAAAGAACGAACTTATAAAAAAAAAACGCTAGACGAAGCGTCCCAGCCGAACACTCTGTATTCGAAAACGGGGTCCGTCCTGACGTTTCCGCTACGTGCGCCTTCCGCTGGTGAAACGCGCGCACTGAATGTGTAATAGGCTTTATATACTTTTTTTTACACGCATTTTTGATGTCATTCGAGACTTTGTATATGGCTTTTTTACTTGCACATACAGACGTGATTCAGCTCATTTAGCTCGCTTGCCCCATGAATCCGTTGAATTAAATTTATATCTTGTCTCATTGTCATCTTAGGTCTTTTTATCAATGCAATATAATGAAAGAGAATTTATTTTATTTATTTTATTTTTATTTTATTTATTGGGTACCAACATGTTATACATCAGCACAGGACATTACAGGTATCATATACATTGATTTCACACTAAATGCTAACACAATTACAGGTACCGACTGCATGCATAAAAAAAGCGGTTCATTATATAAAAAACAAAGAAAAACTATATATAACATTACATGAAGACCCTACATTATTACACATTCACTACCAAATATACTATTACTTAATTGAAAAAAAACTCATTGAGCAAGGCTGTAGACTTCTCGTCTAAAACTGTCAACAGTGCCAGCAAAAACGTCCAGAGAATACTTGTTATGTAAATTATTTAATTCCCCAACTAGTCTGCTGAGAGGCGCGTTCTTACCTAGGTTGGTGTAGAATCTGGGAACCCTGAACACCATCAACTTCGAAGCCCTTGTCGACGTTAGCGGCACGTTAAAGTTCAGAAGAGATAAGAGATCAGGGGTATCGTATTCTCCGTTAACAAGTTTATGCAGGAACAATAGATCGAGAGTGCGTCTCCGCTCCGAAAGAGAGCTCATGTGGAAATACTTTAACCTCGCCGGGTAACTCTGAATGGTTCTAGCAACATTGCAGGAGAAAGCAAGGTGCCACAGAAAACGCTTCTGGACCCTCTCTAACTTCTTTTTGTACACGTCGTAAAAAGGGTTCCAAGTGACACTGCAGTACTCCAGGGTGCTACGAACGTAAGAGTTGTATAGCAATATTTTTGTTTCCGGTCTAGTAAAGTCCCTGCTGTTCCGCAAAACAAAGCCGAGGGACTTGAAAGCCTTCGAGCAGATCTTCTCAATATGGACGTGAAATCTTAATTCTCTGTCGACTTCTACGCCGAGATCCCTAATACTATCGACCTCTTTTATGATGCTGTGGTTTATAGTGTAGTTGTAGTAAGTTCTAGTTTTTCTTCTGGAAAAATGAATTGTATAGCATTTGGCCGGATTGAGGTCCATATTGTTGCGTGAACACCATGAAACCAGGCGGTCAATGTCGTTCTGCAGGAATATCACATCCGACGCACAATTTACAACCCTGAAAATCTTCAAATCATCCGCAAACAGATAATGTCTGCAGTGGTGAAAGCAATCACCAATGTCATTTATAAATATATTAAAAAATAGAGGACCGAGATGGGATCCCTGTGGCACGCCAGAGGGTGTCGAGAAAGGGTCAGAAAAAAAACCCGATGCTACGACCATTGATTGCCGGGCCGAGAGATATGATGAACACCAGCTCAGCAATGGCTCAGCGATGCCGTTATCAGAGAGCTTCTGCAAAAGGATCCTGTGATTCACGCGATCAAACGCTTTGCTAAAATCGGTGTACACAGCATCAACAGCCGAGCGCCTGTCGACCTCAACGGCAATTTCGTTAATGAAAGATGTCAGGTTTGTTGACGTAGATCTAGACTTTGTGAAACCGTGTTGATGAGGGCTGATTAGATTTTTGAAATGCCAAGCCAAAATCGGGTGGAGAAGTTGCTCAAAAATCTTTGCAAATACAGCAAGAATTGAAATAGGTCGGTAGTTCCTGATAAGATCCTTCGGGCCGTCCTTATGCAAAGGAACAATCAACGCCAGCTTCCAATCGCTTGGGAAAACACCGGTTATTAACGATTTGTTGTATATAAGACGCAACGGGTGAGCAAGTACTGTAGCGCATCTAGAAACAAATACTGCAGGAAGGCCATCCGAACCAGCTCCCTTATTCAGATCTAGTTTTTTTAAAGCTTTAAGTACATGTGCGTCATCAAATTTGATAACCGACAAGTAATTATTTAATAATTTTGCAACGTGAGGGGCCGAGGAGGGTAAAGAACTACTATTGTATACAGAACAGAAGCTATGGGCAAAGAGATTGCAAATATCATTGCCGTTCGAGGCACTCTTGTCCTCCAGAGTCATCCGTGCAGGGAAGAGGCTACCGTTCCTTCTTTTGTTCTTGATAAAAGACCAAAACAATTTGGGGTTGTATCGTAAGCTTGATTCGAGACGAGCAATGTAGTCTTTGTAGCATGTAACCATAAGGTGTTGAGCTCGCTTTTTGGCCAACTCGAAAGATAATTTATCCAAAGGGTTTTTATTGAATTTCTTAAGCTTGTTCCTATATTTCAGTTTTTCCTTAAGAAGTTTAATTAAGTCGCAAGAAAACCACGGAGGGTACTTCTTGCTTCTTGGTGAACGCTTCGGCACATGTTTCTCGATAACCATGCGAATATGTTTATAGAATACCAAAAGCATATCATCGACAGACGGACAAACTTCCAGTTCTGTGTCCCAGTCGACGTTTATTAAATCTCTGATGACGTTGTCGTAATCTGCTTTATAAAAATAGAGACGGTTATTGTTGTCCGGAATCAAATTATTGTTACAATTTTTCCTACCGCTATCAGATATGTTGAAAACAAAAGGTGGGTGGTAACGGTCAACCTTCGAAAGTGGATCGCTGCTTGTACATAAATTGATAACATTGGTTCTGTTACTGAGCACTAAATCCAAGACCTTGCCGTCGCTGTTGAGCGTGTAGTTATATTGCTGTAATTTATTCATCGAGCAAAAATCAAGAAGCATATTAGGCAATAGGTGATTACTAGACTTACAGTTAAGAGACTGCATGTTATTAGTTACATTCCAGGTTATGCAAGATAGATTAAAGTCACCGACAAATATGACGTTTTCAATTTTATTTTGTTCCAAGACTCTATTAGAATTACCCAAAAAGTCCTCAAGAACATCCTGCCTAAGGGGTGAGCGGAGGTAAACTGAGCATAAGTAGAAGTGCATTTGCTGACCTCTCTCATCAAAGCATTCGATTTGTAGCCAGATGTCTTCACAGTTCGATTCCAGTTCTCTGAGCCGGCTGGAGATGTAGCATTTGGACACAGCCACAGCCACCCCACCCCCATCACTCTTACCATGAATATTGCTAGACTCCCCATCGCGTCTGTAAACTACATATCTGTCATCGAACAACTCAGAATCGAAGACGCTGCTGTCACACCATGTCTCAGTAATCACGACTATGTCGTAATTATCACAAGCAACCCTGCTAAAAAAATCAGAAGTTTTGGTTCTCAATCCACGTACATTTTGGTAGTAAATTTGTATCATCAAAATATATAATATAATATAATAATATGTATGTATAATAAATAAGCTCGAATGCAAAAAAAAAGGATTAAATAAGTGACAAATCAATATAACTCAAAATAAAAAAAGTATAAAACAAATTGGGAATTAAGAAATTATTATTTATTTATTTCTTCAAACCTAGCTTATGCTTGCCCCTGCCATTTCTAATATGTTAAGTTGACGGTAAATAATTTCCATCTGAGCTGCAGTCTCGTTTTCAACATTGAAAATCGAAGAGAGGTAATGTAACATATGTTCACCGTAGCGTCCGTTAATCGTGTTTCTTATTGAATTCACTTGGTTTTAAAATTATATCAAAAGGATATCACGGTCTAATGGAAGGTAAATCAGTGTATTAAGACGGTGCATTTGCCGACGTTTAATTAGATGTAGCGTGATAGAAAGTATATCAAGTTTTTCACGTATCTAAATAGACTGGATTTTATATGTAATATTTGCGCAATAGATCATTTAATGTGTTGATAGCCGTGTGACAGACATACGTCAGAACCGTGTTCGGATGTTTAAATGCGTGGGCTACATTTTTTGTTTTGATTACAGTGTAGATAGAGAAACGAGGCCATGGCCAATTTGTTACCTATGGTCACATTGAAACTTGAAGTCGATGCCTCAACTGAGCTCTGCTAATCATTGCCCCTCTCTAGATCTTTCAGGATGGAAACGTTGGTTTTTTTATTACTTAGATGGGTGAACAGCATTTCGGACTAACACCTCGGTTTTGCGAGAACTCAAAATCTCCTCGCAGTTGTCATCCGAGTGTCTTTGCAGAATCCCTGAATACTTTGGTCACATTGCAAGAAATGATAGAAACATCCTTGAGAGGCTCATCATGACTGGTATAATAGATGGGAAAAGGCCTTGGAGGCGCAGCCTAATTTGTTGGTGCGACCAGATCCGCACCGCTTTTGATCTACATTTTACTACGCCCTCCACATCGCCAGAGACAGAACTAGGTGGCAAAAAAATTGTGCTTGAAATAGTGATACAAAAGAGTGGTCATGACCCTCAGCATTGAGGAATACGATGCGCGGAGGAAATATGGGGAAGGATCAGTACACTTGGTGTTAAGTGGTCAGCAGAAACACCTACAAAGTAAACACTGCCACTCACCAAGAGACATGCGTACTAAGTTTCACTTTTTACAGTACAAAGGCTGCTCAACCCACCAAACCGAAATGCATTATTGCTTGATGGCAGAAATAGGTAGGGTGGTGGTACAGGCTTACAAGATCAAAGATGTGCTGAGCAATCCATTTTAGCCTCAATGAGCGCCTTCAGTAACATATTACATCTTACTTATGATTTAATTTAAGATAGCACTGGAATCTTTAAGATTTCACTTAGCCCATGATCAGACAAGTAGCAGTTTTCACGATACCCTGGTATTGTGATTTTGAATTCATATCATCTAAAAAAATACTAAATCCAGCTAAAAATCCATGAAGAGCATATCCTTGAAACCTAACTTTGTGTTACAAAAACCGCTGGCGCCCAATTATAAGGAAGGTGCAATTTATCCATACTTAATTCTATATAATTAGAGTTCACATTACCTTTAACACCCACACGTTATGTTTACCCAAAATTCCTAAAGCGTAATGGATTCTAAATAGGTTAGTTCTTGGAACTTGCAAAACACTTTTTGTATTGTATTTTTTGCAGCAGCTTGCGATTACTGATCAGCCTTTAGCCATGCTATTATCCATGTTCATTAGAAATAAGTTGTCAATCATGAATACTCGTGAACATGAAATATTATTATTATGAGGTCATAATGTTTACTTTTAACGGAGTACTGCTACCGAAGCACAGCTTATATACCAGTATACTTACTGAGTACGTGATGATGGTTGTTGGTAATCTAAAAGGTCTTTCAAAAAATGTTTACCCTATATATGTATGTATAACCCGTTTTTAAAACAAGCCTCCTCTCCCTTATTCACCCCACTCGTTCATAATTATTTTCGAATGGGATTTGAGAACAGTCCTCAGCGGTAGGCTTCTACTTACTCGTGTTCTTCACATTACTAAATTCACCACTTACCGTCAAGTGGGCGGATGCTGTCTATAATTATTTTAAATTGTAGACACATAGAACTTACATTGATCGTTTCGGCACGGTACCAGTATAGGAATGCAAGGCGTCTTTGAGTCCACGTATGGCGGTATCATTGTCACGCTCGTTAGGTACTACAAAAAAATAGCTTGTACCTCACAGCGTCACTACTCACATTTATGGGAGTGTGTGTGTATCCTGTCTCCTGATTGATGGTAGGGAGATAGACTGAATCATTATGAACTTTTATTACATCGGGTAGATAAACGGCCAGTTGTATTCACACCGCGCGCCACTCCTGATTTTGTACGTCGCCATCGGTTCTTTGACACGGATGTATTTGCGTTTGATTTCAATTTGTCATAATACTTTGAGGTTCGAATCTGACCGACGTTTCTACCTACCGCAGTGTGTTCCGCAGAGGAACTTTCAAAACGATTTTGAAAATCTTTTCTCCCAAAAAAATAATATTATATATTCAACTTCAACAAGCTTAACAATGTTGAGATTGTGGAAAGTTTAGTTGTTGCATCTCGGCCAGCTCGGTTTACGTGATAGATTTGTTGATGGTAGGACTAATTATGCCCATTACGGCATACTAAGCTTATAAGCTCGTGCGATAGAAGCATAGTCTAATAATTATTTCTAAGCATGCGTGTCTTCAGGTTTGAAGGAAGAGCGATTTGACCTTCTACTTTGCTTTGGTGGCGAGTTGTGCTGCTTGAAGCAAACAGAACGATGAACAATTCTTCAGTGCATTTCCCACGGAATGTACAGTGCCAAATACTCCAACATTCCCCTCCATGATGTTTCCTGAGCGCTATGACATGTCCTACTTCAAGCGAGGCCTGTGGAGAGTACTTAACAGTAGGCAGCGGCTTGGCTCTGCCCTTAGTATTACTGAAGTCCATGGGTGACTGTAACCACTTACCATCAGGTATGTATGCTTGGCTGCCTACAAGAGTAATAAAAAATACACAGAGAAACAAATTTAAAAACCCTTTTTACTGATGATAAAGAATGTTATAACCTCCAAGGGTAGGTGCCACCACCCTGCTTATTTCTGCCGCGATAATAAGATTCGGTTTGAAGCATGGGGCAGCACTTACATTACAAAACTGAGATATAAAACTTATATATGAAGAGGGGTGGTGGAATTTGCACTGTTGCTATTTATAGGCTCTGGTAGCCACTTAATGTTCACAACGTACAGAGACAGATACAGATGGAGAAAAATCATGCCAGAGAAAGTGAGAGAGAAAGATGGTGACGTCCCTCAGCATTAAGGAATATGAGGCAAGGAGGAGGAGAGCCACTTAATACTGAGCTCGCCGCAAACTCGATTACCCATCGAAGCAATAAAAATTGTTATTAATAATATATTTTTGTAAAATGAAGCATTGTATTGTTTTGATTTCAGTTCTTGATTTGACTAAACTCCTCAACAAGTCGACTTGAAAACTTACTTAAGCCACTGCGAGGATGGGGATCCGGCGTTTTTCTCCTGTGGAAAAAAAAAGACAACAAATGTGGTTGACGTACTCAATATTTCTCTTAGCTCGATCACCCTATTCGCCCCTATGATGTCTAACGATGGTGTTAATAATTGTGGCTTCTCCGACATATATATAGGTATATAAATAAGAATTAATAAAAAGTTTCGGTCACCGTCCTCGTCGAACCCGTCGCTTGCGACGAAGGGCTCGGCGAGCGAATTAACCCATAGACACAGCCCGCTGAGTTTCTCGCCGGATCTTCTCAGTGGGTCGCCTTTCCGATCCGGTGGTAGATTCTGCGAAGCACTCCTCTTGCTAGGGCCAGTGTTAGCAACACTCCGATTTGAGCCCCGTTAGCTCACCTACATGTTAAGACGACGCTGAAATAGCCTCTCAAGACTATCAACATAGGTAGGAGAAAAAAAAAACAGCTGCACATAAAACTTCCTACCGCTGTACCTCTAGTGGCGAGTATCCGTGCGAGTATCAAACAGTAACGGGCCCTACTGGGTGGCATTACATTTGAATGTATCTCGATGCTGATCGCTTTGTGTAAGTCATTCTTGTGCCAGTTCCACAATTTACTCACTAATAGAGTAAAACGACATTATGTGATTTGTTTACAAAAAAAAAAAACATTATATGGTAATGACAGTTCTTTAACGCAACAAATTGAATACATTAAAAATGGTCTATTACATCAAGCAAAGAAATAGCAATGCGACCTCAGAAATTTTTAAATTATTGTAAAATGTATGCTTGGGATATTTTTGATGAGATGCAGTTTTCCATGTCCTTCCTTGGGTAGCCGTTACTGTGCCGTGGGGTGGTATGCGCGGAGTTGAGAGGGTGAGGTACCTCATGATGTTTCCTTCCTACAGCTCCGACGTTGGCCGATAACCCGATGATTTCTTTCTTCGGATCTGAAAAATATGATATGAAAACAAATTACAATCGAATTTTAACTCTTATGTTTAAGTACAAAAGGCCAAATTCAATGTGCCTACATTACCGCGTAATACGGTCTGACGTTGGTGAACAATGTTACATCTTAACCTCAGGTGGGGCTGTAAGCTCATCTATCATACAGTATCACAAACGAAATAATCTAATATAACAAAGTAATCACTATATAGCATAAAACAAAGTTGTTTTCTCTGTCCCTATATCCCTATGTATGCTTAAATCTTTAAAACTACGCAACGGATTTTGATGTGGTTTTTTAATAGATCGGATTTTTTAATAGATAGAGTGATTGAAGAGGAAGGTTCACATGTATAATAACATCCATTAAATAGTAGAGAAATCAATAATAAATTACAGTTTCCGAAGCGAAGCGAGGGCGGGTCGCTAGTATTATATATAAAGTCAATCATATATTAATTATTCAATGTACATAATATATTCGTACAATAGATTTATACCCACTTAGTATGTATTGCGTTCGTGAGTGACAGTTGTCGGTGACGTCATCACGACTCGCTCGTCGCCCGACTGCGTATGAATACCGTTCTAAGCTCATTGTGATTCAAATTTTCAATGAATGCATTAATTGTTATAATCGCTTTGATTGTTGTAATTATTAGAATTATTATGTTTAGAACAAACATATTCGTTGGTTGAAATGTGACGTGAAACCTTTTGTTGATACGATTCCGAGTATGTAATTAAATTGTGATCATGTCTGATCTGCACTACAGACTTGTAAGTTAGGCTCATTGGTATAAAGCTGAGAATAATATTTGCTTATACTAAAATTATATAATTGTATTTTCATCAGCTATTTATTTTATGGTTACTACCTAGTATATACATTTAGATCAATTTTTTTTTTTGCTTAGTAGAGTGGACAAGCTCCCAGCCCACCTGGTGTTAAGTGGTTACTGGAGCCCATAGACATCTATAACGTAAATGCGCCACCCACTTTGAGAGATAAGTTTTAAGGTCTCAAGTATAGTTACAACGGCTGCCCCACCCTTCAAAGCGAAACGCATTATTGCTTCACGGCAGAAAAAGGCAAAAATAAATCAAACTGCTGCCCACAGACAGGAAGTCTTCTCAAACATCTACTGAAGAAAAACCGACAAAAAAAATTCGATCTAAATCTTTTACATCATGTAGTAGTAAAACCACACACCTTTAATTACAACTTTAGAACCTTTTTAACCTAATTAAACAAGAAAATCCAACAAAACACACAATACAGCAATTAAAATTCAAACAAAACGACATCGCGACAATTAAATCGCTCAACGCACACAAACACACACGTCGCCCGATCACAACGACATACGTCAGTTATGAACAACGATAAGTCCGTACGTAATAACAAAAACAGTCTAATTCTAATTCACGAAAGCGCTTCGTTTTCTATTCGTAGCGCGTATCGACCGCCGTCTGTATCGCGCACGTTAAATACAGAACAATGCGATGATCTATATACGAGTTGTACACGAGCGATGCTACGTTAATCGAATTCACAAGTGACTTGGGACTAATTTTCTTTCAGAATAAGCATCTTTGTATAGATGTGACTTGGCTGTTTTAATGCCTTATATTTTTATACCGCGACTTCTTTTATTCATGATCGTATCTGTTTCTAATACTTCTGATATTCTTAAGCACATGAAGAACTAAGGTAAGAAGAATTAATAGAAGCAGGAAAAAACCTAGTAATTACCACTGCAAAAAATCACTGTAAGTGACATTTATTAATTAATCTTTAAGCAAGAAATATTTGACAAAAGTGAGTTACAATTGAAAGCAAGAAAATTTTCTAATAGGTACCTATTGTACGTAGTTTTAGTATGTCTGGTATTCCGATAGATTTAGCCGTTCATACTTTATTTTCACACGTAAGGCTTCACAGAAGAACGCCAACGATGGGCAAAAACAAAAGCATTGTCTCTTCATAATCTATGCGGTAAAATTCTAAAACTTATTTAAATGTTGTATGAGAGGGTTAGAGATAGCATCTTTACGTGCAGGACATCCGGTGTCTGGTGTAGATCGCTAATTCGCTGAACATTGATTCATTCAACGTGATCGATAATTTTGCGGACTTTGACCCCAAGCTTTATGGGTTCAATGCCGCATTTAGATTATAAATATGTTTTGACATCGAATATTTGCAGTAATTTTCCAAAAATAAATACATAAACTGCTTAAGTTTTGTAGAATACTGATCAATTGGCATAGACGCTCATACACTCAACTGGTTATAATACACAAGACACTGATACACCACAGCGTAAGTATAACCATCCAGTGACGTAGGAACATCAAACATTCACTATCCGACCGATCACCCTCTATTCAGGGTCTTAGGCCGGGATCTCAGAATCTCTCTAAATACCTCCACTTCCTTCCGATCATTAACAGAAACATAAAGTTAGTCTGCAACTTCATGATTTGCACGCGAGTATAATGTCGTAGTATAGTGACACGTAACACTACTTGCATGCGTATCCGTCATGACTGATGCAAGTGTGGTCTTCGCTATGCGGTCATCACACGTCTACACTCATTAAATCTCGCAGACTTGTTTCCTTAGCTTAACCATCAGAACACCATAGTACTCGAAGAAGATCGATTTTCAGGACGTTATACACCTTGAACCTATCCGTGAGTATATTTAACCAGCGTCGGAGAGCTACTTCAGGATAGTCTAATCATGGTCGCAACTTACTACATCCCTGTCTCATCTCACTCAGCAATCAGCCACTGGTGATACCTTTGGCATGTTTTTGTGGCTATTGTACGATCCTATTTTTATAGTAGCTTTAGCTAAAGCTCAGGTGACCACATTTGTTGAGTTCGTCGGAGCGATTATCGTACCATGAGTGGCAGCCTATAGCATTAGCCCGCTGAGTTTCTTGTCAGACGTCTCAGTGAGTTGTAATTTTGATCCAGCAGTAGGTCCAGAGCCTTGAGTTGTAAAAACGTGCTTCAGTGGTTGGGCAGTTATTAGCGAACGCAGCAAAATCCTACCATCAAAGAAAAACCAGCCCCTCTTGAGAGATGAGGTTAAAGTCCAAATTCCAAGTCCAAGCAATGACTATATCATTTCCTAATTCTATTTCCGCCAGCTCCATCATCTGCGAAATTCACCCTTAGGCATTTTCTATCGAATAAAATTATTCTTTCGAAGGTAATGACAAAAGAGCCGGCTTCATGCGGCTTCATACGGCCTGTGCCTAGACTTACGCGACACCCATAAATGTATTTTCCAATTAATCAATTCACGAAAGCGAGAAAGTCAATTATTATTCAAAGAACGGCAACATAAAAAAGTTTTTCCAACATTTCCAGTAAACGTCTCTTTCACAATTAATTAAAACGTTAATTAACACGTTTTAAATCGAGGCGTGTTCTAAATAGGCTGTTTAGTATTACGGTTAGTTAGCTTCGTGTTTCGATCTACAAGTTTATTTGGTTTCCTGTGCATTTCATTCGTTTCAAGTCGTTCTATTCTGGGAAGCGTGTCATCGAGTCATAGTTTAAACAATGAGTCGGGCATAGATCAGGTAACTGGTTTTCTTGTAGAAGGAAAATCGCGTGGTACGGTGTGGTAATATATTTATTATAATATGTAATTTACTCTTGAAAACTAGAAAAGTTATGGTTTTTGAAGAACCTTGAAAATTCATAGATTACAAAATACGGGCCCTTACCTTCCGACACAACACTGAAAAGACAAGATGGTGGTATTTAACTCCATAGGCTGCATCTATCACACCGTTTTCGGTGAAACTAGCATTGCAAAGCCCCTTGAGGCTAGCAGTAGGTGGAAAAAAAACTACCACACATTACTTACTAACATCATTAATACTACCGACTGCAATATTTTGGATATTTTGCTAGTTTTATTATTCAACAAAAAATGCAATAACCTGTCCATTGTTGTATGTATTATTAGTTTATTAAGATAGACAAATTTAGATAAAATTTTACGAAAAAAATCTTTAAATCATGAATCGTCATAAGCTTATTGACATTATTCAGAATTTGACTTGGTCTTGAAACCTCGTGAGATTCTTAGAAGCTCCTATATTATAGGCTTAAATCTCCAGCGTTCAATTTTGCCATCTGTATATAAACTAATCTATAATTGTATTATGGATCGTCGGTACGGTGCGCGTGGGCGCCATTAATACGTGATCCGGCATATGTATCGATCTTAATCAATGTATATCGTAGAATTAGTATAGTTCGCGCTTACGTAATGTATGTATGTAGGGTGAGTTGGCGGTCGCTCTGTGCTGGTTTTTATTATTGCTCTAGAAGAGCAGAGAAGCTAATCTAATACCAAGTAGTAACTATCTCCCATAGATAGAAGTCTAACCTAGATCACCTTTACCCCTTAATTAGATAGTAGAATGGCAGTTCCACGTTCTGAACGCATGAATGCTTTATGGTAGGAAAAAACATGGTGGGGTACCTGTGCGTGTGGGCTCATAACACGCCTGATAGGAGATAAATATATTTTCAAGTTTAACACTGTATGATAATATGTTTCCAGCTCCCTTAACGCAGGAGAAATAAAATTTCTTACAGACATGTGGTTAATAATCATTAACACTAGCAGCTCATATTAGCACTAGATGCTTCCAGAAGAATTGAGTGCTTAATTGTACGCATACGGTATACTAATGGGCTAAGCAGTAAAATCACTTATTTATCTACCGATATAATTTAACAGTATAATATAATAATAGCAGTGAATATGTTGAAAATTTTGTCGACTATAAACCTTTGTCCGTGACCTTACAATCGCAGACAATCGATGAACCCAATACCGATAAAATAATCAATAACAATTTTAAAATTAGTCGAAATATAGCATGAAATAAATAAATAGCCAATCCCATAGGTTGAGAATACAAACGTGATCGTAAAACTAGTGTCGTGACGTTTTAGAGGTCAATTTAATAACTCGAATTATCACTCGATTAAATAAATCGAGATGATCGTATCGATTTAATATGTTTACAGTTTTCGACTTGTGATGATCTAATTTTATAGGTGCGATGACGAATGATTCCTACAGAGCAAAATACTTTTGGACGTGACATTTTTTCTTTTAACGGAAAATTTAGGTTATGTTTGTCATTTACTTTGAAAATGCAAAACATCACGGCGTGCAACACTTAGCTCTTTGATGAGGCCACAATAGATACAAAATAAAAGTAAAAATTGTATGAATTGGGAAATTTTACACCCATTTTAGTGTTATTTTATAACACTTTTATGATAAATTTCAAACACTAAATGGACTTGTTATTTTGTATTTCGATTTTCTAATTTTTGGTACGACTGTCTCTGGCTACACACAACTCAACAACAAATCTCACTGTGATAGAAAGCATTAACACCAAAACAACGCAAAAACAATTGCCGCATCTATAATTAAATGACTCTAAGAACATTCAAGGAAGCTTTAGAAACAAATCGTTAAGTAAAGCACGATTATTTTAAAATACCAATTATTAACATTGTTTGATTTAAATTGTTTTGTAAAGGTCTTAAGGATAATTAAAACGAAGGTCTTTCTAGGGGATCGTGTGTAGTTGTTATAAGCCTTTCATTTTCAAAACACATTTGTTTTTACCTCAAATACGTCCAAAATGCCTAAGACACTTTTCCTGTTGATATGGTCTGTTAGTAAATGAAGTCATTGTAGCCTAAAAAATAATACGCCCAGTGCATTCGGATCCAGTGATGAGTCTGTAATAGTGTTCGAATCCTGCAGGCAGGTACCAATTTATCTAATGAAATATGTACTTAACCCATATTTCGGAATGACTTCCACGATGTGGTAAAAGCATCGTGTATAAAACATAATGACATCGTGTAGTGAAAATCAAGGCTGAAAAATTCTTATTTGCGTAATTGCCAATCAATACTAAAGTCACCAAGCCCAATTAAAGTACTTGAAAAATGGCACATTGATCAAAACGACCAAAAAAGTTATTAATGTATTTCTATATCTGTCTGATCGTGGATTATTTATCTCATCTGAAAGGTGACTCATTATACGCATTAATTTTCATAAAACAAACATAAATCTGAAATATAATGACACGGATGAAGCGATGTCAGATGGAAATCCCATTATTTGATGTCAGTATAAAGTTCAATAGAGTCTTTAGAGACATCGGAGCTAACGTATTCAAATTCACACAAATATGTAGATATTTTATGGGTTTTATGAGCAAACGAGTTCACAGACCATCGAACGCTAAGGCATACATTGTACTTTTTTTTTATTGCTTACATGGGTGGACGAGCTCACAGCCCACCTGGTGTTAAGTGGTTACTGGAGCCCATAGACATCTACAGGGTAAATGCGCCACATGATATAAGTTCTAAGGTCTCAGTATAGTTACAACAGCTGCCCCGCCCGTCAAAGAGAAACGCATTACTGCTTCACGGCAGAAATAGGCGGGGTGGTGGTACCTACCCGTGCGGACTCACAAGAGGTCCTAACACCAGTAACATGTACATATTATGTATTCCATATTTTGGCTAATATACCATTTGGACATGGATGTTTGTATTGACTGCACGTGAATATTTGGGCGTAACAACAACAGGAAGATTTTCCACGGAGCGGGTGAAATTGCCCGGTAGACTGACGATCCAAATATTGTTGTTTGGAACTGGAATATATTAAATTTACCTTGAATATGTTGTATTAACAGATGTCTGGATAGGCATCTGTTAAATATCTTGAGTTCTGTGATGGCTACCCGCTACGAATGCGTCAGGCGAAATAAGGGATAGTTATTTAGTATTTGGTGTCTACCTCATACTTGCTCTCGACTCGTAGGCGTGTTTTCAGCACACAGGGGAAAATTGTAGTTTTGGGAGTAACAGATTAAAGGGCTTACTATATCTAAAACGTAACATTCAAGCGGGACTTACCGTATCTTAGTGGTGAATATGAACCTTCCCTGAGGAATGTACAACAACTAAGTTTCTGAATCGGTTCCGTGACACACAAACACATATAATGCTAAAAAAGAAACAAACTTCGACATCTAAATTAAATATGTGTGAATATCGAATTTAGAAAAACCAAATAAAAAGCAGATTAGAAAGCCATCAGAATTGAATCGAAAAACGCACTTAAGAATCGATTACTTGAGGGAAAGCAAACACGCAGACAAACATTGTGCCAGTATTAGTGTTTATTCAAAATCCGGTATTACACGGTGCCCGGCAAACGCTTTCTAAATATGATAACACTACCCACGCGGCCTTTGCACCGAATTGTTCGATCGACGTGAGAAATATCCGATGTGGCTGATTCCTGCGATTTTCAATAAAATTACACGAATAAAATATTTTTATTACGTTATCTATATATGTACTTATAATTATATAAAAATGAATTGCTGTTCGTTAGTCTCGATAAAACTCGAGAACGGCTGGACCGATTTGGCTAATTTTGGTCTTGAATTATTTGTGGAAGTCCAGAGAAGGTTTAAAAGGTACATAAATATGAAAATTCTCGGAATTAAATAAAAATAACAATTTTGTTTTTCCTTTGATGCGTCCCCCGTCGGACGGATTCCTTTTGTTTGTTTTACGTTTATTTTATACAAAAGCTTAGGTCTTTTATTTATCGATTGAGGCACTACGAAGTCTGCCGGTTCAGCTAGTTCCTATATATATTATTCGCAATTCATTAAAGAATACGTTTGGATATTAAGCTCTCGACTTTAGAACCAAAACTTCGGATACCTGCTATGTCAACTTTTGAAGTTGAACATTTCAGAATTAGTTTGAATGTTTTGTAAACGCATATTAACGGCATAATAGCATATTTAGCTGCATCTGTTTATTTATTTTTTATTGCTTAGATGTGTGGACGAGCTCACAGCCCACCTGGTGTTAAGTGGTTACTGGAGCCCATATACATCTACACGTAAATGCGCCACACACCTTGAGATATAGTTCTAAGGTCTCAGTATTGTCACAACGGCTGCTCCACCCTTCAAACCGAAACGCATTACTGCTTCACGGCAGAAATAGGCGGGGCGGTGGTACCTACCCGTGCGGACTCACAACAGGTCCTACCACCAGTAATTACGCAAATTATAATTTTGCGGGTTTGATTTTTATTACACGATGTTATTCCTTCACCGTGAAAGTCAATCGTGAGCATTTGTTAGGTACGTATTTCATTAGAAAAATTCGTACCCGCCTGCGGGATTCGAACACCGGTGCAACGCTTCAACACGAATGCACCGGACGTCTTATCCGTTAGGCCACGACGACATTAATCTTAAAGCTTCGAATATTTTATTTATCTAAGCAAAAAAATGCGAAAATATTGACTTGTCCTTTTAAAAACGTATAACCTTTAAAAAATATTTAAAATTTCAACAAGTTAACAAAATCAAATCGCAGATATTTCTCTTTTGAAATAAATTAAAATATATTTCTAAAAAACTACCCGAAATACCATATCCAAAGATGGTTAACTCTAGAACAATCGTCGATCAACAATTGACCCTCGCAGCATTCCGTCAGCGTTGAGTACTCTCATCTCTAATCCAAACTGGACTGAACGCTTCATTTCCTAAAAATAAATCTCAAGGGGCCCTCGACAAGCAAAGGTTTGTCAAACGATGTTTGCTTTCATTCCTTCCTCGTTCGTGGGAGTAATTAGTGGCGATTCTGGTTCCTGGAACTTAGGTAATTCTATTCTTGTGAAATGACCTCTCACTGTGATCAAACTCACCTTGTTTATTAGAGTAGGAGATTACAACCTCTCGTTACGCAGCTACCGGCGCCCATATATATCATAAGGTGCAGACTGATGCCCATATGACACCATCAGGTTGATGACTTCATTCAAATTGAAATATAGCTACCCTAACTTGAATAGAAGCACATGGTTGCATTACAGCAGAAATGAGTAAAATATCATTCGCACAATCACCAATAACGGCGAAGATATTCTTGTAAGGCCTGCAGTTTAGCAGATAAATAAGAACATTCTAATATAAAACAGTACTCACAAATCTAGACGATAAGTTTGCTCCATAAATCGTAAGGTCGGGGTCACTTGGCACAATTAATAAATTAAAGCTTCGTACACACGAGCTTAGTACGTTAACACAGGTTAATTCATTGCTGGCATAATGCATGATAAATGTAGCAGGAATATGGCCAGTCAGGTTGTATGGATACACTGTGCAGATGCGCCTAGTCGCCGATCCGTTGTAATCAAATTATATTTTTATAATAAAGTGTGTTCCGGATTTAAATTTTGGTGCACTTTTTGTTTTCACAGTATGAATTTGTTAATCGGAAGATTGACGGTAGCCAGCGGCTAGGCTCTGCCCCTGGTATCGCTGACGTCCATGAGCGACGGTAACCACTCACGATCAGGTGGGCCGTATCCTAGTCTAACTATACAGGCAATAAAAAAAATTTAGAGATATCAGTATTTTTAAGGATGTTTACGTCTTAATACGTTGTTTTTTCAATAATATCGTCTAATGGATGTGCGACTAGGATTGCGGGCCAGAGGCGATCGAAGTCGTCGTGGCCTAAAGGATAAGACGTCCGGTGCATTCGTTGTTGCGATGCACCGGTGTTCGAATCCCGCAGGTGGGTACCAATTTTTCGAATGAAATACGTACTTAACAAATGTTCACGATTGACTTCCACGGTGAAGGAATAACATCGTGTAATAAAAATCACACCCGCAAAATTATAATTTGTGTAATCACTGGTGGTAGGACCTCTTGTGAGTTCGCACGGGTAGGTACCACCGCCCTGCCTATTTCTGCCGTGAAGCAGTAATGCGTTTCGGTTTGAAGGGTGGGGTAGCCGTTGTAACTATACTGAGACCTTAGAACTTATATCTCAAGGTGGGTGGCGCATTTACGTTGTAGATGTCTATGGGCTCCAGTAACCACTTAACACCAGGTGGGCTGTGAGCTCGTCCACCCATCTAAGCAATAAAAAAAAAAAAAAAAAAAAAAAAACTCTCACATCTGTTCTATTGTCTAAGTTTTCATACTGAACGAAACAATAACAAGACTGTATCTTGAATGCGGATAACTTCAAATGTTTTAGTGCCTTCAAATATTCTATTATGACGTTCTTGTTCTGAATAGATTGTTATACAATTTCATTCGAAAGATCCGCAACCTAGTAAGATGGCGGATGAATTTGTATTAGGTGTGACAAAAATTTCACAGTTTGAATTCTGAGACATACATCTATTTTGGTAAAAATACACGTGTTTACGAAAGACGAATATGAACGGATCAAGTTGTTTTTATTACATTAGACGAAGGTGTGTAGACTAGCTCACGTCTATTTAAATTTTTAATGACAGTCAAGTGAATTTTGATTCTCCATATCATTGTAGGTAGGCCACACGCTTATGTGTACTTATTTTTTCCATCAAAACGTATGAGTGGCACCACTGTCTTTGAATCGCAATTTTGATATTACTTTGTGTAATAGTTCATATATGTACCAGTGTATGTATTGTTAGTGTATTAATAAATGACTTAGTTCACTGCCCAAAATATTTAGATCACGTCGATTTGTTATTTTCCAAATTTCAATCCTTCATATTTAAATTATAGTTGATTAGTCTTTAAGTGAAGTTTGTGACATACAATAAGACAATAGTGGTGGTAGGACCTCTTGTCCGCACGGGTAGGTACCACCACCCCTGCCTATTTCTGCCGTGAAGCAGTAATGCGTTTCGGTTTGAAGGGTGGGGCAGCCGTTGTAACTATACTGAGACCTTAGAACTTATATCTCAAGGTGGGTGGCGCATTTACGTTGTAGATGTCTATGGGCTCCGGTAACCACTTAGCACTAGGTGGGCCGTGAGCTCGTCTAACTACATAAGCAATAAAAAAAACATGGTGGACATCTCTTTAGCTGTTTGGTTTAGTAGTTTATGTCTGTCGTCCTATTATTCGATCTGCATAGATTACAAGTGCATTAACACGTACAATGTACTAAAATTGCAGCTTAAACTCCACTTACATACAACTTAAGCATTTGCCTGTATATCCTAAGTTATCCTTAAACTTGCAACGAACATAAAATCTTTATGAGTCTTATCTTGTTTAACTTGAAAATACTGCATTTTTGCCAATATTTAATAGGCTCTTTTAGAATTCATGTCTTATAAGCTACGACAAACGAATATAAATATTAAACAAATATTTCATAATTTATTCGTTTCGGCTTTGTCAAGACCATGACTTGAAATACTTCTACTGTTTCTTCTCGTTTTAGCTCGAAACATAAAATTAAAAAGGGTATTTTAAATGTTGAAAATTGTAAAAATTATCAATGTTACTCATTCAAATAAGCTTTTTATACTTTAAATTGTTTTATATTTATGTATTAAAATTCCTCGGGCTACCTTTGAACCTTGCGCGGTTTTAGTTATTTGTTTAGTTATTGTTTTAGTTATTGCATAGTGGAGGTGTCAGATTATTTTCGTTACGAAATTTCTGGATTCCGCTCTCAAGCCGCGCTCAAGGACTGCAATAAAATCTATGCAATAGCTTAAAAACAGATTAAATTGATTGACTACAGCAAGTAAATAAATTTAAACTAATGTCACCTATGATATTCTCATCACTACTGTTGTGAATCATTATTAAAGTTACAAGAAACATTTGAAAGAAGCAGTGAAATTTTAGAAAGTTTAATTTTTTTGGAAAACTTTAATTGTTTTAATGAATTGATCTTTGACAATTGTTTTCACGCACTGAGAGCTATTAACTAAGCGTAATAGTGGTTGTAAAGTAATTTAGTTGACTGTACATCTGTGAGAAGTAATTGTTTCATTTCTTACGGTAAAAGTTTTACTTTAATCAACAATTTGACAAGGTTGATCGCTCCTTTAGTTTTTAATGTTTTATATTTACGCCGCTTGTCCGCAACAATAGCAAGCCCTCAGAGAGCCATGCGAGATTCATCTCGCTAGCAATAATTACAAATAATACTTATGTAAAGATTTGAATATGAGATCCACACCCAAATTAGTAAAAAATAATAAAGACTTCTACGCTCACAGTCAGTGTATAGTTGTATACATTACGCACATTATTGAGTTTTATTCGCCGGATCTTTTCAGTGGGTCGCGTTACCGATCCGGTGGTAGATTCTGCGAAGCACTGCTCTTGCTAGGGTCAGTGTTAGCAATACTCCGGTTTGAGCCCCGTGAGGTCACTTACACACGTTAGGGTGAAGTTTTTCTTTTTTCTTTTTTTTTATTGCTTAGATGGGTGGACGGACTCACAACCCACCTGGTGTTAAGTTGTTACTGGAGCCCATAGACATCTACAACGTAAATGCGCCACCCACCTAGTTGAAATAGCCTCTTAAGGCTATCAACATAGGTAGGAAAAAAAGAGTTTTATTGTCTTAGAAGGTAGACGGCATCCCGCCTATCTGATGACGACCTGGTAACGGTATCATGAAAATACATAAAGTACTTCATACGTGAAAATACATAAAAGCATTGAAAGAGAAAAGTCGACTGTGGAAACGACAACGAACGCAAGATGATGAAAAGTTTTTTTAATGCATGTTTTCTTAAGTGTAGTTTAAAAGGACTTTCCATCCAATATTTTTTATTTTATTTTAATAATTATAATTTTTTTTTCGTACTTACAGAGGTCTTACAGACAGTTTAAATAATCGGAAGGAATCGAATAAGCTCGTCGAGGTAAAAAGTAATTTTGTTCTGACTGGTAAGTAGTCCTGCGGTCCTGTTTGATGATGGAGACAGTCCGTCAATACTGTGTGATTGAGACTGTCGACTGTCGATGAGGTCGACTAATGTCTCAAAACTGATGAAAAAATTCGAATTGAGATTTCTATGAGCTCCACTGCTTAATCTCAGGTAGGTCGTAGCTTCATCTGTCTATCTGTCTATCTAGAGCAATAAAAAAGCAATATAAGCAGCAATATAAATAAAAGACACACGATAATAAACTAAACAATGAATTTGAACTTTTAGAATATTTATGTGTTTATTGTTATATTTTGTATAAATACATCAGTTTATCTCTTAATCTTATTGCCTAACAGATATTAAGTATAGTCGGCACAACTCTGCCCGTGCTTTAATTTGACTTGGATTACAAGCTTATGACCAGCAGCCTGCCTGATGTCAATTTTCCCTGAGAGCATTAGATTTGAAATCCAGAGGGGAGCTAGTGTTGGATATTAGGGACAGATGACGGTGAGGCCTAGTATTATGGAAGATATTCTAACTTAAAAGTACAGAGCCAATTATTTTACAAAGATATAGTCACACTGGAAACGAATTGGAAACTCAGGGTAGAGTAGGGTGTATCGTTTACCACTAGGCGATTTGGAAAATTAATACAAAATGAATATCCCCCACACATTACCATAAAATTGGCTTATATTAAATTACACATCTATAGCGCAGTGAGCACGCATATAGCGCGCTGGTCGTCACTTCCCATACGCGTTTGACCTGCCATCCCACAAATACCAGTACCGGACCGACCCTAGTCCCACCCGCGATCCGCGTTTACGAGCTGCAAGGTCGTAACATTGATACCGTTATGTTGCGGGCTAGTTGCGATTTAAGGTTAAGCGAATAAGAATGCATTACTTGAAAAATCAACAGATATTAAAGGAAGATATGTGCTCTATTTTTATACCACGAGAGTGTTAAGAGGAAATAAACACGTAATTAAACCCCAAAAGTGTAAATGAATTACGATTTATGTAATTAGATCAAAATCGGAACGTGCCCGACTTCTAAATTTTTATTTTAAGCATAAAATATAGCAAGGGGTCAATGTTTGCCTTTAGGTTACCGATATACAAGAAGGGTAGACCGGGGTACCGTTCATATATTGATATTTTGATCATGAGTGTATCATACATGATTTAAAATGCAAGGCCTCCCGTGTGGGTAAAACCACCTCACCTACTCTTACTGGGAAAGCGTCCTGTTTCGCTTAAAAGAGACTTCAACATCGTATCTCAAGACAGGTGGCGGTCTTCACGTTGAGTTATCACCACTTAACATCACGTAGGCCGTGAGCTCGAGCATCTTCACAATAAATAAAAAAGAGACGATGATGTTGCTGTTGTAGATGAATGATTGAGGAGCATTTTTCCTGAAAAGGACACGCCTTGTCTCGAGAAGGGCTTTATCATCGCTCGTGGACATTGGTAAACGCAACTGAACCGGTTACCGCATTAATTTTATACATTTCTTTTCCTTTATTTTAAAATCTTTGAAGCAATATACTATATTTTCAATAAAGCCGCAACTTCGTTCCATAGTTAGGTACAATGTGCGAGAACGCGACTCGCAATTACACATTTGTTGTGCAGGCAGCAAGTGCATGTTGAATTACTTACATTCTGTTCAACATTGTAGCCTAAAACATAGTATGAAGTTATTCATAACATGAAATGATCGGAATTTTGTTTGTATCTATGTAGCTCTTGATGGCAAGTTGTCAATGGAGCCCAAATAAAAAAAATAATGTTATTTTTTGTACGTTATTGCAAAGTTAAGTCGTACATTGTGTGCATTACTAATGAAAATCTTACGTTACGGACGTTTTTTCTCGGTTATGGTACCCCTCCGCATCGTCCCATTAGAAACTCCGTTCCATAATCGCTAAGAAATAAGATTGAAGTGTTATGTATATGCAACCAACACCTGTCACAAACGACTTGTTCCGGATAGTTTCAATATGGAAGAAAAAAGTCTACCGAATCCAAATTAATTTTCTCGTTACTGGCTGTATAGCTTGCTGTGATCTATCTGCCCAGTAGCAATCATAATTGAAAGGAAGGATAATCTCTTTTTTTCAATGCTTTCATAAGCGCTATCCCAAGGCTACGATGAGCGGTTAATACCACGTGAGCGATGAGCCAACCGACCCATCTAAGCCAATGAAACTACCCACAGGGCACATTGACCCCCGGCTTTTGAGATACAAGTTAGGAAATCAATTTAAATAATTCAAACAAAAGCTTCGTAAAAACGCAAGTTTCGTAACAATTCAGTTAAACGTCGATAGCGATCGTCTTCTAGAATTTCACGCATTTGTATTACAATCGACTGAGATTGTCGTACGCAGTCGAGAATTTTACCACAGTATACAAACAAACAATATGTAAATAGTGGAAGTGATTCCTGAGACGCCAACATTATAACATTGCGTTCGAAGTGTTGGTGCTGATCACTTCACGTCATTACGGATCCTCCTGATCCATTAACGGTGCTTTTAGGCACCACAAGCACCGGTCACCGTCCTCGTCGAACCCGTCGCTTGCGACGAAGGACTCGACGAGCGAACTAACCCATAGACACAGCCCACTGAGTTTCTCGCCGGATCTCCTCAGTGGGTCGCGTTTCCGATCCGGTGGTAGATTCTGCGAAGCACTGCTCTTGCTAGGGTCAGTGTTAGCAACTCTCCGGTTTGAGTCCCTACAAACGTTATGGTGAAGCTGAAATAGCCTCTTAAGGCTATCAGCATAGGTAGGAAAAAAAAAGCTGATCACTGATGATTAAATGCGCGCAATGTACAACCTCATACGTTGTGGAAGGGAGGCGTTGGATTCACCATTGCTTTTGATAATATGCGTAATGAAAATTATTTTTACGGCTGAATCTCGTGCTTATTTACGATGTTTCGAATACTTTGCAGTTTGAGTGGTCACGGACGACGACTATGTTTAAAATTCAACATAATAAGGATTGAAAGGCAGTTAAATTCAAACAATTTGTTTGATTTAAGGTTTTTATGGTGATAATATGTCCTGGGAGCTCGCACAAATTTGTACTAGTTTCCTCCCATGAAACATCCGTGAGAAAGGATATAATAATCCAATGGGTTGGAAATTTTGACCTCATGTCGCGAGGTGCTCAGCATAGTTCACCTTGAGAGGTCTATGACTTTAGTAGTCGCTTAATGTACTTATAGATATTATATTGTCAGTACATTAAGGCCAGTGAAGGAAACTAATAAAAGCGTGGAAATACTTGCATTACTGTCATGCTTAAACTGTGACAGGAAAGCGAGGTAACACGTAAAGTTAATTCATGTGTAATTGTTTGTTTTATAATAGTGGTTCGAGATACACACGAACTTTAATAACGGTGTTTATGCCTGGACGGTGAGTTATGGACGATCGCTTTGATGTTACGGCTGTTTGTGGCATAGTAAGTACCGGTCACTTTAGAAATCTACAGAAAATAAAATGACACTTAAACTACAGCATGCTCGCTTCGTTAGTCTAGTGCTAGTGGCTTCAGGACAAGGTTCAGATCCCGGTCAAAGTTAGCATCAAGTTTGGGGCCTTTCAATGGCGAACACTTTTCTTAAATTTATCTTAGATGTTGCAGCGATTTGAAAGTCAAACAATGAACAGCTGTGAGTGTAAAAGCGTGGTGAGTAACCTTTTTTTTTAACGCTGAGGAATCGGTCGAGGGTTGTAATAAAGCGGGTTATTTCTGATTCTGGCACCTCCAGAGAAGAAGAGTGCTAACTCATGCATCAGCCCGCTGAGTTTCTCGCCGAACCTTTTCAGCGAGTCGCGATTCCAATGCGGTAGTAGATTCATTTGCTAAGCAGCTGCTCTTGAGTTGTTAGGTCTCCTTCGGAGGCGCTCGAGCAGTTGTTGGCAAATTCCACCCTTCCTAGCTGAGCCTTTGCTTGCCCACCTGTCCGGGTGAAACTAGAAAGGCCTCCGGATCACCAGTAATCTTACAATCATAAAAAAAAGAAGAGGGCGAAGAGGAAGATCGAGGTCCTCCTCCTCTCCCTATTCCTCCTACAAGACGAGTATGAGTAACCTAGAAGAAATAAGATTTTCTTATGTGCAAAGGGCTATATTTAGTTCAGATCTGCATCCGCTTAGAAATAAATTTCTCTAAATATACTTGAAATTTCACTGTATATGTGAATCTGTAGATCGAGAGGCACAAATGCTTGTACGCAGGTACGACGTGGTACTCACTCTGGCAGTATACATACGGGCTTCCAATAGGGTCAGTCACTAATATAGAAATTAGAAACAAAGTTAAAGGAACCTTCGTAGGAAAAAAGGCAAGTGAGTTTTTTTTTATTGCTTAGATGGGTGGACGAGCTCACAGCCCACCTGGTGTTACGTGGTTACTGGAGCCCATAGACATCTACAACGTAAATGCGGCACCCACCTCGAGATATAAGTTCTAAGGTCTCAGTATAGTTACAACGGCTGCCCCACCCTTCGAACCGAAACGCATTACTGCTTCACGGCAGAAATAGGCGGGGTGGTAGTACCTACCCGCGCGGACTCATAAGAGGTCCTACCACCAGTTCCAAATGGTTCTATGGTTCATCTATGGTTCATCATATATGGTCAATGCGATTTAGTTATGTTCGGGTAAGGTGCCCGTTTGCTCTAATACAAAGCCTGATAGACTAGTATCGTGAGAGATCCATGAACATAAAATATTTTGCGCTGTGAGCGAACAATTAATATCCGTCAAATGACCCGCTCTTCGCAGTTTTCGTTCGCAATAAAAATGCGAGTCGATAAAAGAATCGAGCATTTAATAACATAATGACGGCATAAACACATGTATTGGGCGCGTGACGCGGTTACCAGCATCGCCAGAGACTTTCTACAATTTGTCGCGCTTTTGTTGAATATTGATGTTGGGTTTACAATTTTCTATAAAATTTTGGTAATTTCGGATTGTCCGTGACGTAATGGAGCATGGCGGGCGTCACGGTATCGTATGACGCAATTAATTACAGCTCAAATCCTCCGGCAAATACAAAAAAATGTTTGAAGTAAATTAACCTAACACAATAAAGTCACGACTTTCCTGGCATTTGTCTTCCATATAAACAACGAGGTCCACACTACGCAAGCCTATATTTTAGGTTCTATTATAGGCGTTCTTAAATATAGATAGTTCTAGAAGTCGTCGTGGCTTAAAGGATAAGACGTCCGGTGCATTCGTATTGAGCGATGCACAGCTGTTCGAATCCCTGGCGGGTACCAATTTTTCTCCAAATGTTCACGGTTGACTTCTACGGTGAAGGAATAACATCGTGTAACAAAAATGAAACCCGCAAATTTTAATTTACGTAATTACTGGTGGTAGGACTTCTTGAGTCCGCACGGGTAGGTACCACCACCCTGCCTATTTCTGCCGTGAAGCAGTAATGCGTGTCGGTTTGAAGGGTGGGGCAGCCGTTGTAACTATACTGAGACCTTAGAACTTATATCTCAAGGTGGGTGGCGCATTTACGTCGTAGATGTTTATGGGCTCCAGTAACCACTTAATACCAGGTGGGCTGTGAGCTCTTCCACCCATCTAGGCAATAAAAATAAAAAATAAACCATTTCTAGTCACAAGTAATAAATATTAATAATAAAATTTTTAAAGCTTTATTTGTTCCACAATAATTAAATAGAGCTTAATTAATTTAGTATTTAATAATTATATTACTGAGTAATCATAATAGATCTACTACTCTTGCAATTTATGTAATCTCTTTCTAATGTGGACCCCTCTCAGGGTAAAAGTCCCCTCCAAAGAATCCCATTTTTCTTTATCTTTAGCAGTGGTCATCCACTCTAGCTTTGGGATACACAGTTGTGACTGTTGTGAGTAGGCTAACAAAATGTATTCCAAAGCCAAAACTGGGGCTGTAGCCCCTTGCCCTATCTCACTCGTCGTCCGATCTCCGGCCGGGGTCAGAGCCCGGGCAGCGTAGGTAGGGTTTTTTCGGGACCTATGCTACAACCTCACCCCGAGGACCGACGACGGACGTGGTCGTGGCGGCGATGGTCGACGACCAACGTCGCCGGTGTTCCGGAATACGCCGCTAGATCAGAACCAGCCTGTCGGGTCGGCACGCGATACTCCACTAACTGTATTGCTGGAGGGTTGTAACCCCAACGCTACACAAGCATTGTTAGTGAGGCATCTTCTGTCAAACCGTGCTTTAATATCGATGAGATTTTGATCTCTAATCTCAACAAAAGCGGCACCATTTGTATGATGTTGCCAAACGTCACCACAATAATTAATCATATTCAAATTACTTAAACTCTAACCTGCCCATTTATCCCAATAATTATATTAAAAGCCTATTGAAGCTCATTTTAGCAGAAAAAATACCATTTATAATAGGAGCCGCATTATGTTGAGTAAATTAACGATGCTATTCTTTTTTGCGCACTTTCACTTCAAACATTGACAGATCAATTTGATAGACACTCGTCGAAGGCGGAATGACAGGTTTATTGTGTTTGCTAATATGATAGTAACGACAATAGTCGAATAAATAAAGCAATAATAATAGTACGCTAAATATTATATTAAAATTTATTTAAAAGGAAAAGTAAATACAATATGTGTATGTATGGGTATTTTTAAAGCCAGTATCGCGAGTACCAATATAATTAGTCTATAAATAATTATTCCCATTGGGTCGTGAGTTAGTCCACCCTTCTAATATAATAAATTAAAAAAGCAAGCTAATGTTAGGACCAAACATACCGACAGCTGGAGACGCCTTAAATTCCCTCACATTTGCTTATTAAGTAGGTACGACCAGTAAGTACGTGTAATCTCCGTGAAGTGTACCAGAAATAGACGTGACTGTTACGCTGACATCATAAAAATGTCGATTAGTATCGCACACCTGACCTTTATGTATGATAAATACGGACGAGCACAGAGGTCGTGTTTCGTCCGGGCCACTAGATGAGCGATTGAGAGTTTGTGTTTTATAAATCATTTTTCACTGGACAAATACTTATTTACTATTGATGGATCGACAGAAAATTCAATCACCTTTAGCTATAGCTACCACTGGTTTCTGATAAATCGTCCGTGGTAGTGTTGATAGAATCCTCATCTTATTTGTCCCACCTAACTGCTTATATACTCCCTTAAATCCTATTTGAAGAACTACTGTTTTATGTTACTGATTTTCCACTGTTGTTAAACATCTCATACTGCCGTCGCGAAGTAAACATTCATGAATGTAGTGTGTTAGCGATTATCAAGCATATTGGTAAATTTAATAAGGATTAATATAAATAATGTACAACGTCTCTTCTAAAAAAACTACTGAGGTATTTTAGTATTAAGCAAAATATGCCAAGCGAACTCCGTTTATTTATGGGCAGCGCGTTTTATTTAGTAAAATCAAGCTGATAGTTTCGTGGGCTGACGCACACAATCTTAAATCTAGAAAACAATATCGATAGCAATGAGAGGGCGGCGCCGCCCCGCCCCGCTCAAATAAATATTTAATTAAACTTACGAGAGCGCACCGATTTCTATTTGTACTGTTTTTATATAGTTACATTTTCGTGTAAGATGTTTCGTAATGTCTCCCGCACTGGGAATCGAGCCTGATTTATAGGTTAATGTAACTCCGCCTAAGAGAAAGTGTTTTATCTCAATAGAGTTCGTAAGGTTTTCAGATGCTAGAACTGTGATGCCGTGATGTGATGAGTGATGAAAACTACTATGGGAGAGACAATATCATGACAATATGTGACAATGTATTTATCTGCAAGTCGCTGCCAACACATATTTTGAGAAATACCTATGACGCTTTCTATCCGTCCTTGAGTCGGGCGACTCAATAAATTATAATTAGAGTATTGTATTAAGATCCTTTGACGTGAGGCTTCAGTGTTTTGATTATATGTTATTACATATTATTGTATTATTGGTATAGTTATAGAGGTATAGGTGTCGGAACTAAATCATTTCCGACCAAAACATGTCTTGCCGGATCGCCCGGATCCACTCTCGTCTCGTCAAGCACCAGTCACCACCCCCATCAAATTCGTCGATTACATAGAGTGAACTAGCCCGTAGACACAACCCACTGAGTTTCTCGCCGGATGTTCTCAGTGGGTCGCGATTTCGATCCGGTGGTAGATTCTGTGAAACACTGCTCTTGCTAGGGTTAGAGTAAGCAAATTCCCTCAGATTGAGCCCGTGAGTTCACCTACCTATCCGCGAGAAGCTGGAATAGCCCGTAAGCTACTATTGAATAGGTAAGAAAAAAAATAACTAAAATACCAAATATCTATATATATAAAAATGAATTACTGTTCGTTAGTCTCGCTAAAACTCGAGAACGGCTGGACCGATTTGGCTAATTTTGGTCTCGAATTATTTGTCAAAGCCCATAGACGGTTTAAAAGGCAGATAGATATGAAAATGCTCGGAATTAAATAAAAATAACAATTTTGTTTTCCTTTTGATGTGTCCCCCGTCGGACGGATTCCTTTTGTTTGTTTTAAGTTAATTTTGTAAAAGTTTCGGTCTTTTATTTATCGATTGAGGCACTACGAAGTCTGCCGGGTCAGCTGGTCTTTAATAAAGATACCGAGTTTAGCTGGGAATCGAAACTGAACCTTGTGATAGCCTAGTTGTAAGTGTCACTAATCAGAAAGTCTAAGATAATTCATCTAATTAACAAACGAGATGTTACGTACGGAATTCTAGTATTGTACCACGATACCATAGAAATTAATTCAATTATATTCCTTCCATTTGAAATAAAGCTCCGAAGGCATTTGAATTAATCTAGGCATATTTCGTTAACGGCGCCCGCAATAAATGCAAGTTCACACATCGGAGAGGTTTCTTGTGGGCGGGTATTAATTACTGAGCTTTATATAGGAATGTGCACGTAATTATGATTTATTAATATACATTGTTATTTCGAAATGGCTTTTTCCGACTGCACATATATAGAAACAGCGCGCACCTCGTGTATGTACGAGTACATATAGTTATATGCATTATATCGTTCATGTGGGGTGTACGGCTAATTAATTGTACCTTTTTATTTGTGGATCGATTTAAATAAAACCAGTAGCTCTAGATAGATAGGTCCTACTATTTTAGGCAGATGGCGTGGAATGGTCCGTAATAAACTCTTGTTGCGAGGAGGTGGTCACGACCCTCAGTATTGAGGAAACCGAAGCAAGAAGAAGAAGACCATTTTATCCAATTTTACATGTAATGTAAATCTTAAAAACAGTACTTAAAGTCTTAATACAGTACTTAAAGTTTTATTTAAATGCGCCATTAAAGTTGGAGGTATACTCATATTTTTATTCATTGAATACATTATATTGATCAAACGCTACAAAAAACTGAGCTTTTCATTAAATAAATATTTTAATGATGAAGTAACTATATTTGACAATGTTGAATGAATGACTTGCGAATGATTTTAATCCAAATGATTGACGCATTTATAAAACCGTCCTTAAAAATACTTTTGAAACTTTTAATTGGAAGAATCTTTTCTTTTATAGCAGAAATGTTTGGTAACATTTATTTGGTATACTGCTTATTGAAATAGTCATTAAATAAGTGATAGCTTTCAACAAACGACAACATAAATACGGAACACGGCAACAAAAGCATTGCCTTTTTTTTTATAAAAAAACAAATTTCAACCATATATGAAAGTTCGTAAAATATACAGTAGCCATTAAATAAATCTAGACGTCTTAGTACAGAATAGATTGATAGCGGCCATTGCTTGTCGGCTACCGTGCGGGTAATACGCGCCCGACCGCATTCGTCCGCTGAAATAAAACGAAGCAGGATTACCAATGGCGCCTGTGTAATGGAATAGGGTTGAGAAAATCGATATCAAATTTGGGTTGACTTTTAACGTAAAAAAAAGCCGGAAGTATGCTTGGAAGAGTGTCTGGTGGAGTCAGGTTCGAATTATCAGGGATTCCGATATGTCTGAATAAATACAGCCTTCTGAGTTAGATACACCTTATTTATAAACTAGTATAAGCTACTAATACCAATTGAGAGTGATAACAGTTAGTTTTAACTATGGCCGTTTACATTGCTTGTATCAAGATTAATTTGTTCTCATATTTTAAATTTCCAGGAAGAATTTCCCCTGTGGCGTTGTTAAGCACTATACCGTGTGTCCTAGCCTGTTTAATTTACAATGTAGAGGCCTAGTAATTTACAGTAGGAGAAGACTACTCGTGACAAGGGCATCGTTTACGTTTTATAAGATAACCATTAATAATTAGGCGAAATTATGTATGATACATGATGCAAATTATGTTTTTTTGATGATAGCTGGGCGGTTGCAGCTATTGCAGCTGGACTGCATTCTGTGCAGATATTTATATTTTTAAGTAACTAATACGTAGCTACCGGCTATATTATGTTGAGAAACTTGAACTTAGAATTTGAATTCACATACTTACTAGCTTTTCGTGTCTAGCGGGCTGGTTTTCTGAATCATTTATCCAGCGATTTCTGGTTCTCACTGCCTGGACGAAGCTTAACCGAGGATAAAACGATAAGACATATTTACATTAAATATTAAGTTTTGTTTATATTCTAGCAAGTACTTGTCGAAAAGATAATTTTCCCATCACTATTCGAGGCGGTCTATTCGCACTAACCCAATCATTTGTCTACTTGTCTAAACTGAATTACATTACTTTTTATTATTATTTAATAACGAGTGCAATAATTTTATGCTTAACTTCGGTTCTAATTTAATATTGAACTTGGAGGTTCTTTCAAAAATAGTTTTAAGGAATTGTTTCATAGTTAATTATAAATTTGAGATGATTATATGCGATTAAGGTTGATTGTGTGTTGAGTGAATAGATGTGTTATGTAAAACAATTTGTTGGACGCATCGAAACGGATAATGGCCGTTTTAAAATTGATTTCAAATTTCGCACACTATCATTTACCAGGCTAAGGCTGCGGCCGGCATGTTTTATTTTAATTTGAGTATGGTTACCGTGTTAGGGGGAAAGCACGTACCAGCCGGCATTTTTGGGACTGATTGTAATGCACCCAGTATACAGTCTTAAGCAAATGCTTGGTAAAATTATAATCAGTCGCGAACCTTTGATCCATTTCTTGAGAAGCACGATCATAGCCACTCCTCGCCTGGAATTGTCAGGTTAACTGCGGTTATAGTTTTTTTTTTTTTCTATACATGGACCCTACCTGATGTTAAGAGCTTACCGAAGCCCATAGATAACGGCAAAAAACATAGGACTGCTTCGAGATAGCAATAAGCATGGTGATTTTTCCTACCCATGTCGGCCTTTTGGCGTTTTTACGCAGTACCACCAATAGATATATTAATAATATAGATTTATGTTTTTTATTTTAGTGTGGACACGTCCTTTAGCAGCCGTTAATTGACCTTTGACTGCATTCTACCTCGCTCGCTTCCGATGTCTTGATAAATACCCACATTATATAATTTTCAATATTTATCATTCTCCACAGCCTTGGTGCTAAATTTCCATAGTCGATAAAGTATTTTGCATACATTCTGATCCGGTTGCTTTGCGAATGAAATAGACAGGACGGTGTTATTAACTTAAATTAGGAAGAGTAGTAAAGAAAGTCGCACCAGCGAGTCTTCATTGACCATTAGATATTTTTTTTATTGCTTAGCTGCGTAGACGAGCTCACAGCCCACCTGGTGGTAAGTGGTTACTGGAGCGCATAGACATTTATGACTTAAATGCGCCTCCCACCTTGAGATATAAGTTCTAAGGTCTCAAGTATAGTTACAACGGCTGCCCCATCCTTCAAATTTTTTTAATTTTTTTTATTGCTTAAATGTGTGGACGATCTCACAAGAGGTCTTACCACCAGTATAATACAGTATATTATCTCATCTATTGAGTTAGATCTACGATAGGCATTGCCTTCACTGTGTTCGAATATTACCAGTCTCCAGAGACAGTGATGACGATCAACCATCGGTTGTTCTGCTCTACCTGATTACTGTAAAAAGAAAGAGAAAGCAACACTAATTATCAATGAAATAAGTACAAGTGAAAGTTCCAAAACAACAGTCGTAATTGTTACATTTCAACAACACTCACCCGAGTGACCTTTCGGTGCAAACGAAACACTTATGATCAATGGTCGCAATCATCCAACGAGAGCATCCCAACGTGTCAATTATAAACATTGATTTATATTATCGTATAATTTACTGTCTCGGCTTATTATACGCGTTTTTTAATTCTACGTGTAGCATTGTGTACGAAATTGTTCATTTATTTTGCAATCAAAACTTCAAGTTGAACACCTGAAGGTGAGCAGCTGTATAGTCTATGAAATCATCTGCCAGACTACAACAAAAATCAAGTATATAATAATATAATAAGTTTAATATTGACTTGAGAAAGAGAAAGATTAATTAACTCCTAAGTTTTGTATCTTGTGCGATGAAGGTTTGTGGAACTGTTTGAGAAAATTCTATTATCTTTCTTTATATTGAGCCGGTTTTGCTTGAAAATATTTAACTCAATATTATGATTGCCTTTGTAGGCAGACGAGCATACCGCTCAAATGATGGTGAGTGGTTACCTTCGCCCATGAACGTCAGCTATACCAGAAGCAGTGCCAAGCCGCTGCCTACCGTTAAGTACCTTCCACAAGCCTCGTTTGAAGAAGGGCATATCATAGCGCTCATGAAACACCGTGAGGGGAGCTCATTCCAACCCCGGATGGTAGGTGAAAAAAGTATCCCTGGAAACGCACTGTGGATCCTATTAATAGGAATCTTCTAGAAACAGAATAAGCTTTTATATCAGAAGGGAAAAAAGATAAATTGGAAGCATGTTTTTAAGTCAATATTCTCCGACATGCAAAGTTTCCGACGAGAAGGTATGTCGTTAAGGATTTAATCATAGGGATGTTCAATGTAAGACCTATTTAAATTGAACACCCCTTTTCATTAACGGCCTACTGTGAGTTCGGTTTGTCCGTTCTCACTAGTAGAACAAAAATGAAATGATATATGTACGCGATTGTACAGCAAAGAGCAATCGATTTGATGAGTATTTTCTCATAGTTAATGGGACCACCCGGTGAGCGTGCATTATGGGCACACGTTTTGTTAACTTGTTACGATTTATCGAGGTCGGGTCGTGTTGCGAATTGCCAGTTTAAGTGCTTATTAATCTATGACAAGTGCCGAAGAATGGGTCCAGCGGTGTGCATAGATCTGTGTTGTCAAGGCTCTCCGCGGACCAAGAAGTCGTATTTAAGACCGAGCATCGACTGCCATGTTTCTGGACTTCAAAAAGCTCAAGCCGATGAGAAGCGTTTATGTGATTTGATCGATTTATTTTGAATCAGGCTTGGCATAATGTTTACTTCATAAATTCCTTTTAATTATTGGAAACATCCTATTAGGATTTATAGGTTTTCTTATAGGTAGACCTTGACCCTAGTTAACCTTGATGAGACCCTCTTGAACGATTTTGAATCACTTCGCACGTAGAAAAAAGAGGTTGTACTATTTTTGTTCTCTTTCATCAAATTTAAGAAGACTCTTTCTAATGTTGAATCATTAATGCAAATTACCATCGTAAAGTCTGTTTGCCGTTTGCTGTTAATTCAAAACCAATAATATTTAAATACACAAAATAATAATTCACAATACTTCTACAAAATAATAAATAAATACACAAAAAAATATTTAATTATTACTATACTTTTAGTCTACAATGAAGCAATTAATAGCATTCAAAAAACAAACCGTTATATTTCTGAACTTGCAAAAATGGCACCAATTCACTCAAGAAAATTATTGGAAATAGAAGCACCAATTTATCATGCTGAAAATGCAAGTAATAATAACAATTTTGCCCCTGTAAATAAATACCGGTTTTGCAGTAATCAAAGTTTGCACGCTGTTCCGTTTTGCAAGATAATTAGTAGTATTTCGAAATTCCAAATATTTATGTTTCATAAATGGAACCACCGCGGGCTTATTCTTCGTTTGGGTTTCTTGTTATTTATGTAATAAATTATATCATTTTTGTTAATATGGGCAATGGTTTGGCTTTACTCACAGAATGAATCATGACAACGAACGACTGGGGACTTATTTAGGGATAGAGATATAGAAGGAATATTGACAGAGGGGTGCCCTGCCGTGCATCAGCCGTGCATCCTAGGTCGCGCGATCTTCCTTTCTCTTTTCCTGACATTCGTATCTATGTATATAAAAATGAATTGCTGTTCGTTAGTCTCGCTAAAACTCGAGAACTGCTGGACCGATTTGGCTAGTCTTGAATTATTTTTGGAAGTCCAGAGAAGGTTTAAAAGGTAGATAAATATGAAAATGCTCGGAATTAAATAAAAATAACAATTTTGTTTTTCCTTTGATGTGTCCCCGTCGGACGGATTCCTTTTGTTTGTGTCTTTTATTTATCGATTGAGGAACTACGAAGTGTGTCGGGTCGCCTAGTCTTACATAAAATGTTCCATACCGTACAATTGCATTAAATTCCCGAAGGACACGTGAAATTAATAATGTTTTTTTTCCACTAATCCTAATTCATTTCATAATTGCTGGTAGCCTAAGACATTCCAACTACTCATGCACAGAAAAATATGCTACTTAGAATTCTTTATACGGAAACACTTGTTAGGAAGCATGCTGTTTGACTAAACGTAATCATTGTCACTAGGATTTACAGATTTACAAATATTCTCGTATCGGGCGATGCGACCTATGTACATAGGTGCTCAAATTCTGTAAGCTAGTAATATTTTTTCTCAAAACACACGTAATTAACACAGTTTTTCAGTGATGAAGGAAGAAGTTTGTAACTTGTTGTGTTATAATTATGGTGTAAAAAGAGGGAGGAGCTATTTTCACTTCGCTCTGCCCTGGCATTGCTGAAGTCCTTGGGCGACGGTAATCACTCACCATCAGGTGGGCAGTATGCTCGTCTGCCTACACGGGCAATAAAAAAAACCAGATTGATGGAAGAACTGGTTAACATCTGCCCTAACAAGAGCAGTGCTTCGCTGAATCTATCACCGGATCGGAATCATGACCCACTGAGAAGATCCACCGAGAAACGCAACGGATTAAGTTGCACGTCTAACTCTTCGTTTCATTCGACAAGATAGACGAGAGTGGTGACTAGTGATCCTTTCTAAAAGTCAAGGGTATGAGTGCAGAGATGAGATGATGATAGGCCCGAATTTAAAAAGAGGACATACTGTGCCAACCCTGTGCAATGGGATAAGGAAAAACAGAACAAGAAGTAACACTTTTCAGCGATCCTTGGAACGTCTAAAAGCACCAAATATGCAGGAAGTAGCTCGGTGCACCTTATATACTTGAATGTAATGAATAATAAATGAAAAACGAACTTGTGCTTCAATGATTCAACTTTAACATTAGAGCGGTAGGTATATTCTTTTACAGCAGAAAATTTGGGACCACTGAAGATGAAACGTATCGCTTCTATCTTTTACAGTATTTACAGTACAGTAAAAATATTAATAGTTATTTATTAGTAGACTGTCAATAATCCAGATGAAATAAAGTTTACGAATTTTAGATAAAAAAATATATTTATGTCACGATCTACAACTTATAGCTACAAGGATGAAGAAAGTTTTTAAAAGCAGCTTTATTGTTACACAAGTATTTTAATGTCGATCAGTATGAGGGACGTTGTATTGTCTGAGTGTCGTTACTTCTATCCACAGGTCCACAAATAACACATATTGGTTATTTGTTTGTTAGTTGAATATTCAACGCGAAAAGAAAAAATCAAGTTTTAAACCATAACAAATACTTAGCGTAGATGAAATAAATAAAACAAGTATTTAATTACACAGAGAATGGACATGTCTCCGTCGGTTTCAATGGGACATTCGGACGCTACTGCGTATTGTCCACGCGGGAACCCTCGTAATGTGTTATATACTATAGAGATGTTAATTTCGTATTTTTTTCGGGTTTTACTAAACCTAGACAAACTGTTTCTACGATTCAATTTCGTGTTTTTTATACTTCTGGGGTCAGCCGCGACCACGAAAACGTCGGAAATGAAATAATAATAGTAAAGAAAAGTATTTTAAGCGGTAATATTCAATGATGTTTATTTTCGGTTGCCTCGGGCATGTTTTTATAAGTAGAGTAATTTTTTTAACTTTTTTACATAGGCTTCGAACAAATATCAAAACTCTAGTCCCAAGATCGACCAAGCTTAATTCTGTGAGAACCTTGAATATAGTCCATCATCTAAATCAAGTAAACTGTGATTGAACAATTGAATCAGAAAATCTTAGTGAATGTACTCTCATGAAACTTGGAATCATACTTTCATTCTAATGATTTTAAGAAATTTAAAAGTATGCGAGATTATCCATTCACAGGAGTAAAATGAGTTTTCATACTCTCTAAAACCTTAAAATCATAAATATGTTTAAAATAATACTATTTTATCACAGCAAAATTATCTCAGTCACACATTAATATTCGCCCAATAGTATTCACGATAATTTCGATTCATCGTCACTAAGATACATTCGTGCAAATCCAACCTTCGATGTGCAGTAATAAGAACTACATTCCTAAGCTTATGTTTTGTGAAAAAAATTGAACTTCAAGTCCATCTTGAAGAAGTCTGCAAGCAGTGAACAAATCGTCGATTTACATATTACAAATACTGCGGTCACGTTTCGTGCAAAACTCTTTGTTTCGGCGGCTGTAGATATGGGGGCTGCAGGGAACATTTCACGGTGAAAGTGCGGGGTATTTATTTATTGTATTATTAACTTAAATGGCATTTAAATAGCAAAGGTGGGCAGACCAGGTACACGCTTTCGGGGACTTGAAGATTACCAACACAAGTCAGATACAAGTTTTGGAACAAACATATTGATTAAACTAATTAGTTGAGCGCTAATTCTTTTATTGATTCTTCACCGGTCACGAGAACGTATCTTAACAGCTTTCATTTCATATAGATTTTTAAATTGACCATATCTAAAGATACCAAGCTCAACCTCTTCCTACGACGTTTACCTGCGAACTTTCCAAGTCGTTTGGTCATTTGCTCATAAATGGGTTTGGCAGGTTGTGCCACTGCATTGGTGCAGAGCATTTGTCCTTCTTATAAATCTTCATGGGATTTATTGAACAGTAAGAACAGTAGAGCTGTTGACACGAACAATGTGCTAGGCAATAGCGCAACTGTATATGGCAATGATGATTTCTGAGGATCGCATACTGATGTAGCACACACTTAGATAGGTATCTGGATTTTTCGAATAGAGATCAAAATACGAACCAAAATTAAGGATCTTCAAATTAAATTCCCGTTTACAATTAAACCTCCGTTTTATGAACGTTGCATCCTGTTCAGTACAATAGCGAACGAAGATCGTTGTTATAGCGATGTGTCGACATCTAAAATAATTTTCACGTTTATGGACATGTAAATTTTCGTGCTCGCATCGAAATGAAGCCATAGCTCACTCGGATAGGTTTATGCGTTAATTGCTGCGCGCTCAGACGGGACCTGTTATTACTATACGAACAAGTAATGGAGTAAGCAGTACCAAACACTTTCTTCTATTTTATTATATAAATGCTGATTTCCAGTAGAACGCGTGCCCAGATTAGCTGCATCATTATTTCTACATAATAAGTATATAGGTACGTCACCCGTCTACAGATCACCTGTACACGATTTTCGGTCGAATTGTTTATAATAATAGAAGAAAGAATCTCTAGCTTGGCCTGCTTACTATGGTAACGATGTTTTGTAATTAGATGAGCCACGGAACATTCTTTTATCCAATTTTATTAAGTGAGCTATAATTTGAATTAATTATGTTTACGGTGATTAGTTTGAAGCGCCTTTATTGAGTTTAAATCAAACTATATGTTATATTAATATATTTACAATTAGAGCAACAGTTTTCTGCTATTTGGTAATTAATATAACGATGTTTAATTCAAGCAGAGAGTATGTAACACATTTCATTTCTTGAGATGATTTTACTCCTTCAGTATGTGACAATTACAATGAATTCCTTTGGTTGGTTAATTACCTTAAAAAATTATCTGCGATAGGATCCAAGTCCCTCATTAGATAAAATTTAAACGTTTCATTTATCAGATGTTGGCATAGTGTACATTCTTATACTCGTTACTGACCGCTTTAATGGCGAAGTCTTATGGTTGGCCATTGTGGGCATGTCAGGTGTTTGTGAAATATTTTGTAATATCTTACGCGACCCAAGCGATAAAATAATTTAGCGGCTGCGAATATCTGAGCTGTACTTTAATGTTATGTAATTCTTTTGCTAAATTATCGTATTCGAATTACATAATGTTGTTTTTATAGTGTTATTATTGGAAACGCTAAAAAATAATGAGAGGATCCACGAGTCGTAGGTAGTTCAAAGCTAGTTCGTATTTAAGCCACATGCATGTTGCTCTTGCTGGAACCAACAGATCGGAGACTCGCGAGTGATTGGTTCATGGTAGAATGATAGTACTCACCACGGGCCAGTTGTCATGTTTTCTTGTGTTAATGACGGGTCGATAATTACGGACAACAATTGAGCTTCGATCACAGGTTTTGAGCGAGCAGCAGCTACGAGGTTGACGATAGTCTTCAAGATCTGATGTATGGAATTAATGCGACGTGCGATATGAGCTTGTTTGTCCAAATTATATAGTAGATCATGTATGGATTGCTAAGTAACATAATTAAAAGTTAAAATCATTACAAGTTACACATTAAAAGTTAAAATCTCATTAATATTCGACACATCTATACAAATTCAACAATTACTAGTGGTAGGACCTTATGTGAGTCTACACGGGTAGGTACCACCACCCCGCCTATTTCTGCCGTGAAGCAGTGATGCGTTTCGGCTTGAAGGGTGGGGCAGCTGTTGTAACTATACTGAGACCTTAGAACTTGTATCTCAAAGTGGGTGGCGCATTTGCGTTGTAAATGTCTACGGGCTCCAGTAACCACTTAACACCAGGTGAACTGTGAGCTCTTCCACCCACCTAAGCAATAAAAATAAAAATAAATACGTTTTCTGATTAATCATCGCTATTGTACGCAGAACTTTGTCAAATTATCACAGATAGACACTACTGGACAAAGGTCACCCCCGTGCCAGAATACAGTACTTTCATATTAGTAGTTGGTCGCATTTTAAGCACGCTCGGCTTGGCTCTACCATCCTGCTTATTTTTTTAGCGAACCAATTTTGCGCTCCGGAGTAAAGGTTTTATGAGGTACCCATCATATGAAACAGTTGAGACTTTGATTTCGCGTCTCTAAGTGGGTGGGTACGTTGTCTAGTCCCCTAAAATACGAAATATATAGTCGACTATAGTCATGAGGCACACATATGTACTATAACTATACGTCATGTTTTCATCTAGCGCTCCTAGCTAGCAAAGAGTTCCATATTATATGCATCATCATACGGATTAGACACAAACATTCGTATCATAGTTTCCAAGGAGAGTTTCGTGGGTGTCCATCAAGTGTGGGTCTTATAGAACATAGTAATTACTTTCCAATGTGGAGTACCAAAGGCCTTGGCAACGCTAGGGCTGTGAGGAGAGATATTGCTGAATAAGTGATCCCTTTGTTAACACACATATAGCAGTTGCACAAAACGCCATTGCTTTCCATATACGCCAAAGCCATATTTCAATTATTTGAAAATGGTCGGCATTGATTTTGCTTAGAGTTTCACGATTAGCAAGCTGCAAGCTTCCTTGAGACTGGATAATAGTAAACTTTGAATTGGCAATACAGAACAAGGGTTAAAAAGAATATGCATATAAAAATCGAATACCGAGAAAAAGAGTGAACAATGTGTTTGTTCATCACACGAATGGGCCCAAAGGGGCTAACTCCTGTGCGTAAATCTAGATTATTCACTACATGGAACTACATAAGGAAGGTTTCTCCATAGGGTATTTCTCGATAGACCAACGTTCCAAATGCTATTCACACTCGAATCTTGCTTATTTTGATGACGTCAAGATAGCCTAGTGCTTCAGAATTAGATGGCCCGGTACTGTTATGTAACTCATGATCGGTTTTCTCTCAAAATTAGGCAAATATTAACAAAATCTGTTTTAAATCATTTATGGTTTTGTTTACTACTCGTTGTCTGTTTCGGTTCATGATACTCCATACTACATGATAGTTGAAGAATAAACTAAAATCGTTCTTGCGCCAACCCTGTGGAGCGTTGATTACAATTAATGAGATCTCAAATGCGCAGGCGTTCGAGTCACTGCGTTTACTATTTTGGCTGGTGCGATTGTTTTCGAAAGCCTAACATTAATCACAGATTAAAATCTATTTTTCTGGTACCCACACTTGCGAGGTATTGTTAGCTGTTAGCTAATAAGAAACCAGTGCAATCCGATCACGCTTCGCTCCAACGGTCGCTAATTCCATGAACATTATCGATTTCTGGAAATCATTCGCTCGCTACCTATCGTAATACGTTAATAGCACTAAGACCCTTTACTTCGGATGCGGACCATAAATGTAGCAAGGTCTATCACAATCAGATGAATTATTTACTAACCCTCTTCAGGACAAATTTTTCCAGAAGCCTTTAAAGTATGTGGGCTCAAGAACTTCGGCTGTGTTGATGAATTAATTATTCAGTCAAGATAGATAACCTCCATATGTGTAAGATGGTAACCGTGGTAAGGTTGACGCGAAGCACACGAATTAGTCTGAACAAAAGGCAGATGTTTTCCAAATTTAATCAAGACTGAAGTCATATCTCACACCGAATATTTAATGCTAATATTTATACAGCCACAGGCAGGATGCGTGCCTCTCAAATGATTGATCGGGTATTCAAGGCTAGGCAGCTAAAACTAACTTTTCCCAATTCTCGTTCTCGTAAGCATTTGACAATGTCAATGGCATATACTAAGCCTGGAACCTTTTAGTTGAGCCACTACAATAATACTACATTCATTCGAGAGTAAGGTCAAATGCAATAATTAATTCGTGATAATCATGACTCATGTGGGATCCCACGTTTTTGGTTCCCACATTATTATCTAACGATGATGGTGTGCAGATATCATTCTGTGGTGACCTTCACAGCTCTGAAACTGAGAGTACGCTATTCTAGGTTCCAATATTATTATATTCTACAGTGAAATACAATAGTTAAATATATCACCTAATTTGTCGACTCCGCCTGTCACATCGCACTGGGTCGGAGTCACCATTTTTGTGAAAGATATTGTGTATTTGGTATTAATGTGTAATCTATATTGTAAATTGTGTACAGACATCTTTTCTCTGTAACTACTCCAGCTATTATTTTTTTGTTTAAAATTACTGTAACAAGTGCGATATAATTGATGAATTTTTCGTTGGCATTAATGCTAAGCCTGTTTGAAATATTTTGTCGTTAATTATATTGTAGTAATTGTGTTTCGATAAATAAATAAAAATAATTCTCGACGAAGGCACAGTTCATTGTCAGTGGAGAGCATTTCATATTTATTGATACTAATATCACTGTTCTAATTTGAGCATCAGCAAGGTATTCAGCAAATTCACTTGTTCACGCATCTCCAGTTTCAAAAATTCATGGAGTGAATTCAATTAGCCTCTAGGTCTAGACATTTGACACATACATGCTGAAACAATTTTAGATAGTTTACACTATAAGATGATGGTATGCCTTGTAAAGCCACGTGCATTATTGCACCGCCTTCCCTTACTCTTTCCCAGAACAGAATTCAGATTTCAGATGAGAAATTTCAGATTAATGGTGAATTGTATATTTTATGATTGTAAAGTAAATCGAATATGGCCTACATGTTGTTGAGTGGTCTATATGTTATTCGGCCAGCTCACAACTTAAGCGTGGAACTTTCTTCAAACCTCGTTTGATGAAGGAAATTTCATAGTCGGAAACATCGTACTATGTGAAGTATTGTGGTATTCATGAGATCGTCTGAAATAAATTCAATTTAAGAAAGGCAATAGTCCTTTGGAGCCTAGCTAGCTAGCTCTGAGTATCTGTTAACTTCAGCTCGACAACTATGATTAATGACAAAATTTATTCGAAGACTTTCAGAATACGCCTTCAAATCCAAACATACAATTACTGAGAACTAGATGAGGCATCAGCCGCGCCCTAGGACTGTAATTCGCCCACGCTCCCCACGATTCACGGCTCATTCATAGATTTACTACGCTTCGTAATCGTTACGGTATCTTGAGTTGGGCAGCGACTCTAGACTGAACTCACGAGAAATCCTTATTTATCAAGTGTTTTTTTTTTCTTATTAAACAAAACATTTGTTTGTTCCAAGTAAGCGGCTCTGAATTCAAAATCATGTTTTTTTATATAACTACTAAGCGTTTAGGAACGGGCGAGTGATGTACCGAATAAGTGGGTGGAAGTATGCAGTTTTCTGGTATTGGCCTATGCGGATTTCCAGACACCGGGCTCTATTAGTAATTGGTCACATAACGTTCAAAAAATCAACAAAAAAGGAAATTCCAGTTATATGACGATATCAATCTCTTCAAAGTTCTATATCCTCTCAGCATGCAGCAGAGTGAAAAAAATGTGCGATTTACACGCGGGTGAAGTGAGATCTTTAGAGGTATTTTTATTTTACTCTCTCATAGATTACTCTATTTGTTTCTTTTTAGTGTCATTTTGGAGTGCTATTTCCCTAGCATCCAGTTTCAAGTACTAACAATGGTAAATAAGTTTTTACTCGACAAGTTGCAAGCCACCGGTGATCAAAAAATTTAAATTTTATCTCTAATTGAACGTAAACATTTTATTATCTAAAAAAAATTAGAATAGATTAGTCAACAATAACGTGATTTATCTATCCTTGATGTTCTAAATAAGAAACGTTATCAGACAATGGTGTTTATTTATGTGTTTCTCACAGAATATTGACGCCAACATTTCTCTAAAAACTTAACTCATTTTTCAATTGTGATTAAGACAGCCCAGTCTAACAAGAGCCGCGTGCTTACTTTCGTGCTACAGAAGAAAAGGTTGTGTGACTATTTTTAAACTGACTGTTATGTTAGATTTAAATTTAATACAGTTATTCAGCACATCACCATTGTATTGAAAATAAAATAAAAATAATTTCATTCATATTATATTACGAATTCGAAAATATGTAAAAAATAATTATGGCAAATCAAAAACATAAATTCATCATAAGCTACTGATAGCTTTGTGTGTATTTGCATGTGTATGTACAATATTATAGCATTATGTTGCAAAGTTATCCCTTAGTATTGGTTTACTAAAAATCGCACAGGCCTTATAACGCTGGTGTTTTCATTTTGAAGGTGTTATTACAAATTAGCTGTGCTTTGAAATACTATCTTATCGGTATAAGGTTACGAAGTGATTTATATAAAATAGTGGTCACCCAGTAGTCGAAATTCGACCATAATTAATAGGGGTTAAAGTATGAAATTGCTGTTTTATTGTAATAGGTAACAGAACTTTCATGGTTTGAGATTTTTGAGTGAGACTTTTTCAAAGATACCCATGAGGTTCATCTTTTAAAAAATGTGCCACATTCGATTATCGACTTCCAGTTGTTTTTTTTTATTCAGCTTAGACAAGAAAGATGGATATTTGGAAAATTCGAGTGATTTTTTAATACGAGTTTCGACGCGGAACTAACGCTGCAGAAACAGCTCGTAATATCAATGTTGCGTTTGGAGAGGGGACTGCTAATGAGTGCAACGTGGGACTTTGGTTTAAACGCTTTCGTGACGGAAATTTTGATTTAAAGAACGAACTGCGTGGAAGACCGCCCACACATGTGAATGACAATAAATCAAAAGAGATGGTGGAAGCCGATCCGAGCCATCTACCCGGGATTTAGCGGTTTTTTTAACCTTACCTTACCAATAATATTAACTCATTTGCGTCAAATCAATAAAATAAAATAAATATGAAAATTGGGTCACTCATGATTTGACTGATCTGCAGAAAGAAACGCGTGTTGAAACTTGTGTTGCCTTGTTAAATCGATACAAAAATGATGGAATATTGGGTCTAATCGTGACATGTGATCAAAAATGGATTCTTTACAATAACCGTAAGTGAAAAATGCAATGGCTGACTCCAGGTCAAACGCCGCAACAGTGTCCTAAAGCAAAGCTTACCAATAAAAAGGTAATGGTAACTGTTTGGTCGTTTCAGCATGGTCTTATTCACTATTATATAGCTTTCTCCGATCTGGTCCAGTAATAACGGCAGATGTCTACTGTGCTGAACTTCGAACAAAGATAGCAAAACTTGCAGTGAAACAGCTCCGACTCATGAATCGATCTTCACCATTATTGCTGCATAATAACGCGAGACTTCATGTATGAATTCATTCATGTGCTGTAGCACGAGAAAACGTTTTAACTCTACAGGAACTGCAATTAGAAACCATTCGTCAATCTCCGTATTCGTTAGACCTTGTTCCAACAGACTACCATTTTTTCGTGACTGGGCAATTTTCAACGTGATAAAAAGTTTTCTTCCAAGGATGCAGTGCAAAATCTTTCACACAGTTTTTAAATGACCTTCCTATTAGATGTCAGCAATGTATAATATGTCAATGTAATATAATAATGGTAGATATTTATATTAAATAAATATGTTAAATGAAAAAAAAAGAATTTTAATTTTTCAGTACAAATTGGCAATTTCATACTTCAACCCCTACTATTAATTTAAATTATAAGTTTGAACATTATTGTTGTTCTATTGTAAAAGACTATACTATAATCACAGATTTCGCCAAGGCTACACTATAGGCAAATAATATTAAAGATAAACAATATTAATCTATTCTCAATTTGAGCACAGATTTTATAATAACAATAGGCAAAAGAGTATATATGTGTGGGGTCAAATGCATGGTAGTCTGTGTAATGTATTTTTTTTATTGATTTAATGTATTTTTTATGCATCGTTTAAAAAAATATTAGCACTCTGCACTTCTTCTCTACATTATCTATAAGTGTGGGAACTTACTCCTCCGTCCGCGCAATTTTCGTAAAAAGGTATACAAAGTTTTTACTATACGTATCAATATATAGATATAGAATATAGTACACAATATACAAACTGTGTGAATTTAAATTTACTTGGAATTATTTTGCAGAGTAAATAAAGCTAGTGTATCTTTGTGACGAAATATTGTAAGCACAACTTAATCAAGTTAGAGATATACTTATGTATGTGTGATGAGAGAAAGTTGCAGGAGCCCGTAGATTACTGCCGTATTGCATTGCTGTAGTATTGCATTACTGCCGTACACCGTACATTATACATACGGTCACTATGGTAGGCAGTGGCTTAGCAATGGCCTTGGCATTGCTGACGTCCATGGGCGACGGTAGCCACTCACCATCAAGTGGGTCGTATGCTCGTCTGCCTATACGGGCAATAAATAAATAAAACGATAGGATGGTGACACCATACACCGTATCATTTACAAAACAGGAATAAGGGCGAGTGTTAGGGATAAAATAAGAAAAATCATACTAAATTAAGATGGACGCCGCTACCTGAGAACTGACAAAAACGGCTTAGGGGTACCGCAATACATACATTATTACTATATAGATCTCCTGCTCTTCAGATAACTGTAATCTTACATGAGGGAGGGTATTGCAGTATTTATATACGGTGGTGATTGCTTTTCACTCAGTAAATTACAAGCTCTGCCTTCAAAGACAATAAATATATCACAACCATAAAATAAGAAGAAAAAACATTCTTGATCATTCGTATAACTCCCTCATCGTATACCCAAAAAATCTTTACGATATTTTAATTTATCGTTGATATAATTATCGGTTCCGTAAGATCAAGAAACAAAAACTAATACGCTTAAAGTTTATGTTAATAGTTACTATAAATAATATATTATGGGTACGAGCAATGAGCGAGCGCAAACAGCTTCAAATAGATCCTTATCTGTACTCACGAACGCGCGAGGCTACAGATTAACGTGGATACTCTCAAAAACTATCAGACTGAATTAATTTAACGTTGTTTCTAGTAACAGATATTAAAAGTGTTCAAATAAGTTTCAATAACGGCCGTCTGGTGTAGTGGTAAGTGACATGGTCACTACACAAGGGGGTCGCTGGTTCGAATCCCGCCAAGGGAAGATATTTGTATGATAAATATAAATGTCTTTTCCAGGGTTATGGATGTATATTAAATATATGTATGTGTATAATAAAAATCTTACATTTATTTCCGTTATCTGGTACCTGTAACACAAGTTCTTTACGAACTTATCACGGGACCAGTTAACGTGGCGTGATTGTTATTAAATATTTATATTTATTTACTATTTATTTATTTATTTGTTCACAGGTTAAGATGAAGGTCATCTTTTTAATATTACCGTACGATGTTAATCGTTGTGTGATTTTATTATATGACTAGCGGACCCGGCAGACTTCGTACGGCCTCAATCTACAAATAAAATAAAATTAAAACAAACCAAAAAGAATCCGTCCAACGGGGGACACATCAAATGAAAAATAAATGTTTTATTTTTATTTAATTCCTAGCATTTTCATATTTATCTATCTTTTATGTCTTCTCTGGACTTTCAGAAATAATTCAAGACCAAAATCAGCCAAATCGGTCCAGCCGCTCTCGAGTTTTAGCGAGACTAACGAACGGCAATTCATTTTTATATATTATTATATAGATATAGATTAATGCTGGCTGTGTAAATTAGATTGCTTCGAAACATTGACTCTTATTATTATATTCAACTTTTGATTTAATTGTTTATTAATAGGCTATTTAGCAAAATTTTTTTATTTTCCTTGTTAGTACAAATAAATGATAAAGCGTCTTAAGTGATAAATCATAAACATAACTTTACAATTTATTAAATGAGGTCTATTTTCGATTATGTCGATTGCTTGGGAAACCACACATACCTTTTGTTATTCAAGCATAAAATGTTTTATATTTTACTTTTCGAGATAGGACTATCCACATTAAGTGGGTCGGCCGGTTGTCGCGTGGGCGTCGATGGTTCGCGTCAGCGCATCTGCCGCACGAGCGTCTGCTCTCGCTGATAGCATTGTCATGGGAACACGGGGACACATCCGCTTTTAGCATTTACTTACACACATAATAGTACGTAAATACTTACATATTATGAACCTTTGGGCGATTCCTGGACTTTGTCTTAAATCGCCCAAAAAGAATCGCCTAAAAATTAAATCCGTTTAAAATGCAACAATGGTTTGAAGAGACCAAACTGAAAGAGATAAAAGGTTATTTTACCAATCCCAAACTCTTACTTAGTACCAGAGACAATAATGACTATCCATCATTTAACATATTTTATTTTAAATTAATACTGTTTATGGTCTGAAGATTGTCAAACGACCTTCTGCTTTGTTTATTTGGAATTGATGGGTAAGCGTTGGAGAAACCGCAGAGCGAATTTAACCCACAACGAAACTTTGACTACGAATGCAATAAATTATGAATCTCAAAAAAAAGTTCACAAATGATTAGGAATCAACCAAATTGCCGTTGATGTTATGTTCTCACACCGGTCTCTATCAACGAGCAGGTGTCATCATAGGAAGTAGAGCTCTTCCGGAGTTCACACGAGTAATGAGGTGATGATGAGCTTTTAATACATACCAGAACGAGCTTTGATCCGAACTCTATCATTAGTTGGAAAGATCGAACGTTGAAAATTATACGGATTTAGGGTTCACTGCTTAAACAGCTTAAACTTTGTATCAAAATTAAAAATCCTTTTTCGTGAGTGGTACGACTATGCCCTAGTTTTATTTTATTTATTTATTTTTATTTAATATATTTTGTACACACAGCTGTTAGAAAAGACACGTCAATAAGGATACAGTGTACAAGGGCACTACTTATTTCATGCTGAAATCTCTTCCAGTAGGCCCGCAAAAGGAAAGAAGAATTAGGAACACAAACCTAGTGCATACAGTAAACATTACATATAATAATATATACATATTACAAGATACAAAACAATATATATACATACAAATACACACACACACACACACACACACATACATATATATATAACATACACACATATACTTACTTTATATTATAATACATTATACAAATATATATAATTTATTTAAGATGGTAAGGATAAATAATGTTCCTTAACAGATTTCTTGAATGCTGCTATGGTTTTGCACGCTCGTATGCTTGGAGGGAGGGAATTCCAAAGTATAACTGCTTGTACAGAAAACGATTTTGCGTAAGCATGTGTTTTATGAACAGGGCAATTGAGGAGAGTTTTAATGTGTGTTCTACAAGGAGCAATGGAGGGACGGGCATAGGTAAAGCGATCACGTAAATATTGTGGGTAGTTAGGATTATGTAGGATATTAAATAGGAAGCACAACATTCTAGTATTTCTGCGGAAACGGACTGGGAGCCACTTGAGCTTTTTGCGAAATTCAGAAATATGGTCATATTTTTTGAGACCAAAAATAAAACGGATGCACAAATTTTGCAAACGCTCAAGCTTATTGAGAAGCTCCTCAGTGGCATCCAAGTAGCAAGCATCAGCGTAGTCCAAAATGGGTAAAATGAGACTTTGAACAAGAGAAATTTTAGTTTCCAAAGGCAAAAAATATTGGAGACATTTGAGTGAATGGAATGCAAAGTTAACTTTGCTGCTAACATTGTTAACCTGCTCATTCCAGCTTAAGAAAGAGTTAAAGGTAACGCCAAGGTTTTTAACAGTTTCACTAAATACAATTGGTTGGCCATTCAATATGAGAGATCCAATTGCAGAATGATTTAATGCACGAATAGCATATCTACTACCAATTATGATGGCCTGTGTTTTGTTGGCATTGAGTAAGAGTCCATGAGACGTTGCCCATTCATGAATGTTTTCCAAATCACAATTAACATCCTTGATTGCTCCATCAATTTCACTAGGTGCGCAGTGATGGTAAATTTGCAAATCATCTGCATAAAGATGAAAATTTGAGGATATCAGAGTAGTGATTGTGTTAATAAACACTGAGAAAAGAAGAGGAGAGAGAACACCACCCTGAGGCACGCCAGCATCAACAGCAACCCAGTCTGAGAAGGATTCATTTTGACGTGTGCGTTGTGAACGGCCCCGAAGATATGAATCAAACCACCTTAGGGCAGAAGTAGTAATGTTATGGGATCGAAGAATACCGAGCAGGATATCAAGATCCACGCAGTTGAATGCGTTACTGAAGTCAAGTAGTACAAGAATGGTTAGGGATTGGTTTTCAATTGCCCATCGAATGTCATCTGTCACTTTCAGCAACGCAGACACCGTGCTGTGTCCCGATCGGAAACCTGATTGAAAGTTGCTAAGAATATTATTGGAGAGGAGGAAATTTTGTAGTTGCTTGTGAACAATGTGCTCCAACACTTTCGAGAGAAAAGGAAGTATGGAGATAGGACGATAATGTGACAAAGACGAAGGATTGCTGGTTTTAGGTAAAGGGATAATATTAGCGGATTTCCAGGATTTAGGAAAGGATCCAGATTGTAAGGAATGGTTAATTATGTTCGTTAAACAAGGAAGTAGTATATCCAGAATGGGGATAAGCATTTTAGAGCATAAGTTGTCACTACCTACAGCATGGGAAGAAATAGATAAAATAGCTTTACGAACATCATTGGTCGATACTGACTGAAACTTAAAGGAAGAATGTTTAGGCAAAGGGAGATTAAGTAACGTTTGCAAAGTTCTCGATTTACGACACGATTTACGATTTTTAATTCTATTCTTATAAATTATTTGTCGTATTTCTCGATATTTTGGTGTACTATGATCTAACATGAGGAAGTCATGCGATTTAGTTTTAGGAGGACACTGAGGTTTCTAAATCTATGTAGTATCAATATGAGTGGTAGAAATATTGACGTTGTGATATTAATGGGCACTAGTAACAACACAATAGGTACCAGATGAGGTCTATAAGATCGTTACGCAATCTACAGTAACAAAAAAATCTAAAACTTTATCAATTTTTACACAAAGTAATGTTTACGCATGTTTAATTTTATTTTTTTATTTTTTGATAAGGTGTTTTTTTTCTTTCTTTGTTTTTGGAAATAAAATGGGCTTATTATTATTATTATTAATGTTTACACAAAGTAAACCCAAATTACAACAAATACAATTTAAGTATGAACATAATATAATAGTTATATTTGGAAGTGTGATAAAAACGGTAGAAAGTTGCATTAGAGGTTCAACAGTGAGGATACGCACGGGCTGATCCTGTACTGATCCGGTATTTTGTGAGCACTGTCGATCGGTACAACTGCCTCTTTCTTCTCCAATTAGTTATTCATTATTTCAACGCAATTCAAATGATAAGCACATGTAAAAAAATGGGTTTTGTCCATCTAGTAACGGATCCCACCAACCGACTGAGCTCGACCTTGCTCGCCTGTCCATTTGGAACTAGTGATCCTTCCGCTCAAATTGACCAACTGTGCCGTATATAAACAGTTCGTTTGCCGAACCAATAAAAATACAGAACCCATTCTTCTGACAACTTTTTGTACACATCATTACAGTAAAAAACCACGGGTATTCTTGATACGAAACCGAGTTAAAATTAAGTTATTTGTCCAAATAAGTCTTGTGGTTAATGTAACTGTACTTGTACCGAACAATGTAACTCAAAATGCACTCTTGTAACGATCTCAAACTAAATTTAGTAGTATAATTTTTCTTCCAGTAACTGTTTTTCATTATTATTATTTTTCTGAATGATTAGTCTAGTTTACGGTCACTTGATGTTAAGTGGCTACTCGAGCGTGTTGAAATTATAAAGTGACACGAGCTCCAAGTTTCCATTGCATTCTGTAACGGCTTTCGCGCCCATAACAGGCGGAACACAACGATACTTAGTGTCAAAAATAGGCAGAAAATAGATTGCATCTACCTAGCCCACGGGCTCTACCAGTAGATACATCAAATTTGTTTCATTTTCAATGAATGTTTCAAGTGTGTGTATATTCGCAAATTTCTGTCAAGATATAAAAATCATATTCTTAAACATATTGCCTTTTTATTTAAGGAAATTGGGGGCAATATGCGTTTACTATATGCACAACATAACAAAATTTCTAATATGATGATATATTGTAATCTAATTATTGTTACTAATTTCTTAAGCAAAACACATTACTTACTATACGAAACCCAAAATAATTATGCAGTTAACGTTGAGTTTACGACTTTCCATTATCCTTGGTAAATACTTATATATGTACTCAATCCATACTCAACGGTTAATTCGGAGTTAAGTGATGATCAAAGACCATAGAGATCACAATATCGGTTGGGTATCGGCCTAGCAAGTAAGAGACCTGGTGTACTGGAATCGAATGACACTGCGTCATCAATCGCCGCCTGACAATGAACTGGCCGTGAGTTCGTTAAATGTCTTCGCGCGGTCCTACCGAGTGGCAGAAGTAGGGTGTACAATATTTCTCATATAAATGAATATTTCCGTGTTCCAATTACCCTGTTGTACCACATCACGACGTCGCGTGTCCTGGTCCCGGCGCCTATTATACAATTTTTGAAATATAATAACTCGGAATCGTGAACTTGAGGCGAAGTTTATCACGACACTCTAAGGCTTAGTTTAGAAATGGTCTGGGGTTTTATGGTCACAGTGAGCAATCGCTGCGCGTGAATACAGGAAAAGGCAAAGACACGCGTAAGCATCCAGTTTTTATTTTATTCAAAGCACTGTGTCCAACTACTACTGGTTTCGATTCTTATAACTATTTATTGTTGTAAGACGGTTTTTATATCAAAATAAGATAACATTTTACACGACTGTTTACTTTGACTCTGCCATTTTTTAAATGTACATAATTAAATACCTATTAAGACACTAAGATCCTTTCTTAGTTAAGGTCAAGAATGAAGCAGGGGAGGGAGAGTGCAGCGCTCTAGCGTTATTAAAAAAGGGAGGTCACTTGAAAACATCAATGTTTCCCGAACAAAATACTTCTGAAGATTCAATATACGTTACTTTCCAGATATTATTTTCGGAATTTCCTCATTGTACTCTAGCCCTAAGCGAATAATTTTTGAACTTCCCTTTAGCTCTCATCGTAATTCCTATTCAATATTTGAACGACGTTCTGTCAACGCGATTCTAAAACCTCGTTCATGTTGTGTGTTTTAAGATTCATTATTTTTACAATAAATTTAAGTTTAAATTATTGTGAACGGGAAGTGGGCACGAGTTGACAGTACAAAAGACTAAACTAATTCCGAATATGAGTTTTATATATGAGAGTGAACGAGCACGCCGCCCTTCTGATTCAAAGTTGCTACCGGGGCCCATGGACATACGAATATTACCTTGAGACATGGGGTTAGGGCAATAAAAAAGCAAATAAAAAAAATTTCACTATATCCGTCCCACCGTCCCACCCTTCAAACTGGAATGGATACTTTGTGGCATTAATAGGCAGGTTACTGTCTGTAATCAGCGGTTGGCCATTGTAGCAAGTATAATATTCAGGGAGTGCCGCTGGCCATTCTTCTATGAAGCATTTATTTTTCTTATGCGACAACCACTAGAATGAGTGAGTTAGTGTAATAGCAGTAGGTAATAGTCGGCATTATAATCAGAAGTGTGAGACTTACAGCTATCGAAAATTAAACCGTACGATTCAAGATTGGCAGTAAAATCACTTATCCCTATTTTAAGACCATTCTAACCGGCGCCATCTAGGCGGGCTTCGGATAGCCTGCTGACCACGAGGGCTGGTGGTCGTGGTGCCGACGACCGCCGGTTCGGCGTCCCGAGGGGGAGGGTGATGGAAGAGATGTGCTCCACACTAAACGCTTCACTTTCCCCCCTTTGCCTTTTCATGAGTTCTGTCTCATGCGAGGTTTGGATGTTGGTTGTTGAGCGACAGGAGGTTTTAGTCGATTCAACTCCGACATGCCCCGCCCTCCATCCCCAGTGGAGGGCGGAGGTCGGGGGATTTCCTCCTGACAAAAAAAATCCCTATTTTAAGCAATCAATATTAGAACACAATTAAAACTTTGATCTTACGTTGTGTTATCAATGGACTCCGGAATCCATCACCACGTTTTGCCATGTAAGCCACAAATTGGTCTCCTCATTTCGGAAAGATACATTATTTTGGTTATTGTAAATATCGCCAGTGGAGTACGCCCTAACCGCATTGTCGTGCCCGATATCGGTCTGAAGCGACAACCGAATCGTGCAACAATCCGCGCTAAGCGTTATAACTCATGAATGTTTTAATACGACAACAGCTTCACGCTCCCGACTAGATAAATTATTTAAACGCCGTCGAATCGCGACCGTTACTTGAACGTGTATAATACACACACATATATTCTTTTTAAATCTTTATTGTACTATACGAGACTACATACCATCATCCGAAAATTTGAAGTATCCCCAATAACTATTAGACGTTAGAGATTATAAGCGATTATAAGAGATTATAAACGTTGCACGTTTTTACTGGTGGTAGGACCTCTTGAGAGTCCGCGCGGGTGGGTACCTCCACCCTGCTTATTTCTGCCGTGAAGCAGTAATGCGTTTTGATTTGAAGGGTGGGGCAGCCGTTGTAACTATACTCTAGACCTTAGAACTTATATCTCAAGGTGGGTGGCGCATTTACGTCGTAGATGTCTATGGGCTCCAGTAACCACTTAACACCAGGTAGGCTGTGAGCTCGTCCACCCATCTAAGCAACAAGAAGTCTTGCCCCTCAGTTTCTCGCCAGATCTTCTCAGTGGGTCGTGTTTCCGATCCGGTGGTAGACTATGCGAAGCGCTGCTCTTGCTAGAGCCAGTGTTAGCAACACTCCGGTTTAAGCCCCGTGAGCTTATCTACATGTTAAGGCGAAGCTGAAATAGCTTCTCAAGGCTATCAGCATAGGTAGGAGCACGGAATAGATAAATAAGGTTGGAAAGGCCTTTGCTCTAATTTTGTATTAGAACCAGTGTCGCCGCTTCATCCCCACTATTTTAATATCTACACATACACATACTGTGATTACAAGTATTTCGCACACAACAAAAACACCCACACATAAATCTCAGGACAGATATTCGTTCGCAAACTAGCACAAAACACCCGTAGGCATACACACTCACACACGCAAAAAGGCAATAAAAATGTTCATACACGCTAGTGCTTGATAAAATCGATATTCTTTATCGATAAATTATCTGATGAATGAATGGAGAAAATGAAACATGAAATAAATATTGAAAAAGAAAACTATTTTACTTTTATTAATTACAAATAGTCACTGTCCCTGGAATAAAACGTATTTGTTAAGCAGTTGGCGCTTGCTATTAATTGCGAATGAATTTTTCAAAACTAAGTGTATTCTGATTTTTTTATGGTAAAATCATTTTCAGTAAAATGTTTAGAGCAAATAGTACTCGTCTTTGTCTCCAGTTTCCTCTACCTGTCACGTCAATCCATTGTTCCCTGGGGTTAGGTTCTTTAGGAAACCTAAAATTTTTAATTTACTGCATAAGTCAAATAGCATTTTACTTAGATTTTAATACGTCTTAGACAATATAGTAAAGACCCGTAAATGAGAGGTCTACATGTCCCTTTATATTATACCTTCACATTAATTCAATGATAATAATTCAATAATAATAATACATATTTATTTTACTCAAAATACGTCTCACTAAGAATATACTAGGTATCATTAATTAAATATAAAATAATGCAAAAATTATCCATGTCAAATGTAAATATAGTCGAGAATTCTGTCGATGATTTTATTTCACCACATGGTCACCTCACTATCGACAAACTGCACCACGGCCAATCAGAGCAAAGGCCGAAATTTCAAAGATTGAAGTGTAGAGAACGCAATGCATGTAGTACATTGGAAGCTGACTTGGTCATTGGGTTCATTGGGCGAGTACACATCGCGCAATGTATGCTATTTATAACTTGCTGCAATAATATTGTTAATGTTTGGAATTTCATAATGCTCAGTATATTTTTATGTTTTAGACAAATAATATTGTAATTAAATGGTAATTTCGACTTACCGATCGAAAGATATACCTCCTCGCTCTATACTTGAGGTCTGATTTTTTGTTTTACACGTTATAATTGCACAACACGGTACTATAAAGCGGAGATCTGTTCGCCAAAGTAGTCCGAAGCGCACTAAACGCGGTGAATGAAAGAATCGGTCGAGTTATGTTTGTACAATCATAACTGTGGCACGCTTGCCCCGCCTAAATTACCATTCCAACCTTATTTATCTATTCCGTGGGTAGGAGAGAAAAAAAGAAGTCTGTTCATGAATGTTCATGTAGCACCCATCAATAATATTTTAACAAATTTTATAACACGAGTAAGGGTTGATTCGTAAGGTATATATTTCTCTGTTCGAAAAGTCCCCGTTAAAGTTCAAAATGTCGTCAAAATGTAAATCGAGAAGTTGTCTTAAATAAAATAATATGAGCGTAATAAACAAAACGTTAATACTCAGGACCGGTAGCGTTACAATTAAGTCTGACGTCGCGCGTACTTGGGAACGCTTTTAGCGGTATCGCTGCGACATTATCGTCGCTATCGCCGCACAAATCTATCCTCGCCCTTATCTGAACGAACGTTTTCTAGCGCATTACTACCGACAACTAAGATTATTATTTTTCGCCATTGCTTTTGCTATACACAGTTCAGAAGCACACCGAATATATTTTGCATTCATTCTTTGAAATGGTCAAATGAAATAATTAAACGATAATGGCTTCTGTTCTTTAATTATTATTTTTTTCACAGCCCACCCGGTGTTAAGTGGTTACTGGAGCCCATAGACACCTACCACGTAAATGCGTCACCCACCTTGAGATATAAGTTCTAAGGTCTCAGTATAGTTACAACGGTATACCCCACCCTTCACGCATTACTGCTTCACGGCAGAAATAGGCAGGGTGGTAGTACCTACCCGCGCGGACTCACAAGACGTCCTACCACAACACAGACTGTACGGCAGTTAAATGTGGTTGTGATGGTCGAAGTTAGTGGCGGGCGAATACCTGATTATAAACAACATACCAGTTTTCATCATCAGTTTTCATCATAACGATAATAGTTGGATCTAATTTGCATCGAAAATATATTTTTTGGGCCACCTTGGTCTTGGAGCTTGGTTACACAAATAGTGATTATGTTAAAGCTAGTTGAATTTAATTTTTAAATAGAAAGTTGGACATCCAGAGCAGCCGCGTGTCTCCTACAGGTGCTTCATTATCTCTCAGGTAAATTTTATGGACATTCTACTATCACACTTCAATTTACTTTACCACAGGCCTAATACCAAGAGTGTTAAAGTTCAATTTCTATTGAATTAACTTTAGACTAGGTTTGAAATTCCTTTAAATATTAAACAAAAAAATTCATACTTTGTAATGTTTTACGATCCTGTGTGTTATCCTTAATTGGGTATTTAAATTACAACTATTAATGTTAATTAACGTAATAATGAGTTCGATTAGCTAATGACTACTTTTATAGCTAAATTTATCTTTGGTTATTTTCATGGTAATTTTAGCTGCTAATAATAGAGTTAAACGTGCTTATGTTTTGTTTGACGCAATTTTGTAAGTTAATTAAGCATCGTTTAGTATAATTTCAAGTAACGGCTTAGTATCAGGTAGGCCGTGAGCTAGTATGCCCTTTACCTGGGACATAAGACATATTTAATTGTTCTTAGCCAACACTTTCTTCGGTTTTCGCACCTAGACATAGCTAAAGCTAATTTTACAGTTTAATCTCGTATATGACCATACAGTCGACTGGGTCAAAAGAATTTATGAACTATTAGAAATTTCGGAAATAGCAAGTTAAAAAAAAAAACGAGATTAAACTATAAAAGCAAAATTAGCCATAAATTAAATTTGTTAAAATTTAGTAGAACAATAGTAATGGGATGTGAAGATCTAATGATAACAGCTTTAAAACTGAACTTAACCAGGAAAATAGGAAGCTGATCACTTGTTCTATTGCAATAATTTAGTAAATGGCTGGACAACTAAACTTCAGTCATCTAGCGTTTAATTTAAATATTGTTATGAGCAATCATAAATGATGTTTTATGATGTTTTTAACTTAAAATACAGTATTTATAATACATGCAGTAATATAATTAGTCTTAAGTATGCACACTTCAAAGATCTTAAAGTTAAATAATAGTGCTCAAGCTCACAGCGCTTGCAGTGTAACCGAATAGATATATACATATTTCAGAGTTGGCCGGAATCTAACGATGATTTGTGGAATAATTGTTTAAAAAAATTGTCCTTTGAGTTTGTTTCGCTGTCTCTTCTTATTACTGTGACATTTTTTGGAATCGATATTATAGGTAGCACTTTCATATTAATTCTTCTCGATCTTGTCCTAAATGTTAAGGATCGTGACTCTTCTGTAGTCTTTTGACTATTTTTCTCCATCTATTGCTGTCCTGTCACCGATATATTGCTGAGCATGATGTAGACATCTGGTTGATAGTCGTTTGTCATTGACACTCTTTAGCTCTCTTGAAATTGGTACGTTTGTTCGGAACGCTGTCCATGGAACTCTCAACATTTAGCGCTCCCCAGTGGTTTTTAGGGCTTTTCGAATATTTGTTTGAAATTCAAATCTTTCCCTGATTCTTACAAATCCACATTTTTCTTGAGATATTTTCTAATCTAACAATGATCTGAAGCAGTTGTTGATAATATGCATCAAATCAGCGCAGTAATTTTTCCAGTTTTACCCGGCCTTATCCAAGTCCCAGGTTGGGCTATTATTATAGTCGATTATCCAGGATTCAGGCTTAAAGTTGCAGGTTATTTGATGAATTTGCTTGAACAGGTCAACTGTATGATATTTTCTAGCATGACTTTAAATTTCGGCACACATTTGTGTAAGGAAGTAGTTTTTGTCCCGTCTACATAGGCTTTGAACTATGTTACTTAGCTGTAAGTATGCTAGTTGCTGCTCTATTGTATTGTTATCACACTGTCTTTTAAGCTATTTTCTTTCTAAGGTTCGCCTCCATGTGTTGTCAGAGATCCAGTCCTTTTTCTTGTTCGGCGATTTGGCCATCGATTCCAGTAATCTCATTAGTGTGTTTCGAAAATTGTTCCACAATTCATCTGAGCTTGGCTGAACTTCCTCAAATCAGCTACCGAAAGCTGATTTTCGCAACCGCAATCTGCACACGGGTAAGTTTGGCGTCTCAGAGACAATGATTAGTATACAATACAATTAGTATACAATACAATTAGTATACAATGATACAATCAAGCTGATTGTGATGCCTATCTGCTGGTAGCTCCCATGGATATAATCTTTGTGGTGTTCAAAAATGTGTTTGTCACAACTAAACTACGTTTTGTACAGAAATAGGCGAGTCTTTTACCCTTCTCGTTGTGGGCACTAAGACCATAGACTCAATATAATATGTATATCAGAGATGATTGTCTTTCTCTGTGAAGCCGATTTTGTCGTTCCACCAGGTGACTCGAGCCGAGACTGTCGTAAAAGGTATTAAGATCTTCTGGAGACGAGCCCTCGGTGTACAGTCCTGAATAATATTGAATGGGATAGGCTTACTATTACTATTACGCTCACTGGTAAATATTCAGAGATGGAACTGATTGAATTTAAAGGAACAATCTTCGAACATTGCAGTTTCCGACGTGAGGTTTTGGCCGTGATGGCTTGGCCTTTGTTATGTCTACTGCAGGTGGCTCTGTACAGTCTTCTGCAGCATATTTTACATCCAATGTCCTAGGTATCAATAGACGCTATGTGTTAGTCGGGTTGTCTGACGTCACAGATCGACTTTATTCAAGATCTCTTGATCATCATAATCGTAGTGGTTTTTGGTTGCCTTCTACGTTGGGTTATTCTGAGGGTAATTAAGTCTTCACGGTCCCCATAGACTCACCCTTGATCACGTTTTTACAAAATTCTAAAAATATCAATTTAGAGACCTCTAAGAAATTACAAAACATTGCTGACGCATTTATTCATTTGAACACATCTGACACGTGTCTGTCACACGGCTGTCAACACGTTAGGCATTGTACGTATTGTGCAAATATGACTAAACCAGTGTAACTAGATACGAAAAAAAGTGGATTTAATATTACTAATATTTTTAGCGACGATGTCGAATTTGTTTCGGACAATTGACTAGTTACTAGTAATGTAGCATTCTCTTTTGTTTTCACAAAACATAGATATAATTAAAACTAGTTTGACCGCATAATCTCTACATATGTATTTGTTATTGTTGTTATATTACTTCCTACGTTTTGAATACTTCACGGATGTCGTGTCACGGACGGTCGCTCGTGACGTCAGTCCGGCTAGAGGTCAGGGTATAGATGAAACTGTAAAAGCAATTTCAATTACCGGTAATGTACTTATGTAAGTCACATTATGACGATAAAGTGCTCAGAAAAGATAAGTAAAATATTTTATTGAAGTAACTAAGAGTTCGCAGCCCAAGACCGATCGTGATGGTAGAATACTGTTGAAGCCCACTGTTCCACTTGAGGACTATAGGTTAAGGTCCTGACCTGAACAAGAACCTGAAAGTTTTGTAATCGGTATGTTTAATGATTGTTTGTGTGTTTGTTTTTCATTTATTTTCAGACGAGTTTGATTTATTTATCTGATCTGTGATTTATTATCGTATATGATACATTAACCTTGTTATTATATTTTTTTTAGTTTCCTTCAACAAAGTACGTAATTACTCAACTTTTCTGATGGCGGTGGTGCGCAAATCATTGCATTTTTTATTACCGTCTGGTAGACGAGCATGCGAACTAACTGATGGTAACGGACAATATTATAGATATGTATAACCAAATCATTGGATGCCCGGAAATATTATTTTTAATTTCATTTGAGGAAGAGCGTGTGATAGCTCTGAAGATATATCCCGAAGCGGAGATCATTTGAGGGATACAGTTACACAACATAGTGTGGAGGGATTCATTTATTTATTTATGTATGGTAACATTATATATTATATTATATATAAAAAAATAGTAAACATACGGTGTTGCTAAACTAAGCTGCCAATCAAATGAGGTGTTTATTGATCATAAGCCAGTTTATCTTATTTCGTGAAAGAAGAAAACGGCCATCAGAATCTCTCTCAAAGCGTGGTGCTAGAGAGACGATCAAAACTTTTATCTGAAGTGGAGAACTCTCTAGGGCGAGTCTCCGAGTGAGTATCATGGTGCCGCAATTCCAAAGAGTATCCTTGCAACCCTCCAAGAGTATTGATATTGATACTTGGGGTCGACATTTCGAGCGATGTCCAATTTCGGAGCCATTTGGAGGGCTGAGCCAAGTTGACGTCAAAAATGCTGAAAGTCCTCAACAGAGCGAGCGGTACTTCACGCCTGGACAAAGTATTTTTGCTTTACAAATCAAGGGTCCGGCCTCGCGTGGAGGTCTGCTCATACCTCTGAGTCGTGGCTCCCAAATACCAGCTACTTTCATTTGACTCCATACAGAAGAGAGCCGTTCGGATAGTCAATACTCCCATAATCACGGATCGCTTGGAATCGCACACCATCAGGTGGGCCGTGTGATCGTCTGCCTATAGGGCAATAAAAAAAATGAGTTTCCTCGAGGTCCCGAAGCTACTTTGATTTAATTGTTTTCGCTGATCGATCGAAACATTCAGTCAACGTACATTATAATTGTCGTTTATGGACCACAGAGTAACTCAAGTAACACTTTAGATCTGGACTTTTTTTTTTTAAATACAAAGAGTGGAACCCTGAAACAAAAAAGATACTATATATTAAGAAAATCGTATTATTTCTATTTTCGTATAAACATTAACTAGACGAATAACTGCAAACTCAGCAGAGCCTATCAGAGCTAGCAAATCTTACAATATCCGAGAGCTCAATATAAGATGGGCGGCGGTAGAAGGTCGAACATTGTTCGTACATATCAGCTCTCGTCCCACGCTCCTCTGACCCGGGGTCTACAGTTCATGTGGGCAAATGAAATCAGGCGCATCAATCATTGAACAATCAAATGCGCATGTGTTTGTTTTGTGAAAGGCACGTGTAGGGTTATGATTGTATTGTGCATTACCGTGTTTTAAGAACTTATAAGGCTAAGATGTGCTATTTAAATAAAGCATTATCATGGACCTTTGTTTTATTGAAATACACTTATAATTATATTCATATCGTTCCCCCTGAATTTAAGATTATTTTTAATTTTTAATGACGAAACTAAAGAAGGTGGTTATAGTTTTATTTTTATTGGTGTCGATGTGTAGATCGCATAACAAGTATCTGATACCAGATGAATTCCGAAGTCCATAGAGTCGTCACTTGCTCTACAACCTGAGGTTATAGTCTCAATTAAACGGTGCTTAAGAAATTCCCTTACAAGTGTATAAAAGGAATAAAGTATTTTACTGTAGCAGCTGGTGAATGTAGTAAAAAGGGGAAGCGAAACCGTTTACTTTCGGTGGAATGCTGTGATGCATGTGCTAATAATACTATTATATTAATAATGATTTCTGTTCCTACAAGTATGATAGGATGCTGCTTAGAAAAATTGTATAACCTCACAGAAACAACGTTGAGATTGTACTAAATACTAAGCCATTGAGCCGGTAATTTCATACCCTTCATATTACAAAGCGAACGTAATGACATGACCCGTTCGACCTCTTGTAACTTATAACGCAAGTCAGACGTTTTTGCTACAAATCATATCCGCTTGTAAATAAGTACGTTTTTTGCTTGTTGTACGCTAAATAGTACTTCTTCATGACGTAGTGTTCGTCAAGGGGTGGATACCATATTTAAATGTTGCGTAATCATCTTCTTTCAGTTACGTTAACCATCTGTTTAGCTTTCGAACTGTTAAGGGTTATCTTGGTATAAATGTTAATAAAACAGACGAGCTCACGACTATCCTAGCATTGAATGGCCACTGCGACCAGCATAAATGTGGAGACATAAGGTCGATTGAATTAGAGCTATCATAGAGCAAAGTTTTTTTTAAGTCATCGTGGCCTAAAGGATAAGACGTCCGGTGCATTCGTATCGAGCGATGCACCGGTGTTCGAATTCCGCAGACGGGGACCAATTTTTCTAATGAGATACGTACTTAACAAGTGCTCACGATTGGCTTCCACGGTGAAGGAATAACATCGTGTAATAAAAATAAAACCCGCAAAATTATAAGTTGCGTAATTACTGGTGGTAGGACCTCTTGTGAGTCCGCACGGGTAGGTACCACTACTTCGCCTATTTCTGCCGTGAAGCAGTAATGCGTTTCGGTTTGAAGGATGGGGTAGCCGTTGTAACTATACTGAGACCTTAGAACTTATATCTCAAGGTGGGTGACGCATTTACATTGTAGATGTCTATGGGCTCCAGTAACCACTTAACACCAGGTGGGCTGTGAGCTCATCCACCCAGCTAAGCAATAAAATAAAAGTTAAAAAAAAGGAAATTTTTTTTTTGAGAAAAAAAAAACTTGTTTTCTTATGATCTTGAATTAATGTAAATCCATTTTGTTTATTTTAAGCCTTCCTACAGTTTACTTTAACATTGACCTATCAGTGATTAATTCTAAATTATGAATTCATAAACGAAAATATGTACCAAGTTTTTTCTGTTGCAGAATACGCGATACACGGCTGTTTTTTGTTTATTTGTAATTAACGAGCGCAGCGTGTTGCTCAATTTATTGATTTGAATATATACATATACATATATAGGTATATACGCACTATTACATTTATTTAAATTGTTTTCGTTCTATTTAATACACGTAATCTATCAATTAGATAACTTGATTACAATTAACCTTCGCGATAAAATGGTTTGTGTAGTGACTGAGCTTAATGTGACTTAATGTCGCATACTAGTAAATGGGTAGCTGTAAGCTTGATATCAGATTTTTTGAAGTGAAAACTTCTTTAGAATCGTTGTGATTTCAAACCGGACGCAACGGAAAAAACGACAGGTAAGAGACACAAATACAAAAATGTGTAGGATGAAGCCAGCAAAGAATGAGACAGAAATATACATACTATTTAATACAGCGTCATCTGTGAGATTTTTTAATACTAACGTGTGTATGAAAGCTCTTGTAGTGAATTTTAATTTAGGATTATACGTGAAATTAAAATATCAATTCACAGAGGGCGCTACCTTACAATTATTTACTAATGACAAAATTTTACATATACTTAAGACGTTTAGGATAATTGTATTTTAATTTTGGAAGATTTCACTTCTACCACGTGTGAATTGCACACATTTTTTTTTTTTATCCTACCTATGCTGATAGCCTTGAGAGGCTATTTCAGCTTCACCCTAACGTGTGTAGGTGAGCTCACGGGGCTCTTGCTAGGGTCAGTGTTAGCAACACCGGGAGCGTTGCTAGACTAGTTGCTAGTTGGAGTAGTGCTTCGCAAAATCTACCACCGGATCGGAAACGCGACCCACTGAGAAGATCCGGCGAGAAACTCAGTGGGCGCATATCAGATAAGTTACTCATATGCGCTGTTAAAGTAATTAAAAGCCACGATTATATGACTCACAGCACTCTAGTTGAGAATTTTTTGTGTTAAAACGTAGATGACTAAAATTAAGTAACACGAAAAAATAAGTGTCGGTACGTAAAAACGTATTTATAATCTAACAAATTGGATTTGATGAGCGGTGCTCGGACCTGGACGTTCAGACCTCAACCTACAGGCCAAGGTTTAAGTTGAAATAGAAAAATAATATCACTGCGGCGTTAAAACAGACGGTTGGCAATTTACGTTACATTATATTTGTTGGTTCATTTCAATTTTTGTGGGGTGACCATAAGTTTTATATATTTTTGGAGTTTTGGAGAACAATAAATATATCATAATATTCCCGAATGGTCCTGTAATCATCAAGGTCTGATGATGGGATCCTGGAGAAATCCAGAAAAATCTAAAATTTTCAAAGCCTACCTTGATGTGATTTGTGAAGTGAAGTAAGGGCAAATTTCTTTAAAATTAAATACTTGTAATGCATAACGTATTTATTTGGATAGGGATATCATCTTCATAAAAACACTTTCACAAATAATGCTTTATTATAGAACAAATTTCGTCAGCATAAAAAAGGTTATAGTGAGCCAACCTTAAAACATAGAGATATGCTGTCACAGACTTTTTTTAGAACTTTTAAAGGGGAACAATTTTGTCATACATTATTATAGCGAAACTTTAACCGTTTCTGCAGCGCGCTCATTGGAAGTTCTCAAAAAGGAAAAAAAAAAACGATTTTGAAACATTTGTTATTGGTGTTTCGCTTGTATTTGGTCTTAGCATGATGTTATTTAGCCTATATCCTTCCTCAGTAAATGAGCTATCTAGCACTGAAAGAATTTTTCAAATCGCACCAGTAGTTCCTGAGATTAGTACGTTCAACCAAACAAACGAATAAACTCTTCAGCTTTATAATATTAGTATAGATTTAATATTATGATATAATAATATGATATCAGATTTTTTACCACAATAGACTACGTACCATTTAAATCAGGTGGCATCTATTCTACCTGCGTAATTTTATTTAAGCATTCCAACAAAATAATAAGTTTTTGATACACTACGAAATACTAATTGTCGTTCTTGCTTGCAGAAAATATATCATATAAGCTATGTAATTAAAAAGTAACATATAAATCGCAGTGACTGAAAAATGATAAGGTTTTAGTCAAAAAGTTCTGAATCGTGAAATTTCATGGACACTGCAGTCGAGCGACAATCATCGTGTCTAACGTCGGAATTACGATTAAGGACGCGTCGGCTGCTTTACCGGGGACCAGGTTTTTATCGCACCATTATATTTTCAATGTTTTACATTGATTGACTGAATCAGGGTCATTCGCGGATGTGGTAATATCACATACACAGAGCCAAATTTTTTTTGTAGTCAGAAGGTTTATCTATTTAAAAAAAAATACTGTTGTTGTTTTGTTTTATTTTGAAGGAGTACCAGCTTTGATTTCAATCGACAACTGCATGTTCCTCGTGATATGATACAGTTAAATGTTCTTAAAAAAAACCTTTTCCACTTACAAGAAAAAACACTGGTTGCTTAATCTGAAAATATTTTTGGCTAGAGTAGTCAAAAATCAAATAACATTGTTTGATTTTACCGATATGAAAATACCACATCCAACTATATATAAATCCACGTAACCAATCTCGGCCGGCGCTCACATTGGTCTCCTTGACTCCGCGATCGGTATAAAATAATTTAACATAACATCCACTCATTACCGACGCCATTATTGCACGGAACGACGCTCGGTGCCCGACATTAATTTGCTTTGTGTTTCTTGTGTTCATGATTTGATAATCGGCAGTGGCTTTGTGGTTCTAGACGAGTTTTAGCATTTTTCATATTACAGCTGTTCATAGGCACGGGATCTTTGTGGTTATGGATGACATTCTAGGGATTAAGCGTTTATCTATGTATATAAATCAGAAATGAGAATATTTTTCGTTAATTAAAAAATTCTAGAAGAACTGAATCCACTGAAGCTACATAGTTGAAACAATCGGTGGGGTCGGTGAGTCATTAGGGTGAATTTCGGAATATTGTTAGATACGAGTAGGCAACTCTCCTTCCTATTTCTGACGCGAAGTTGTAATGTGTTCTAATTTTCATAGAACACAGTTCGTTTTCTAATATAATTGAGATTTTACCATACCTTTTTATCGCCTTTATAGGCAGACTAGCTGCACACGCCCGCTTCGCTGAGCTTTTAAAATTAACATTATTATTTGTCACCCCACAAAGATTCTCATCATTAACACCCCCGCAACTGGTGTAGGGAGTCCAACAGTCATAAATATGTAGCCTATCTATTAAACACATGTATTTTCTACATGGATACCAAGTTTCAAGTCAATCGGATGCATGGTTCAGTAGTTATAACGGAACGTCCGTAAAAACCACTGTATATTTATATATTGCCTTTATAGGCAGATGAGCATAACTCGCATCAGATGGCAAGTGGACTATGCTAACACACAGACTCAAGGCAGCTCAACGAATCCACCACTGCTTGGTGTCCACCCCACGACCACACCTAAGCAAACATCTCCCGTTATTTACGCGTGGTTTATTACCATTTATTATTGACACGTCCGGTCCAGGTGTGAAAACGTTTAAAAATTGCCCATCCACTATAATACGTATAATTGCCGTATCGATTACGTTTGATACAAGGTTCGTACCGTGTCAATACTACAGTACGTCGACTTAATTGTTCACTCATTAGGGTACCGCGTGAGTTCATTATACATAGTTAATATAAAAATATTTTTAGAGAACATTAATTTAGCTATTAAAAGCATATTCGTAGTTCTCTCATTGAGCGGATGTTTTTGCTGCCACCTGGTGATGGTAGAACCTTACTGGTGGTAGGACCTCTTGTGAGTCCGCGTGGGTAGATACCACCACCCTGCGTATTTCTGCCGTGAAGCAGTAATGCGTTTCGGTTTGAAGGGTGGGGCAGCCGCTGTAACTATACTTGAGACCTTAGAACTTATATCTCAAGGTGGGTGGCGCATTTACGTCGTAGATGTCTATGGGCTCCAGTAACCACTTAACACCAGGTGGGCTGTAAGCTCGTCCACCCATCTAAGCAATAGAGAGAAAAAAACCGCGTCTCGTCGCTGCTATTTCCCTGCAAGAACCTGCGTCATAATGGAGAACCGAGGCTTATTTTACAAGAACAAGATAATTTCAGCGCCGCTTGTCTCTGAAACGACCATCCCATGCCTTGTCTGCCAGAAAATAATAGCGCTTAGAGATTCTCTCATATTTTAACAACTTAGTAGCTTAGTCTACTTTCGAAGTTGGATTTGAATAGCTTAAATGATAATATGGGTCGATTGAAATAATGATTATTTCATGTGTTGTCAACCATGTTGTATAGACTAAACATAGAGTGGTGAATAATATACTTTGAAATTATTAGCCGAAATTCGCATTTTCATATTTCCGATGTTAGAGAATTTTCTCTGGCTACATTGGTAAATATCACCGTCAGACATTTGTGATGCAAAGATATCGTTGTATATTGTAAAGTATCCCTGTTTAAACATACATTTCTAATTGCCTAGGAACTAGAAATGGTTCATTGGCTGTCTGATTAAATATCAAATTAAATACGGAACTCGAATACAAAATCAATTCACGCTTGACCGGTACATTTTGAAAAGAAAAAACGAACGAAATCGTATAAAATCGATTTGTCACCGTTATTTTTATAACTCCGTAATTGGTAAAGCGTAATGTGAAAGGTTTTTTAAGTTTATTATACGTTGTACGTGTCAATTACACAAAAAAAATGCGAAGCTCTCGAGAGGCTTTTTGGGAGGCTTTTTAAAAAAAAATCTAATACTAAAAAAAAGAAATCTAAAATTAAAAAAAAAGCATGCCCGCTGAGTTTCTTGCCAATTATTCTCAGGACGGAGGCTAGTTCTTGTGAATTGGCGGTAGTTGTTTTGACGTTCAACAAGTATGTACTTTCATTTATGTTGAATAATTTTTTATTTATTTATTTGATTTGCTTTGACGGGTTTCAGATAAAAAATACCGATTTAAAAAGGTTATTAAATTTATATTATTTTTCACTAAATTAAATATTTACATTTTTTCGCTCCAAAACAAAAAACCGAGACTAAAAACAGGTGATCCAGCTTAAATTGTTTTAAACATCATTATGAAGACAATATCAAGTACGATCATGAACTTTTTTTAATTAGCGACTTTGGTCACCAAATCCATGATCCATAGAATAATAATAATTACAGGAGGTACATCGACAAGCACAAATGTTTTGAGGCAAGACTTAATTTGAAATGGATCCGAATACATTATAACAATAATCCGAATACAACAATACTAGGTTGGACAAATCGCCACAAGTCTGAGGCCGTATGCTTTCACCCGGTTCGGAGAGGACCCCCTCCGGGCGCGTCGCTAATAGTCGGTGGAGTATCGATCGCTGTCCAGCCGAAGCTCAAATATTTGGGCATCGTGCTGGACAGTCGATGGCGCTTCGACCACCATTTTGGTGAGTTGATTCCGAGGCTACTGGGCATGGCAGGTGCGTTAGTCCGTCTTCTGCCCAACGTTGGTGGTTGCTGCGTCGGTGTCCGACGCCTGTACCTGGGGGTCGTGCGCAGTATGGCCTTGTATGGCGCTCCCGTGTGGTCGCCCACACTCTCCGCACGCAATGCGGCGCTGCTACTCCGAGCTCAGCGGGCGCTCGCGGTGAGGGTCATCAGGGGGTACCGTACGATCTCCCGAGAGGTCGCCTGCGCCCTCGCTGGTTCCCTTCCTTGGGATCTCGAGGCCGAGGTATTGGCTACGGTATACCGGCGCAGGACACAGTCCCTGGGTCGGGGACGGACACCCGGCCTGTCGGCTGTCAGTCGGTGGAGACGTGCTGCGCGTCATCTGGCGTACGCTAAATGGAGGGAGCGGTTGCTGGAGGAACTTCATCAAACCTCAGCCACCCGCCGGCGCACTCTTGAGGCCATGGTGCCCGTGCTGGAGACATGGTCAGATCGGCGACACGGCGTGCTCTCCTTCCGCCTTACGCAGGTCCTCTCGGGGCATGGCTGCTTCGGGAGGTACCTGTGGAGGGTTTGCAGGAGAGAGCCACATCCGGGTTGTCACCAGTGCGGGCATCCGGATGATGACGCTCAGCACGCACTCGAAGCGTGCCCGCGTTGGGAGCACCCGCGGCGAGATCTCATCGCGGTGCTGGGGAGGGACCTCTCCTTGCGGGCTGTCATTGCCCGCATGCTAGAGGACGAGAGTTCGTGGGAGGCCATGGCCAGATTTTGCGACCTGGTCATGGCGTTCCGCGAGGCTGAGGAGCGCGAAAGGGAGTGGAATCCCTCTTCGGCTCCTCAGCGAAGAAGGCGGGGTGGGCGACGCGGGCACGATGCTCCCGTTAATCTCCCGTAGGGACTGTTGGGTACTGGGTACGGGGGCGCCCGGTGCTCTGCTGTCGGTTCCGTGGTGAGGCGGCGCAAGGTGGCTCCTATGCGCCACTCACGGTGTCTCCTGAGACGACGTCCTGCGGGATCTTCCCGGGGATTGGATCCCGTCCTATTGTCAGGATGGGTACCGGCGACGGCGAGCCTGCGGCGCGCATTGTGCGGTACCGTAGGTTTCGTTGAGTCGGAGTGGTGGAGCTCGATGGGGTTTAGTCGGTAGTCGGTTTTGCGGGGCGGGTCCTGCGTGGTAGACGCCGCGCAGCGCCTCGCGCGCCTTTCTCAAGGCGTAGTCTCCCGGTAGGAATTGGAAGAAGAGGAGGACTTTGGTCTTCCTCCTCTCCCTCTTCTTCTCTGGAGGCGCCGGAGTCCGACATAACCCGGTCTATAAAAAAAAAAAGGTTGGACAAATCGGTGCATTCTTAATTCACATTGACTAGTAATTTTTCTAATGAAATACGTACTCAACAAATGTTCACGATTGACTTCCACGGTGAAGGAATAACATCGTGTAATAAAAATCAAACCCGCAGAATTATAATTTGCGTAATCACTGGTGGTAGGACCTCTTGGGAGTCCGCACGGGTAGGTACCACCATCCCGCCTATTTCCGCCGTGAAGCAGTAATGCGTTTCGGTTCGAAGAGTGGAGTAGCCGTTTTAACTATACTGAGACCTTAGAACTTATATCTCAAGGTGGGTGGCGCATTTACGTTGTAGATGTCTATGGTCTCCAGTAACCACTTAACACCAGGTGGGCTGTGAGCTCGTCCACCCATCAAAGCAATAAAAAAAAATAAAAAAAAATTTGGTAAATATTACACAAACTGCACATTTTGGTTTGATATCACGATGATGTTCCTTCATGTGTGTTCACAACTTGGTAACAACCAGTGAACAAAATATCTCGTACACTCAGTACACTAAATTAATAAGAGTTATTAAGTAAAACGTCAGTGTGGACAAATTATTGACATTTATCAAATTAATTATCAAATTTTAATCTAATAATTAATTATTTAAAATTTACGTCCTACAGTTAAGGACGTAAATTGATCTTCTTGAAGGTGAAAATATTGTACATACGATAGTAAAAAATATCAAGTATTTCATGTTTATTATAATTATTTTACTGCCGAATTGAAAACTCAAGATGGTTATGATTTCGATAATGTGCATTGATGTGTGTATGTATGTCATTTATTTCTTCATAACCCTTATCTATTTGTATATTAACTATCGTTTTGTAGCAAGAGAGACTATTTTATTCTGTGTCTTATCTTCATTTGTGTTTATTAGATAATGTACATCCTCAGATATTGGCTTCAGAGTATTATCCTAGGAGACTAGGATCTACTCGAATCAGAGTAGGAGAAGTCTAAATTTTATCAGAAAGACCAATCCCAGGGCGGTAAATTGGCGACAAACTCTGATGATAGGTATATTTATTTAAAGACTCACCAATGACAGTTTTTAACACACCGTACCTACATATGTAGTAAATTAATTTAAAAGTAAAACACTGCTTTGTTTTTCATTACGTAAAATATTTAATAGTGCAATGTGCTAGTTAACACATTAACACAATGACTGTTAATTTCCCTGGTATCCCTAAAATCTTTTACTTTCAGATGGTATTTCTTCGGATTCCTTCCATTACTTCTTTGGTTGTCTTTTTAGTGCGAATACTAATTGACTAGCCAGAATTTTTTTGTATATTTTTATAGCACTGTACAAAAACACTAGACTAATACTAAGCGGCTGAAGATTTTAAAGAATTGTGTTTGACTCTAGCCCACTTAGTGTTATACTAAAGCAATAATTCGCTTATTTTAATATCATAAGAATATTTACAAAATATTTGTGCAAAAATGAGAAAACGCAATGAATATTCATGTGAAAATGACATCTTCTAAATTCAAATGTTGATTGGTTTTTATTGTAGTAGTATTGGTGGTCAGATTGTATCTGTATTAAACCTACACACAAGTATGACTACTGTCTACTCGTACGCAATCGCAAGCAAATAGCCAGGTGCGTATATTTTAATGACGTTCCATTTATTAATTTGAATTTAAGTAAAATTAGCTAGATAATAGAATATGTGTATAGAATGAGCATAAAATCAGACGATAGAAATGAAATCGAAACTGCCACGACTGCGTACATACACTTTCATTCGTGTTAATGTTTTACTAATAAAGGTCAGACAGGTCAAACGCGGCGTTCCAATGACCACATTATTTTGTCTAGATATTCATTTCGGTGTCGGGTTCTGTACATTTAATTTTTTTATACCATTTAAAAGATTAGTTGAGGCTAGTTAAGTCTTCATACCATCTTTGCGATTTGAATTTCAAACGATCGTTTGATTTCGTTCGTATGTAAATATGTTCGCTTCTTATGTTAGTGAAACACTATATTACGTTCTAGTACTTTTACCACGTATTTTTTAAGCTAGGCTGTGGCTTGGAGGGTGGCATATCCATTATTCAAGTCATCACGATCTGAGCTTCGATCTCTTATTTTTAGCGGCTATAAAGTATTGGAGTCCGCTCGGTCATGCTGGAACTGTCGTTGGAACTATACTTAGAAAATACTCCTCATATAGAAGCACAATCTGCATGTATTCAGTTGCTAAATCCACTGAACGTCACGGCATTGTGAGCTCTCTGATTGATTCACGGCACTACTAATCTACAATCAAACGAATTTTTCTAAGTGAAATTCTTAGTAACCCTAAAAATATTCACAGTATTTCTTAATGCACATTTTAACGCCAATCAACCGAGTGATTAATGTGGATTATGTTTCAGATAACAACTCAGACTCATCTGGCTTGAACTGCATTTTTTAAATAACATTGATTTAAATATGAACTCGCCAAAGCTATGAAACTTTTGATTTATATTTCAAATTATTTATGTTAGAGTTTCTTTCACTAGATTAATTGAAATATGTTTTGTAGTTTTTATGTATTAAAGTTATAAGATGAGAAGCATATTAGTAAGTTGTCAGTAGCACATTGGTTGTGCCCCTGGTAATGCTTTCAAAGCAACAAAAAAGCTACTCAGCAAGTCGTTTGTACGTAACTGTAGTGTACGTCTTATTAATAACTTCCGCGACAATAATTGCTAACGAAAAGAAGATTTTCTTTGACCCCATTTGGAAAATATTAACAGTAGTTTGTGAAAGACATTCTGGAAATGTTGATAGTCATATGGGGTTAATGAGCATGTGGGGTTCAGATTAAGGTATGCTAAATCGAACGGCCTGGTTTTCTTACTTTGTCTTGTGGGTTCCACCTAATTATTATAATACGTAGCATCTTAACAATAACCGCGTAACTTTAAGTGAACCACTGTCACATCATAGATGTATTGTCATCAATAACCTTAAACAAAGCACAGATTAAGACCCTTTTATAGTGTAAGAAAAAAAAACTATGATACATTTTCAAACTTGGAGCAACTCTTGATTTACTGATTTTCTAATAAGACTAAGTAAAAGTAAAAAAGTATAATATGTAAAAATTAGTACATTGATTGAAAAAACTACCTACCCATTGAACTTTTTTTTTGACACTATCCTTACAATAAATTATAAAATTTTTGCAATAATAAATGTGGAAATTAATTTATAAAAAATATTTTTTTAAATCATTTGCATTTCCTAGTCAAAGTGATTAATCAGTGAATGGCGCAGACTTCCTATTTTGTTTAATTAAAACAACATTTTAAATCAATCGTGCCTTATCTAACCTTTTCAGGCTAATTAACAATTAAAAACATAAATCAATGTTATGAAACATTAAAAAGTCAATTGGTTTGTAGACGAGCCGGATAATAATACAATATAGTGTTGAATTATGCATAACAATAACAAAATTGATTCATTAAAACGACACGCATATATTAGGTAAATTACAGGATTTATTTATTAGTCGGAGAGAATGTACAAACTGACTGTAGGACGTAAAAACATTGTCTGCGGATAGAAATACATACGTATGTGCGATTCTATGAGTAAACTCAGACTTAAGAACGGACACGGAAATTTCTAGAATACAAGCATACGTTATTAGGTTCACTTTAATTTAATAAAAATATTCAATGTTAATAAATTTATGCATTGACATTTTCAATATGAATATTTAGTATGCGAGACTTCTTTACAAATAAATGTTTGACAATATTTTCCATTCTTTGTTCTTTCAAGGATTTTATAAATTTCGTTTTCTTGTTTATTCAGCTTCAGTACTCAGCTGGTTTGTTATTGGATTTTTGTGTTAGTGTTGCGATAACTTTGTTTTATTTTCCGTTTTTATAAATTCTTATTTACTTATAACATTATCCTTGCTCGTGCTATTTTAGAATAGTTAATACATTGCTTTGAGCATTCGTGATGAAAATTCTTTGCTTGAATTTGCATTGCTTTTTTTTTTTCAACATATAGGTACCGGATTAGCTTGGAAACAGATCTATAATTTTTTCTTTGAAAGTAACGCGTTTTTTTTTATTGCTTAGAAGGGTGGACGAGTTCACAGCCCACCTGGTGTTAAGTGGTTACTGGAGCCCATAGACATCTACGACGTAAATGCGCCACCCACCTTGAGATGTAAGTTCTAAGGTCTCAAGTATAGTTACAACGGCTGCCCCACCCTTCAAACCGAAACGCATTACTACTTCACGGCAGATACAGGCAGGCTGGTGGTACCTACCCGCGCGGACTCACAAGAGGTCCTACCACCAGTAAAAAAGTGATGTAGCGGGATCAGGATAAAAGGCGTAAAATGTATAACTTTATATACGTACAATGTATCTTTTCTCAAATCTGATTTATTAATCATCAGATATATCAAATAAAAAAAATATATGATGTTTATGATTGAGTATAATTTTTGTTTTTGTGTATGTTCCTGTTACTTAATAGTTTTTTTCTTTTCTCAATTATAATTTAAAAATGAAATGGATTTTTGGCCGACGAGTGACATCTATCCGGCACGTAAAGAAACTTTAACAAAATGAACTAGCGCTTGGCTGTGATTTTTTATGGAATTTAAAAAATGAGCGTCATGCGTCACCTTTTTAGTTTTATAGAAAGAAAGAAGAAAGAAATCATTTATTCGCCAAGCATAGTGAAAATGAGTTATTACATAAATTAAAAGCAGCGTGTATGCTTTGTCATTATTTGACATGCGAATTTTAGTGCAGTGCATAGTTACAATATTATATAATTTACCATTCATTCATCCATAATTCAACTAATAATTAAAAATCCATTTATTTTCAATGTCAGCCCCAAGAAAATCATTCACGTGATAATAATTTTCACTAATAAGATTACATTTTAGGTTTTTTTTAAAATTAAAATCATCTAAGTCTCTTAATTTCTTCGGTAGTTTATTAAATATCCTAACGCTCATACATAGTATACTATTATTCTTTAATGTAGTTTTGGTTTTTGGAAAACATAGCTTATCGTCGCGTCGATTTCTGTTTGCCACATTAGACATCTTAGTGAATCTATTGGGACAAGTTTTAACAAAATATGCAACTTCGTATATATATAGACAAGGAAGGGTAAAAAGTTTATGCTTTGCAAAATATGGCTTGCAGCTGTCGGCTATTGCCAATCCAAACATAGACCTTAAACACCTTTTTTGTGCCTTAAAAACTTGATCTTTCTGCGTTGAGTTTCCCCAGAAAATTATTCCATATCTAAGACAGGATTCAACTACACCACGATATGCAGTTAGTAAGGCGTCTGTGTTTAAAATAGAGGATAATTTAAAGAGTGCATAGGCCGAGGAGCTGACACGTTTACACAGTCCGTCTGTATGAGATTTCCAATCTAATTTGTTGTCAATTTTTACACCGAGGAAATCTACATTTTCTGTTTCATATATATGATTGTTATTATTATAAATGGTCAAATTTATATATTTATTTCTTTGATAAAATTGCATAAATTTTGTTTTTTCTAAATTAATTATTAAATTATTTTTATCAAGCCAAGATATTATTGAATAAAGAGTACTATTAATATCGTGTTCATATAAAATGTCATTTCTACACCTAATAGTTATGGTGCTGTCGTCTGCAAAAAGGGTCATAGGGTGGTCAATTGAATTTGGAAAATCATTAATGTAAATTATAAATAAGAGAGGCCCAAGTACGCTTCCTTGCGGAACACCGTATGTAATCTTACGTTTGTTAGACTTAAATTTAAGTTCTGTTTTTTTTACAAAATCTATGTTACTAATTTCAGTGTATTGTATTCGATCTTTTAAATAAGACTCCAGTAAGTTTAATATATTTCCTCGCATCCCGCAGTATTCCAATTTACTTAACAGTATGTTAAAATCGACATGATCGAAGGCTTGAGTCATATCGCAGAAAAGAGCAGTGATGTAGTTACCCTTGTCCATATCACATGTAATAACGTTCAAAAAGTCGAAAATTGCCATATTTATATTTTTATTTTGACGAAATCCTTTTTGGTTTTCAAGCAGAACGTTATATTTTTCAAGAAAATCATATATTTCTTTGTACAAAAACTTTTCAACTATCTTAGAGAAAACAGGTAGCAAAGCCACTGGTCTATAAAACTCCATTAGCTCTCTATTCTCTTTTTTAAAAAGTGGTTTCACGACAGCCGTTTTAAGTTTTGTAAGAAATATGCCTGTACTGATACATAGGTTAGTTATATAACAGATGTGGGGACTTATCAGTTCAGCCACTGATTTTATAACTTTTGTGCTTATTTCATCATAACCAACACTACTAGAATTTTTTAAATTTTTGATTATTATTTTAATATCTAAGGGCGTACTAGGTGATATAAATATTGAGTTATTTAACTTTGGAACAAACTGTAACACATTATTTCCTAAATTCGTAGATGGTACTACTTTATCAACAAAATAATTGTTAAAATAGTTTGCTATGGCTTGTGGATTCGTCACAAGTTTGTTATTTACTTTAATCGTGCTGATAAAGTTTTTTGGCTTATAATTTTTAGACTGGTTTATTATTTGCCAAGTGGTTTTTGATTTATTAAAAGAGTTATTTATATTAAATGAATTTTGTGCTTTTTGTGTAAGTTTTATGATTTTCTTTAATCTTTTAGAGTATTGCTTTAGATAATTTTTATTTATTAAAGAAGGGTTATGCCTATACAACCAAACAAGTTTTCTTTTCTTTTTTACACATTGTTTTATACCACGTGATATCCACTTAGCCTTTTTGTGTAATCGAATAAATATTTGTTTTTCCGGAAAACAAAGGTCATAAAAGAGTTTGAAAATCTCAAGAAAATTATCATAGGCTTTATTTGGATCATCAGTACTATACATTTCAGTAAAAGAGTAGTTGATTAAGCAATCACGGAATTTTCCTAAATTTTCTTTACAGTAGTCTCTTCGTTTTATTTTCCAGCCGTTAATAATAGAAAATTGTTTAGTTGGAAACTTAATCAACTGTGCCGTGTGATCAGACATTGCGAATTCAATTATATCTGTAGTACATGAGGAAGTTGAATTATGAATGAAATTGTCAATACAAGTTAAACTACGAAGTCTAGTTGGTTGTCTTACTGCTAAGGTCATGTTAAAATTTAATAGCATACATTCAAAATTTATAGTATCGTTATTCAATTCCAAAATGTTAATATTGAAGTCACCGGCTATCAGAATACGCTTTTTTGATTTCTTTGTAATCATACAAATCAAACCTTCAAATTTATTAAAAAATACATGTATATTTTGTGGATTAGGTACTCGATATACACATATAATTATTGTATCACAATGTGTCAAGTATACCCCGCAACACTCAAAAAGGCCTGGTATTGACATCTCAGCTATGCCTGGCATATCTTTCCATTGGTGACAATTCTTTATAAGTATGCAAACTCCCCCTCGTTTAATATTATTTCTACTAAAACAAGAAGCTAAATTGTAATTAGGTAGAACAAGATGTTTTTCATATCCTCTCATCATAAAGTGTTCCGTGATGCATAGTACGTCTACGGATACGTGTTTTTCTTTAAGTTCATTTAGACACACTGAAAGAATATCGGTCTTACTAAGAAGGCTCGCTATGTTTTGGTGCATGACGTATATGTGTCTGTTATAAAAAACTCTTTATTTTGGATTTCGCAACTATCTTCTAAAGTGCTGTCTGAGGTATTAGAAGAGTTAATATACATTACCAAAGAGCAAATATCTCTCAAAATAACTTTGAAGCCAAAATTATTAACGGAACCCATTTTCCTATAAAACATACGATAGTCATAACTTAAGTTTAAATTGGAATCCACCAAATATGCATATTCGTTAGCTAGGATGTCAATGTACAATAAATGATTAAATAATTCAATTCTTCTATTAAATACATTATAGAGATATCCAATTTTAAAAGTTGGTAAACATACAATAATATTAGTGTGTTGTATTGCCATTAATTTTACTCTTAAAAAAGAAATCAAAATAGAATAATCTTGCGTATATTTAAAATCATCATCCCCAACTTGAATTACACAGTAGTCATTTAACGTGTAGGAACTTAGTTTTGCCTCAATTCCATGAAGCAGTTGAATAACACCGCGATATGGCATTAAGTAGTGAATTACGTTGTAGTATTTTTTATCAAATACATTTTCTGAGATAGAAGATACTTTGTTGGTTTTGTTGCTACTTATTATGCAAATATTGTGCTTTGACGAAACAATGCTATCATTATTTTGTACCGTGAATACACGAGTATGTGCACTGTGATTAGAGAGTTGCATTTGTTGAGAGGTGAGGGTGGGTGTGAAATTTTTTTCCTTGCGTAGTTGACCATTGCTGTTATTCACTTTAATTTGAGGGCAGTTGCTCTCGGTCTGCACTGAGCTGTTTTTAAATGTTTTTTCAGAAGACAAGTTAAAATCTGTCTGTGTTTCTTTGTTATTTGTAGCTGTTAAAATATTGGTTTGAGTTGTTTTACGTTTATGTTTACTTCTGAGTGTTACGTTTAGTTGCGATGTGGATTTTATAGGAGACTTCTCAGCTACTGGGCTCAATGATATTGTTCTTAACAGCTCATTTTTCTTCATAAGTTCGTCATTAATACGTTTAAGTGTGGAATTTTCTTGTAATAATGTCTCTATTTCACAATTTGCACTGCTTAATTCTGTAGTAAGCCTTTGAATCTGGTCATTGGTTGTTAACGATTGATTTTCGTCATCAGAAAGTTCCGGCATACTTGAGCTTGTTAAATCTAATGTTCGATTCATAGTAGACGAATCATTTCTGTTAGTGTCTGAGTGAGTGGGGTTTCGTCGAAATGTGATGTTATCTAGGAAGTTCATTGTAACTCAGTATAAATCCGCAGTGAGATTCCCGTATCGAATTCACTTTAAACAAAATGTTGCACTTTGTTTGAATTTCACTTTGAAAACACTACTGCAGCATATTTACACAATGATAAAGCACAAATTGAAGAATTTAAGACACTCAACGTAATAAGATTATTTTAACTAAATAAATTTTGTAAGATGCCAACGTACAATGCAATCGCTCGACACGTATCGTATATATACGATATAACAAATTTTCAATAATTAATGAAATAAACGTTCTCTTCATTATTTGTTTTCAAGTTGTATTGTATTTGCTTACTGGTGGTACGACCTCTTGTGACTCCGCGCGAGTAGGTACTACCACCCTGCCTATTTCTGCCGTGAAGCAGTAATGCGTTTCGGTTTGAAGGGTGGGGCAGCCGCTGTAACTATACTGAGACCTTAGAACTTATATCTCAAGGTGGGTGGCGCATTTACGTTGTAGATGTCTATGGGCTCCAGTAACCACTTAACACCAGGTGGGCTGTGAGCTCGTGCACCCATCTAAGCAATAAAAAATAAAGTTGCGCGCGTCTCACGATCCGTTAACGGGCATACGGTCTATAGATACCATAACGTAAATACCACCACCTCGGAACATGTTGCAGTCTCATGTATTCTCAATTGAATTATATAATAGCTGTCTCATCGTCATGCCGAAACAGATGACAGCTTCGAGACAAAATATGCAGGAAGGTTGCACACACCCGAGTGGGTAAGATTTCCATATTCCATATTTTCCCACATCACAAAAAAATTTAAACATGAAATAAAATATGGAACGGAAATCGAATGACTATAAGTGACCATCAAACGCAACACCTCGACGTTATTCCGAGTGTAAACTTTGACCAAACGCGTTAGACCGAATCAAATCTACGATAACTCATTCCGCGCGCTGTATTAACATAAATAGTGGCTATTTTATATGGTAAAACTCTTAAAAACTAGATTCCAATCACGTAATGAAGTGAAATGATCTATAAAAACGTCAATTGATGACTGTTTATTTTGACGTGTGACATTTCGTAATACTGAGCTTAGAATGAGTGTGAGCTGGTCCATTCTTAAGGTGCTTCTATAATGTGATTAGATTTTTGAGCTGTAGATTAAATTGTTAATTATGTGTATGTCGCGGTATTTCTCGACCTTTATATGTCTTTCTTCAGACGAGGTACCAGGGCAGCAGCTCACGGGTCGCGGGCGTAGATTTAATATAATTGCTTAACTCATCGTCGTTTTGAATTCCAAATCTGTTATTTTAATTTAAATAGATATCAGATTGGCTCACGGCTCACTTAGCGTTAAATGATTACCGGGCCTTTCGACTCCGTAAAGCCACCGTTTTTGTGTGTTTTAATTAGTCATAAATATAAAATTGAACTTTATGTGTTCGGTGTGAACAAGACTTAAGTCGGTATCATGAAGCTCCCATAAAATGTAGTAAATAGTCCAGTTTAGATAAGACGTGCATTAGTGTTGGATAGACTGGAGCGTACAACCGCCCACGTGGCTGGTCGCAGTCGGACGGGGTCCCATTCTCGAGCGACAGCGGTTTCTGAATATATATCGTAATATATTGAAAATTTAATGAATGAAAATAATATATTCGAAGAGATCTTTTGATTTTGGCTGGATGTTATATTGATTTTTATTCGAATAGTTTTTTGCTAGCTGGAAAGGTAGAGGGTAGGGAAATGACACAGAAGATCGTCAAAGGCCGGAGTGCTGAGCAATTATTTACCCAAGTCATCCAATAATAAGATACAGGAATAAAGGTTAATTTTTTGACGTGACAATGTCTTATAATTCGATGGAGCCGGCTGCACGCACGAAAAAACATGACTCATGCGGCGTTACTTCGCTCTGAGGCATTCCATTTAAGGCTTGAAGTGCAAGCGAGAGCGCGCAACGAGCAACCTAGAGGCACAATCGGCTTTCGCGTTCGACAGCGTTCGACATCTGTCTCTCTCCTACTTGAGTGAGCGGTGCCTCCGCGTGGACAGCTGCTATACAATAATACATTTACATGTTTTCGTCAAGTATGAAGTTCAGTGAAAAGTGAATGTGGTGTCAATTGTTTATAGCAACGATGATTGCGATAATTGAAAAATGAAACCATTCCATCAGTATTTACTTATGACGTTGTCACGTTCCACTATCGTCAGTAAACCGACTTTACAGACAACCGAATTTTTTTTAAAATTAACAAATCGCTTTCCGCTATCACAAGCACTTAGCCTCTTACTTTAATAAATCGCTATCGTAACAACTCTGCTCCATAAACCACGTCCAGAGATGTGTTGACGCCCTAAAAGCCTTGATGGAACTGATGACCTTGCGACCTTTTCAAGATTCCATACTTCATCACCTCATCTTAATAGCCACAGTTTTCTAGGTCGGGAAAAAGTAGGTACTAGTGCTCAGCTAGAATGATTTGTAATGAATAATAATACAATGCATTCATCTTTCCTAAGATGTTCTTTTTAATGTTATGCCCACTTCATCGTCTCCTATTACTTTCAACTTAGAACAGATTGTCAGTGCACTTCGACACAGCGGCATGACACGAGAATGTTACCAGCGGCCACGGTGATAGGGCCGCTGGTAACATTCCCGATCCTGCGGACAGAATGGAAAGCAGTCGACGTCACCCAAAACACGTCATTTCGGATCCTCCTGATCCACTAACGGTGCTTTTAGGTACCTCAAGCACCAGTCATCGTTCTCGTCGAACTCGTCGCTTGCGACGAAGGGCTTGACGAGTAAATTAACCCGCAGACACAGCCTACTGAGTTTCTCGCCGGATCTTCTCAGTGGGTCGCGTTTCCGATCCGGTGGTAGATTCTGCGAAGCACGGCTCTTGCTACGGTTCGAGTTAGCAACGTCGTAAGGTTAGAGCTCCGTGAGCTCACCTACTAGTTAAGGTAACGCTGCAATAGTCTCTCAAGGCTATCAGCTTAGGTAGGAAAAACAACCATAGAGCTTTATCCTTCCATAAAATGACTATATTATTATAAGTTATTCTATCTATAAATTATTATATCCATAAGTCTATAAATTATTATATCTGTTATGATAACATTACTTCAGTTAGATTGTAGAACTGTAGTAAATATATTGCGTTGAAATTAATCCGTGACTACCGCTGAAAAAAACACAAATCAAGTACTCGCAAATAAATAATTATAGTTAACAATCTTAAATATACTTGGACCGGATTCAATTGTGAAGTTGATTGAATTAAAGAAACCTTTTGACAAAGTCGGGTTTTACGCGAACAAAAGATGTTTTTTGAACAAAAAATGCTTAATGAACCGCACAATTGAATGGAATAAACGAAGAATAGCGTCTTTATTCATAATCGAAATGAATTAAATTATAAGGAAAACTTTTAACAAAAACATCACAAACCGTATTAGATTTTTTACATTGTAGTTCTCATTTTGTATATGAGTGTTGCTTTTTACAGACTACACGTTTATTTTTGCTACACTATACTAATTTAGGACGTCGGCTGCTCAGTCAGTTAACAGTTTTTATATAATTTGTGACGTGTTGATAATATTCAAGTTTTTGTTCTATTTATCTGAGTTCAGTTTGTAATGCGCATTACGGAGTTAACGAAGATGAGAATTTTTTCTTTCTCAAACTGTAAAAATTGGTTGTTGGAGTCTACGGGCTTTTTTTTTTTTATTTATTTTTTATTGCTTTTATTGCTTAGATGCAGCTTGCATGGCTTGCTGGCATGGGCTTGAGCAGTGTTGTGCGAATCATGAGTTTACGTCGAAGAGAACTATTGGAGCCTAGTCTCCTATTGAGAGAATTATTATTACCTAGAGATGGTTCATCCAATAAATCAACGAAGACGCAATTTGGGAGAATTTTCTACGCTTTATTACGAGCTAAGGTGTCATTCAATGAAATTTTAAATTCCTTGTTAAATTATAAATTCCTCATTATCAATTTCCATTACTAAAATAATAACTGAACACAACACTGTGTACCCGCGCAAGCGACGAAACCAAAGTAGTTTGTTCTCGTCGCTTCCGCGTCGCCGTCGCCCCATCATCGCCCGTACATCGCTCGATCGCCCCGCTCCGCCATCGCCCTTTTCGTGCCCGTCCCCATACTGTGCAATGCTTTTGTATACATCGCCGTCGCGCCGCTGTCGCCATCGCTCGGCCATCGCAAGTTTCGTGTCCGTAGACGGATACACGATCGGGTCTTTGACTCCAATATACGCGATGACATTCACGCCGTGGACTATTAAGTTGTATATTAAAACTATTAGCTAAAATTCATTTATAACGAGTGAAAATCTATACCTATGTGAGTGTCACTATTGATAATATATGAAAATTATCGATTTATTTTGACTCATTACTTTTAACACAAAAGTCGTCTCATCATTCATGACAATGGCTTATGAATGCTTACAGAACGGACAGACAATCATGGAAACATTGATTCTAACCGGATCTTTAAACATGTTTATTCTAGTCTTGTTACTCTCTAATCCATCTTTACTCATGGGATGTATTTTTTAGTGTTACGAAACAAACAAATGAACGAGTATTGCGTATTCGTTGTGGTTTTACAAAACGACGCGGCAGCCTTGTGGCGTAAACTTGAACGTGAACTAAGGTCACAGGTTCAAACACAAATTTGATTTTTTGTCATGTGCTTTGTAAAAGTTGTATATCTGAAGTTAATGTTTGAAGAAAAGCCTTCAAAGACTAAGTTGAAATGATACAAATTACTTAATAATGAAACCAATATTTTATTTAACAAGAAATATAAGTTTTTTATTTACTTTGTTACTTATTATTAGCTGGTAAATAAAACAATACGACTTTAAAATATGTTCAGAATTACTAATTGCATGTTGTGGGTCGGAAGTTCTTATGAATCAATACAGTGTGAGTGATACCACATTTTTGGTTTTTCCTGATGAAAATCGATTTGATTTCCATAAAGAAACGATGTTAGTATTTAAGCTATTGTGGCGGGTAGCCATCATATAACGCAAGATAATTGACAGATGCCTGAATCTCGCTTACGACATTTTCAAGATAAAGCGCATATATACAAGTTCCGAACAACAACATTAGGACCGTCAGTCTACCGAGTAATATCACCCGCTCGGTGGAAGATCTTCCGTTTGTCGTATACCTACACTATCATCGGGTTTTAAGGTGAACTGCAGAAGTCACATTGGAATGCTTATCAACTACAGTTACGATATAAAACTATGAAAGCCATGAAACAGTCCTTACTAATACGGATCGAAAATAACATTTTTATCATAAGAAATATTGACAGTAAAGCCCCATTCCATTATCAACGTAGCTGTACAATTTGTAACGTGAATCCATTCATTCAGCGATATATCCCTGGGCACCCGTTATCTGCCCGGTCGTGATGATAAAACGGTAACACGGACCACCCATTTGCCGCGCAGGTCCCCCTGGCCTGCAATGTACTACTAATATGGATATTTTCGGTCGGTAGATCGACAATTTAAATGTAACTAGATAATGACTGAGCTTTACTCGGTTTTTTTTTTTTGATAAATTGTATTTTTTAGAAATTATATTTAAAAACGATTTACATATTGATAAAATGATGAAATATGAATAGTAAAAATATATGAACTGGTTATTTAAAGACAAAATCAAAATTATCGATAAAGTTGATTATTGAAAACACAACATTTTCTGAAAATAAATCGTAGCTATTGATCGCCCCCGAAATCCCCTGAATACTAAATTCTATGAAAATTGTTGGAGTCGTTTCCGAGATTCGTATATATATACAAGAATTGCTCGTTTCAAGATATAAGATTATCGAAGTATAGAACCGATCCCAAATGTAACATGTACTGAATTATGACACTAACTTAAATGCCGATAATCGATTTCATTTACTGTGTTTATACTATATAAGCCGGCGATATAACGCGAAGACAGCTGGTAGATGCGTCCCTAGGCTCCGGTCCGTGGATCCTGTGTCATAGCGTCTTTAACTAATATAAACATACATAACGTTCAATGTGCAATTTACTGTACAGTGAAAAATAAAAGGACTTTTTTCGAACAGCGCCGTCGTGGAATGCTAGTGTATTGTTTTGTTCATAATTTTATAACATTTATTTATTGTGGAATTAATACCTCTGTAAGGATTCATGGAAATACTACATTTTATAATAAAACTTTGGCTTTGGTAGTAAAATTAGTATATTGCTTTTAATAATTTACATGTTTTTTCACTTATCGTTAGTTGTTGCTCTAACTATCTGTGCACACCGCACCGAAGCCTAGGTACTGATATGATATTGACTGAGATTAGATTCATGCTGCTCCCGACTAGATATTTTGTGAGTCTAAATGGAAAACTATCAGAATTTTAAAACATGAGTATTTATTTTTGTAATAAGGAATATGTTAATAATTTATGCCTAGGGATATCCATACTAATGTATCCCATTGATATCGTTGTAATTGGATTAAACGATTTCTTTCTGTCATTGTTTCGTGCGGCCATCCATTGTTCAAATGTTCTTGTACATTTGTTTGTACGAGTGCGGACGATACCTTGTGTGCTAATAAGCTTTAATGCGATTCAATATTTCATTGAGATACAGATGCTGCAGGTGCTCTCACATGTACTTCATAGTTTGAAATGACCAGTAAAATTAAGGATTTTTTTATATAATTTGTCATTCCTCTTGAGGGGTTACTGGAACATTTATAAATAGGTACATACATGTATGTATGTATAGACATTATAATATTATCCCATCGTAACTTGTAATATAATGACTTAACTGAAAGGCAGATGTTTAAGTGTAGAGTTTATAGTAGTAATATTAGTGATTAAATGTACTTTGGTGTAGCAAAGAAAAGCTGTAGTCCCTAAACAGTGGAGGTGAAATGCATTACCCTGGTTGTTTAGTTATAAAACTCAGTATTAACATTTCAATGAGATATTTCCGAAAACTGTATCAGGAACAATGATCTGATGAGATCATAATACATACATATATTCATAAATTCAATGAATGAATTAAGTAATCATTGTCTAATCATATTCATATATTCATGAACTGTTTTTACTCACGTGCCTTTATGAAATGCTCATATGCTCACATACCTGGTCAGCAGTTTTGTGGTAACGAATGGCGGATAACTGATAGCTGTTTATCTTGAGTCTGATTCTAGGATTTTCTATGAATAAGACTTATTTATTTATTTATACGAAACTAAACGGACTGTCGATGAACATAGCGGTTCCAGATAGTATGGATGAACTATGCTCTGGTGGCGGGAGGTGTGGTGGTTAAAAGAGGTGGAGGAATTATTTCGTGAATAATCCCGCCTTTTATTACGATGTTACTATCTATATCTGTGCTAGTTGAACTTGCAACATACTTTTTAAAGAATGGAAGCAGAGTTCGGCAGAAAATATAACATAAAGATGATAACAATAGGGATGGGTGTCGTTGAGGCAAGTCGTAGCATGCGATCCTCTGCTTAGTAAAAATAACATTTTTTTTATAAAAAGATCAAAATAAACCGCCGTGCTACTTTAAAAAATTAATATCAAAATTTCAATTACACAAGTTCGCTTCATAAATATATTAACGTAGAACATTACTGGTAATTTCGCGGCTAAATATCAATAACTGGGTCAAAATTTCTGGTCGTATATCAAAAAAGTACGCGGCGACTCAAATTACAGATGTTGGCTCCAATAAGTGGTGATTTCTCGCGTCTCGTAAGAATAATAAGCACATTCAAGAGAGACGCTTCATAATCACTTTAATAGGGGAATTTATGAGGTGAACTTCGATCAATTTCGCTTAAATTTATGCTCTGATGAAAGGGTGCGACGACCTGCATTTGCGAATTCACAAGACCGATTTTTGATGAGAAATTGTAGTTTTGGGGCTTTGTGGTGTAATTTGCAGTGGCTTGGCATATTTGGTAATTTATTATTTCTTTAGATATTTTACGAGCTCACTGCAAAGCTTTGGTGTTAAGTGTTTACCAAAACGTAAAGACTATAAGCACTAAAACTTCAATTCCTTCACTAGATATATCGCAAATTTCGGTTTAGTTTCTAAGTGATATTTATATTTCTAATTGATGATATTTCTAAGTGATATATTTTCCAAGGTAAATTTTAAGCACCGATGTAATAATATTGAAAGCTCGACCTCATGTTTCAAATCTATATCACATGATACCCGTGAAGACAACAACATAAAAATGGATGTATGAATATGGTTTGAAAAGTGAAATTCGGCCTAATTGAAGGCACACAATTCAAAACCCCAAAATGTCAATATCGACAAATCACAAGAAGAAATTAAAAATTGAAATCTACAAGTGAACCACGCAAAAAACAGATCGAACACGTTATGTTTATTGTTAAACGTTAATTTGAATAACTGATCGTTACAGTTGTATTGCCGCTTCGTTGGCGGTGTGGCCATTAGACTAGTGTTTATGGCGATTAATTAATAATAATTAGTATTATGATAGTTGTTATTCGGCATATGGGGAGGGCTCCTTTTTTTCCGGTTCGGTCACAAATCCTTCTTTGCTATCTCCACGCTAAGAGATTGGGTGTGCTATGTAGAGCTCGGAGGTAGTAGAACGGACGACCGCGGCCAAGACTGCAATCTTATGCACAGTCACCGCAAGGACGCTCGACCGACGCAATTGTCGATATTGGCGTTACACCGCCACTCCGTTTCTCTGTCACATCAACTCTGCAGCATGCTAAAGTCTAGGGTGCTATTGGCTTGTCCATATAATCTAGACAGCCGTTCATGCCAGTAAAACTTTCAAAGCTAAATTGCCAACAGATAACTACTATCTAATTGAATTTCGTAAAAGCATAAAAATTCTTCTAGTGCTCCTTCTTCTTTTTGTCTCCCAACAGCGATTTTTTTGAGGAAAAATAATAACAAACCACAAGCGCGGCAAACTGAAAATTCTGACTGTTTATACAATATCGTACGTATAGACGTGCTTACTTTAATGTACTGATTGTAAATGATGCGTTACTTTACTCTTGTAAATCTGATAACTATATTGTATGTTGTTTTGTTATCGAAATAATACACACTTGTACAACTGCTTTTTACTAATATAATCACATTAATAAATATGGTGGTGTATCGAGTTTCTTAAATAGTTATACGAAATTTTTAGATGTGTTAGATGCATATAGATCATTTAAGTTTGATCGTCTTAATGTGCCGAAAAGTGATTCTTCTACAAAGTAAAAATACCATTTCTAATGCCAAAAGTCATTGATTTAGTTATTTAGGAAAGTGTTTAAAACCTTTTCATTATTAATATAATGTTATCGATCTTTCTTTGGATCGAAAAGTAAAACAATGTAAACCTTTCTAAACTAAAACAGAACTATGTATGTATGTATGTACGTCTGTTGTTCTATTCTAACACTATAGTAATTAATCGATTGTGCATGGATTTAATCATTATCTTTTTTTAATATTTTTTTTTTTCTTGCAGATCAATGACTCCAATTTATAGTGCTAGAACTATTTTGATTGAATTTGTTTAATATTTATATTAACAATAAGTTTTTAGAACGAAAAAAAATGATACAGGAATATTTCAGCAGCCTATATCTTGGACCACACTCCGATAGTTGATACCCAGTAATTTAATTTCAATTTTTCACTCGTTCAGTAGAAACGTATCATTAAGACTAAGATTCACATGTATTTATGATTTATACGATCGTGTTTCATACAAGTAATATCGGCTCTACAAAACGTTCCAATCGTTTTAAATTCGATCTAAATGTTCTTTAATTGACATTTTAAAAGTACTGTTTTAACTTAATTGGTCATTCGAAATCGAAAGGTCATATCGTTCGACTGAGGAAAGCGACGTTTATGATGCTTCGGAAAAAGGTCATGGTTGATTGTTTGGAAAATAGACTGATACTATTAAATAATATAAATTTTTGGAGTTTCACTACCGTTGTCCTTTTTAATAATTAAAAACACAGATCTCTTCCTGTAGAGCTCTCATGGTATACTCCTATCTTCTACTCTTCCTAGCCTTAATTAAGCCTATTTTTGCACTTAATATTGCCGTTTATTTCAATTGTAAAAAGTTGTTGTAATTCCACAATAATTACGACTGTGTAATTTTACGAAATTCATAATTTTTTTCCTGAATATCCACAATTGTATGTTATGCACAAGCTACGACAATATGACATCGCTAAATTACACAGAATCCTTGAGATCACTATTACAATGTTACATTTATTAAATAAGGCTCAATACTGATTCCATTAGTTTAAATATAGAGCTTACCTGAAATATATAATAGACAATACAAAACAGCGTACAGCATGAAGCGGATACAATTCAAACGCAATAGTTCAGAGAGTACAGCATTGTGACACCCACGCGCAGACGAAATAAATTATTTATTTATACTGAATTTGTAATCTGTATATTATCTGTATATGACTGTTAATCTGACAGCTGTGTCACAGATAAGTATTCTATTCGATCTGATGGTGTTTTGACAGTTGTTAAGATCTTCAGGATGTGTGGTTTAGTGTTTGAGACGAATTGCTACGCATCCTTTATGGCGCCGAATCCTGGACGATAAGATGAAGTGAGAGGGCAAACACCGACGCTTTTGAAATGTGGTGTTGGAGGCGAGTGTTACGGATTCCATGGACAGCACGCCGGACCAACCTACTTATCCATTTCGAAGGAGCTCGGTATTACCGCAAGGCTGTCCGCTGTCTGCTTCCAACGTATTCTCAAGTACTTCGGTACATCACTCGTAGAGACCCCGATAACTTAGAAAAGCTAATGGTAGTTGGTTACGTTGACGGAAGAAGATCACGCGGACGCTCACCTACCCGCTGGTGTGATCTGGTAAAGACGCTCACCGGCCTGTCAATAACCGAGGCTATAAAGACCACTGAGGACAAGAAGACGTGGGGAATTATAGTACATCAAGTGGTTAATATTCCAAACTCGACACGACCTTCAGCAATGAAAAGACCGACTCAGAAGAAAAAGAAGTTACGCATCCCGTAGATACAACCCACTGAGTTTTACACCGGATCTTTTCCCTACCTATTCGCTTTTTTTATTTTATTGCCTAAATGTGTGGACGAGGTCACGGCTCACCCGGCGTTGAGTAGTTACCGGAGCCCATAGACATCTACAACGTAAATGTCACAACATTGAGACATGAATTCTAAGGTCTTAGTTTTTACAGTACAACGGCTGCCCCGCCCTTCAAACCGAAACGCATTACTGTTTTACGGCAGAAATAGGTAGGGTGGTGGTACCTAAGGGGCTATTCCAGGTTCGAATAGACGGCTAGGTGAGTTCATGGGCTTAACCTAAGAGAATTTGCTAATACTAGCCGTAGCAAGAGCAGTGCTTCGCAGAATCTACCGCTGGACCGGAATTGCGACCTACTCAGAAGATCTGGCGAGAAACTCGGTGGGCGCCGAAAGCGTAAAAGTAGATACCTCTAATAATTTGTACCGAACATCAGCATGTACTCATATTTGTACTCAGCTTAGGGTGGTATTGCTGTAATTGAGGTCATTGAACTAGGATCTTCCTTGTTCGAAACGTTTGGGAAGAATGCACATATCTCTCTCTCTCTTTATGGATCAGCTACAGGATCACAGATACTAAGCCGGACTATTTTGTTAAGGGTCCATTCCGCCACTACAGTGTTATGATATAGGTAGAACCGTATGGGAGTGAGCACGACTGGAGACGCGCTCTGTATCTTGCCTTATGGTTAACTACACTCTACGATAATAAATTCAAATAAAAAACTCAATCAATTACATTTATTAGAAAATTATACAAAATATATCGGAAGCAGTAAAAATTGGAAAACATAGATCTCCAACGGCGATCATGTTCCTGTTTACCCCAAAACAAGTTTACGAGTTTGAACATATCCAATAATTCAATATTTTTTCTAAATGTTGTGTTTATTTATGGGGAGAGGCTGCTAACAAATCATGGTATTGTGTGTACCATTCAGTATTACATTGTACAGTGAATCGGCGATGTGTTAAGATTTATGAGTATTTATGAAGTGCGGTGCGTGGAATTAAAGTTTTTGGAAGAACTATGTAGGCTGTGTTCGGCTTAGACTGTGTTCAAGCTATTTGTAATATACTATACTAGCTTTTGCCCGCGACTTCGTGGAAGAAAGTGTAAATATTTTTGAATAATAGAATGATAAGGAGTTATTTACGGTAAAAAATCACGCTTTTTAACCGACTTCAAAAGAGGAGGCTATCAATTCGACCACCATTTTTATCTATGTATGTTCACCGGTTTCTCGAGAATGCTTCAACCGATTCTGATAATTCTCTTTTCTATTTTTTGTTCGAAAGGGTAGACTTCCCGAACTGTATTGTAATCATCAAGACCTGATGATGGGATCCTGGAGAAATCCACAAAAATCTATAATTTTCAAAGCTTATCTTGAAGTGTGGGTTTTTCTTGTTATTGTTCTAAATAATAAAAACTAAACTAATAAAAGCGTGTAATAAACTCAGATATGCCATATCTAGTAAAACATTGATCTGATTCAAATTGAACTTGATAAAAGTCAAAATGATCTTGAACCCTCAAAAATGTTGGGTTAAATAGGGAGTAGTTTTGTAGGGCAACAATGTTTAATTTTATTTATGTACCGTGATGGACTTACAAATATACACTATTATACAATAAGGAGCCAATTCATTGTTTAAAAAAAATATGTATACAAATATATTTCCCGACAATAAATTAACAGGATGATTTGAACTATTCAACAATTTACATTGTATTTAGTACTTCTGTATTGGAATTTGAAGACCTCATTTGAAGACCTCAAAAAAATGTCGAAAAAACTAAAACTGAAATCGTGTAGGATCGATACATGCGACATTTTTTTCTAAAACGCAAATGCTACTACAAGTAGTACTAACGTAAATATGCGTGCTCGCGGCCTACCCGATCTGAGGGATTACGAACGTTAACAGACACGAGAACGTCGTTTCCATTACCTTGAGACCTTAGGTAGAAGTGTCAGTTGCCAAACGTCCTAACGTCCGTCAGAGCACAAGGTTACAAGAATATACAGGACTACGATACCAGTCCATGCACACAGCACACTGTAACCAGGTCTTGAGGAGATTAATATCTGGACAGGCACATCATCATATTATCATGGTTTACAATAAGTAAATGAATGTTATCTTTGGTTTATTGATGTAAATTATCAAATTATTATTAAAAACCTTTTTTTAGTCATATTTATAAATCTTTGTTCATACTAGAAATGTATTGCACGGAATTTGTTCAATAAAAAAAATTGAACGTTGGCCCTTTCTTGTACACTGATATCCAAATCAGGGATGTTTTTATCTCCCAACTTATTTTGCCGTAAGTTTTAGTTAGGCGTAATGAAATCGTTCTCAAGAGATATTTTCGTGACCGCACTCCTAAATTTGTTGTCATAAATATAGTATTGAACGCGATAGTAACGGTTGGACATTTTGAAACGCGTTTATTGTAGTTCAACTATTGACAATTCGTTTTGGCCTCTAAATATGAATCTAATGGCGTACTTGACTTTTAAGAGCTTTTAAACGTGCTTTCGAAAGTGATTTAAAAGTTGTAAAAAATGAGCTTTTCAGAAACTGTAGTTTATCGAGAATTCGAGAAATGTTTTTATTGGCTGTTATTGATAGGCTCCTGGCACAATTGATACTCAACCGTCACGGGAGTCTGTATAAATCAAATTCAAATGCTCTACTGTAAGATATTATAAAATTGGAGTGTCAATTTTGATGTTAGTGCGGGAATAAAAGAAACCCGAGAATTCGTAAAAGTGTCTTATAAATTTAGCTTACTGCGATATGCATACAAGTTATAATACTTTGATTGCCTTCCAATGTAAAGCGCATGTGCTCCACCTAGTGGCGAGTAGTCACTGTCGCTCTTGAACCTCAGCAGTGCCAATTCGTTTCGGTTCGAAGGACGGGGCAGCCGTTGTAACTATACTGAGACTTTAGAACTTATATCTCGAGGTGGGTGGCGCATTTACGATGTAGATGTCTATGGGCTCCAGTAACCACTTAACACCAGGTGAGCTGTGAGCTGTGAGCTCGTCCACCCAACTAAGCAATAAAAAAATAATAAAAAAATTCTATCCGTAGACTCTTTTTAAAGTGTGTTTGAAGAAGGAAACGCAACGCTCAGAATATATTTAGGAAAGAAATTCTTTTCAGAGCAATGATATAGGAATAAGAAAAATAATTGTCGTGACACGATCATAGTCTGGCTTACGGACGGCGTGGTGCTAGCGGTACTGCTCGTATTTATTTGCATAATAATATTCGGTTAGGCATTTAGAACAACCGTACCCAATAACAATAAACAAACAGACGCCGGCGTGTCACTTGCATTAGTCACCAAAAAGCATGAGTTATGCTAACGAGTTCTCGTACAACTAAATCATTGCTTGGCCAAGGTTCTTGCATTGACGTAGTATAAGAATCATTATTAAAAGTATCCTGAGATAGTTGGTGAGTTGATGATGTGTGATGTTTTTAAAATACCTTTGGCGATAGTAAAACAGTTACTACCAAGTTAATAACTGTCCCCTCAAAAGGCAAAAATACTTATTGCGAAAAATTTTGGTAATCGTGATCAAACTTTTTATTATTTTTGAATTAAATATCGCCTTACATATATATTAATCCGCAGGTCGGATGAATGGATTGAAATTAATAACACAATAATGCAAGGTAAGATGAACAATACTATATGCAAATGTATGGACTACTGTATTCATTTATTTTTTAGTATTTCGAAAGTTTTGTCTTTTCTGCAAATATTTGGTAACTTTTGGTGGCCACGTTCGTCAGTTTTATACATATATTACAGACTAAAATTAGCCTTCAAAATTGTGTCTTATCTGAAGATACTTTTAGCTACAGCCGTTGTTTATCAGATTATAATACTAAATCAGTAAGAAGTTTGCTTGTTTTTCGGTTGATAAGCAAATGCCTTTCTAGCCGCTGTAAATAAATTTGACATAGAGATTACAGAATGCGTTTCAATAATAATAATTAATACCGTGGAAGCCTACAAACACACTGTTTTAAGTTAGTTCATAAGCTAAGTGTTAGCTTCAATGTATGTTGGCTCAATGTCCGATCCGCAAAAGCGATATAAGCCCAGCCGGAATTACTCCATAGAGCCGAGTTCCGACACCCACGCGTCAAGCTGTTCACACTTACCTAAACCGAACCATAAACATTTCACTTCTATGTAAACCTAATTTAATTGTTGGAACATTCTCATATCTGTCATGATTTATTTGGAAAGTATAATTTGCTGTTTATTACGCGGACCAACCCAGGGTCCATTTAGTGGACAGCTACCAGAAATTTCAGAAAATTAGACCTGAGCTCGAAATTTAATGAAAATGCATTAGAAAAACGGCTACAACAGACGAAATGTGGAATAAACAGTACCCCATTAATAGTTATTCATAAGCTTGAACGAGAGAAGTTCTAGGGCATTGTTTGTAAATCACGGTCCAAACAAAAATAGCCAATTATTACACTCAAGTTATTCTTCGCAATGGTCGTCACTCCGATAGTAATGGTTCTGTTGATTAATAGTAACATAACAGTCAGCAGTAAAGATCTCTATCCAATAATACGGGAACTTGGACAAAAACTGTGGATGTTGAGGGATGTTGTGAGTCGGCTAACGAACCGGCATTGTTGGACTTTCGTTGATGGCGTATTTACTGTGTTCTGGTTTGGTCGGAGTAATAAGATCTCGTAATATATTTAAATTTCACAGTAAACTTTATAAACTTTAGCTGTAGTCATCAACGTTACAATAGAAGGTTAGATGAAGGTTTTGTTGTAGTAGTAAATATATCTGTTTGTTTTGAATGTGTGATTTACATGAAGCCATTTAATATTGACAAAGATACCGTAGCTGCCTAGACTACAATTTCTATTACTGCCTATCTCAAAGTTTCGATTATAATTAAAACTAGTCGTGAAAACAACAATCCCGCTTTCCTCTTGTAAGTTGGAACATAAAAATGAAATGCGAACAAAATCGAAGTGCCGCACAACAATACGCCGTGCTCAATACAAAATTGACAATGCAAAGAGTGTTAAGAGAAGTATTTATTTCACTGTTTCTTGTAGTAGGCAAGTTTTGTATACACTGTGACTAAATTGATGAAAAACGATTGAAATTTTGATATATATTGTATCTCATTTCGGTATGTTTAAAGGTACAAAGAGGCATCTGAACCTATAAATGGGTTTTAATTGTGACATTATGTAGTCTAAATTATCTTAAAATAAAACGTAAAATATTTCATTATACTGTACTACAAAAACTAAGGGATGAACAATGGCTTTTCAACGTGCTCTACATGTGTCACTGGCGTCCGACATGATACAGATTAGATCTCAACCAGATGCGCCTTATACACGTGTCGCTGTTAATGGCTGTCAATAATCTAACAACAATTTTGCTGTTGATAGGTATTTGTTATCAGTTTGTGGACTCACATTACATACAAGTATGTATAGTTGTGAGCGTCTTACAATATGTATATACAACTGATTTGTATACAGCTAGCTTTCCGTCCGCAACTCATCTGGATTACAATGTAGTCCACAATTTACATCGTGTGGCTGAAGAGCCGTGCTCAACAGTGGGATGAATGGTAGACGTAGTTAGAGATATTGTTGTGTCCTTTGAACTCCACAAGCTCTTCCATACCTAATTTCGTCAAAATCGGTCCAGTGCCTTAGATGCAATCATTTAAAAAGCATTGAGTTATTTTCAATAATACTATTTGCTGTTTATCTGCTAATATTTAATACTGCAAAAGTAAATTCTAAATAAAATATATAAATGACGGTAGCTTTATTGCAACAGGATAAAACCTATATTTTGCTCGAAATTAATACAAATCTAACAGTCAAAACTATATGACAATTCTTTCAGTAGTCGAAGACAACTAAACAGACCGATGAGTAGAAAATAATTCAATAAATGCCTAGTTGGCCACTGCTTTATTTTATTTTCTTCTGTGCAACTTCATATTATGTTTATACACTTCTGTAGTTACCCACTCTATATTTTTATTCCTTTCGAAATAAGCTTATGCTCATAGTTTTTCTTTGTCATTAGATTAATTGAGCAGACGTAGGTATGTATGTACTTATAATCTAATGGGTATAATGTGCGTAGTGAATCTTTTGGCGATGATGCTAGTCAGTAACGAGTTTTATGTTGTTGTATGTTTATGTATGTAACAGATGTTATTGCAGCTGGAACTTATCTTTAAATTGGGGCGGTGACATTCACACATTACATCTCCAGCAAATCAAGTATGCAGTAGTATAGCTAGCATTTGTAGTAGCAGCTCGAGAAACTCAGAGTTATGTAGCTAAATCTTCTGGATGCTTGAACTGGCTGTCATCATGTGCTTCAAAATTTAGAAAATTATGTATCTTCAAGTTTGTTCACGAATGCCCATTGGCAGCTTGTTGGCCATAAATCTATTGATTTAATAATATTTTACAAACAGACCAAGTGTACGAAAATGATTATTATCAAAATCGAACCCCTACCCTGATATTTGAAACCAAAAAATATCAACCACCACATTGCCACATAATAAAAGTAATCAGCAAATCGGGCGTAAATCAATAAACAGATAAATATCGTCACCTGGTGACACTGGCAACAGGGCTGATATAAACAGATGGCTTGTACAATGGACCGCATATTCGGTAGGCGGTGTCGACTTTACTTCTATTCGTTAGTAGCAGTGTCTGATCAATGTGGACATGCATTAATTGTTTTACATTTTTTCTTCTATTTTAGGGTATATGACTCCATGGTCTACCTAGTTATTAGAGACCCAAGACCTAAGACAGAGTGAATGAGGCATAAATATGGTACGTCTAGGCAATGGCTGATAAATAACAAGAATTCTCTGGCTATCTATAAATTTAACGTCTGTAACGTCAACTTATTGTCCTACTTCTATTTCGTGCTGTGTATACATTATCTCTTTACTCTTCATTTTGAAGTAAGGTTTAGGGGAAATATTTTGGGTCCCATAGTGTCCACATTACGTCACATAGTAGAATCATATTTGTTTTCGGTATTATTTTTTTAAAATGTTTATGGGTGGCTTAAGGTATAGAAAATGACCGCTGTATCATTTATTCAATATATAACACGAGATTGCTGATTTGAGGACTTGACTTATTTAATATTATGCTGACTTAAAACTTTAATTTACGTATTTTCATTACATAATAAAATATTTTTTTACACTATATATGGAGGTACATTAAATTCAACAGATCCTATCCACATATATCCAGCACTCGAAAAATGTATCCCAACAAATTATACCACATTATAAAAGAAAAGCCACAGTAATTTATCTTCGATGTTCACAATGGCCATTTTGTTCAAAATATTGACACTTTTTTGTACAATGTCCCGCGGTCTGTCGTACGAACTGACTGTTGTATTGTAGTGTTAACGAGGTCTAGTCCATCACGGAATCGGTTTATGTTATTATGGTGCAATCAATACGGTGCAACGGTAGATTTTATATTTTCGTGTTTTAGATTTTTAAATATTGTGTTTTAGACCCTAAATTTCATTGAACCATCACGGATAGTTATTCATCATTCATCAATAACTATAATGTTTTCTGCTTTTTAAATATATTGTTTTATTTTGGGGTAGGCAGATGTAATGGATCCACTTGGTGGTTACAATTTCTCTCGGTATTTCTCTCTTGAATATCCTTAATTAATCGATATTTTACGATTCCCATACAAAAGTGATTTAAAAGCATCTCTTTATATTTTTTTATTTTTCCACTGAGCTCTTATTATTCAACTAAGGTTTTATTATTCGAGCATCCTAATAATATTTTGGTCTTTTTTTTAATTAGCTTGACACTGTCCATTGTTGGCTTTAAACGAAGATATTAAACCAGTGTTCTCGTAGACCAGGTGACCGATGGCGTAGTAGATACTTCTCTGTCATTCGTCGGTAGTCTGTCATCTACTTGGATAACTTTTCGGGAAATATTATAGTACCATGCATATTTTGAACCCACCCGAGTTAGTACTAGCAAATTTTATTGCGATGCAATCACTGGTTCCAGTTTTAAACATACAGCCTTCTTATCATATATTGAGCTTCAATATTTCTTAGTGTAGTGTTGTTACAGATACAGAAAATAAATAAAACAAATTTTTGTTGAATATTTTAAGCATTCAACTACCTAAACTGTAAGTAAAAGTAAGAAAATACATGAAAACAGCTTAGTTATCAATTATCGATACAAGTGAACGATGTACAAAACCAGGTCATTTATAAAAATAACGCTTAAACCGCTACAACTCTCCCTTCTGTTTATTGGTAACAATAAACATTGCTTAGGTTCGCACACTGTTTATTCCCTTCTATTTCGGGAGATCATTTCAAATGATTAAATTATTTGTTGCTAGCACAATGTGGAATATAAAATTTAATACAGAACCTGATGGCATGAAATAGACGCTACCCCAATGGCAATAATGACAAAAATAGCTAGTATACTTCTAAATGGTTCAAGTATGTTTTTAGAAGTAAAGTTTTTCGCTGAATAGAATTTATTTGAGTGAAATATGTGAATAATTCGTCATGTTAGATCATTGACGGTTGTATAGAATATGAATGTCTTTGTAGAGTAGTTGCAGAGCGCATTCATATTTTATTAAAGTGCTTGAATAGATTTTAAATACTGTTCTAAAACATCTGCCGATTTTGTGATAAGAATTAATTCTCCAAGGTTTTAAATATAATGGGTAAAGAAGTACAATCTGTGAGCATTTGTTAATACTTGACGCCTCGAGCTGGCAGAATATATTGAGACAAAAAGATTAAAAAAAAAATTAACCATTGCACTACATATGTAATGTATGCAGATACAGTTTGAATTGAGCCTTCTTCTACTGTACATACCTGAATACACCACTCTTTTGGTATCATACACAAACAAGAAGAAGCGCCCTCTGTTTTGTTTATCACATTTAAAAAATACACTGATTTTTGAAGGTTTTTAAAATATTCCGTAAGAGCATGATGATCCAAAAAACGATAAAAACTCAACAATGAAACGACGGAACATTTATCAAAAAGCGGAACGCCAAATAAATGAAGGGAACTCGTGGGCGGACTTTGTGGAGCAAACGCTCCAATCGATCTTACTTTACATTACTCAGGAGTGGTTCTGTCGGATATGATATCGATTAAATTTACAAAATAAAACTTCTAAACAAATTTATATTAACTATAAATTAATATTATAAAAATTAATAAATTTTATAACCGCCTATTGTACAAATGTATCTGCTTTTTGACTGTTTTTTTTAAATGTAAATTGTGTTTTGGTGTGCAATAAAGTGTATTCTCTCTCTTTCTTTCTTTCTCTCTCTCTCTCTCTCTCTCTCTCTCCTATTCACTTGTAATTGTAAAATTTAACCAGGGCTCCAATATCACGTACGTTGTAAGTAATCTGGGATATCATCACATTCGGAATTCTAAATGAAGCATGTTTCTAGTTTTGTGGAAGAGGATGGGTCATCCAAAGTACAGTAATTACCACTCAATTTTGTAACCCCGAGCTACTCTTGTTGGGCGCTGGCAGTAGTCCAACCAAGGAGCAGGTCACCGTACTCGTCGAAGAGTTCGAAGTAACATTTAGTCCGGGCTACCTGCAATCCCTCCATCCCAAAAAAGAAAGAAATTTTTCATTATTTATGTGCGTCATATGTAAAGTAGTAAAGATAAAAAAATAGTTTTATTTTACCACCATTTTATACAGAACGTATGAAGTTTTAATCACAATTCATCTTATTAATGCCTTTTAAAACATTCAGTCTAAAAAATAGAATGAATTAGTCTCATTTTAATTTAATTCCGTTCCGCTTTAACACGGGTGAACCCTAACGCAAATCACCACTCTTGAATCGCTACCCGCACAATACAATAAAATATGGAGCAAAATTCTTTGCTTAAAATTAATGGCGCAGTCTGCCTGTTCCAGGAAAAACGTAAATTTATTGATATTTTTTTCAAGTCTCTGATGGGGATTTGAGTGCCGAGCATAATTGAGGGTTTCAAGTATGAACTGCAATATTTTAGTTCATTTTTTAATGTATTGCTTCATTATTTTAAGTTACTGTCCCGCCTATACTTCCGCGAAACATTCATGGCTTCTGTTTCGAGGAGTTGGATAGCCGTTGTATAATATTTGTCACGATATTCCTGTTGTGATGTCTGGCTCTGTTCTGTATATGGGACATGTGTACCATAAGACTCGCATTAATCGATGAGTAGACCGGGCGTCCATTAGGTCACGATGAATTAAGTACCAAACATCGAACCTAATAATAATTAATAGAAAACACTTCTGTGAATTAATTGCAGTGATGTTCCCTACATAGAAGCTAATACAACATATTCTGTATGTCCCGGTTACACGAATAGTCCGACCGAAAGTCATGTCTCTAATGTCCCACGCAACACCGCGTGAGCTGTATAATCCTCTTCAGATTTAATAATTATGCTTGCGTTTGCATTCAAGCGATCATGGAGTTCAATGAGTCATCTTTGTACTATTGATTTAAATATTTTTTGCACAAAGGAACTCAATAGCTACTAGCTTCTTTTTTTATTGTCCTTACAGGCAGACGAGCATACGGCGCTCTCGATGGTGAGTGGCTACCGTTGTCCATGGACTTCAGCAATTCCAGGGGCCAAGCCAAGCTCTGCGCTGCCTACCGTTAAAGCTTCTCTTGCTAGGATGAGTTCCTGCGACTACAGTTGATTCCCGATTAAAACTTTTATGTATTTAAAAAAAATATAAAAATTCTTGTACAACTCAATTTATGACAAAATCGTCCAGAAATATGTCGTTCGTCATAAGTGCAAATTGCCAAGCAAGGAGTCACGGTAGTAAAGTGTTTTATGAAACGTAAAAAGAACTATTAATCCCGGCATAAACATGCGATCTGGCTGATTTCTGGGCATGCGTGATCAACGTGTTGACTTGTTGTCGTAAACGTGACGGAAAGTGCTCTGTCAGTGTTTGGTACAAGTTAAAAGACATATAAAATTTAATAGCGCAACACGGTTCACCTACCGAAAGAATAGAAATCAAAAAACCTCATAAAAACGGAAATCATCAAAAATTTCAAGTCTAGTAACCTATTTGTACCTAAATAGATTATTTGTGACTATACATACATTCACATAAAATATATGATGCACTTGATGCTAAGATGTACCATTAGCCTGTGGATCATAGATCGAATACTCCAGCAGCCATCTCAGCGGATCCTTTATACCATCTCAAGAGCCGTGATGTCATGAAATTGTAGGTAATGTTTCCACACGAGTAATTAATGTTTTACTCTTTAAACCAAAATAATTCTTCAACACGAGCGTTGGAACTCAACTTTGTGTGAAATGCAAAACCAATAATCCAGCCGAAGTTCAATAATCTTTTTTTTTTATTGCTTAGATTGGTTGACGAGCTCACAGCCCACCTGATGTTAAGTGTTTACTGGAGCCCATAGACATCTACAACTTAAACGCGCCACCTTGAGATATAAGTTCTAAGGTCTCAGTATAGTTATAACGACAGCCCCACCCTTCAAACCGAAACGCATTACTGCTTCACGGCAGAAATAGGCGGAGTGGTGGTACCTAACCGTGCGGACTCACAAGAGGTCTTCGACGAAATATCCAAGAGGATCACCAGTAATTACGCAAATTATAATTTTTGCGGGCTTGATTTTTATTACACAATGTTATTCCTTCAACGTGGAAGTCAATCGTGAATACTGTTAAGTACGTATGTCATTAGAAAAATTAGTGCCCGCCTGCGGGATTTGAATACCGTTGCATCCCTAGATACAAATGCATCGGACGTCTTATCCTTTAGGCCACGACGACTTCTAAAGCTAAAATATCTAGCATATGAGCCACCACTCCACCACAGTGAGGGAATAGCTTTATAATAGTACACTTTATTAAAGTTTAGTAATGGCTTCGAAATAAAAATTGCAATCTGCCAAATTTTAATCCCATAGCTAAAATTTTAATAAAAAATTACTCGCGAAATCGCCTTTTCTCTTATTTTATGCTGCAGCCTAAAACAATCAAAGTTTATTAAACTTAGTGTGTTTATGTCACATTGTCGCAGTTGTAAAAGTTATTGTGATATAAGATACGGTTTATTATCAAGTTCCTTAAACGTTATATTACTTTATAATAGTGGAAAGTTCAAGGACCACCTTGACGTGTAATGGACACAGGTCTTAGGATTATGAAGTTCGTTGTATCACAGTATTGTGATTGTTTGAAGGATTTATCTGTTTTGCCCCAATAACACTAAGTTTTTTAATTAAATGTATTAAGTATACACCACCATTACTCATTTGACCCTAAGAGGTCATGATAAATAGCAGTATCTTTAGCACAGTCTACCTAAAGATGGATATCAAGTCGTAGTTTCAACGAATTTCGAATAAAAGCAATTTTTTGTATCCCTCAAAATGAAACCAATCGTTGCTTCGTAATAAAAATTGGTTGGACGGTAGTCACAGCCCGTGTTTGCGTCTTCACAACACTCATGCACATAGTATGGTATATAAAGGAACTCAAAACATTACATTTTTAAGAAGATTGTCAACCAGTGCTGCCATCTATGACTTTGTTGCGGAACCGCTTGAGCTGCAAGCGCGCGTTTAGACAATTTGTCACAAGCATTGAAGAAATAAGTGTCAATGATACGTTGATTTAATTTGATGGCTGCACAGCTCAACTTTACGTGAAACCAGTTTTAGACAATAGATTTGTATAAAACAAATAAGCCCTTCAGGTATTGTGTTGTAATTTATATTGTTATTCTTTGACTCGTGTTGAAATAATAACATTATTTTTTATTAGAAATGATGAATCTATCTTATTAGATTTGATTATCATATAAACTGCTTCTATTGGAAATATGCTATTGGAAAATTTTCTGCCAATAGGATATAGTTAAAAGACTCACCTTTTGGCGATGAGCGCTAGCTCTTGCTAAGTCTAGGCCTAGAAATATAATATCAGTTCCAGAGAGGGTAGCTAATCAATATACCTGTCTGCCAAGTAGCAGGACAACACCCAGGATTCACAACAACCTCTGTGAACTCACAACGAGCTACCAAAATTATGCAAATGAGGATGTAGGTCGAATGATTGGTAGAAAATATGATGGCATATCCACCTAGTGTTTAGTAGTACTATGGATAGATGAAAAGTAGTAGTAATACTTCAATCAGATCGCCGGCCTTTAAAAACAGATAAGGTTATTGTGACCTAAATATTGACTACGTGATGCGGTTTATCTCTAGATAAGCACTGTACGGCTAATAAGAGATACCAGGCAGTACGGATAGTCTGCAGTAGTGAAGGCTCAATGCTCTGATATTTCTGCCGTAGAGCAAATTCCGCGTTCTTATTTGATGGATAGGATCGCTGTTTTCGAATGTACTTGATATTTTACTTCATGCACGGCTTTTGTCATGTCTATAAATAGGATCTGTCAATACCTTAGCATCCAGCTGTCTCATTAACAAAACACAGCGTTTCACACTCCAACATTTCTAGTGTGGGTAAATAAAATAATATAATATATTTAACTATCTGTATGTATTGACCAACTTTATATTCTAGTGTGTTGCCACACATTAGCTCATATGCTGAATGGTGAACCGTAAAACCGAAGAGTATCGATGACCTCTGCCCTGTTGCGAAAGGGTAGAGCTACGTGCACTATCGATACTTTTATTATCGATGGATTGGAAACAGTCATTCGTTCATTCTCAAACATAATCTACGTTATCAATTCACTCAAAATAATAAAATTCAGTCATGTTGTCTGTTACTTACATTAATATTTTTAGATAAATATATTTATTTCAAAATATACTTTTGGATTCGTTGGCCACTAAACGACACTCACTGGCATTTAGGTTATGTGAACTGATCCCATGTGACATTTTGAATTGAGTGAGACTGATAATGCGAATAATGTGTGTGAATACTGGGTTTATAACGTGAACTGTGTGAATAGCTTGTAGGATGCAGAAATAACATCTTGTAATAAAAATTAAATCCGGAAATATGGTAATTTGCTTAATTACAATACAATTTAATATAGACCTCAAGTATTAAGGCCTCAAGACTCCGGTAATCACTTAACACCAGGATGCCGGGAGCTCGTTTACCTATCTACATAATAAATAAATCATGAGGTTGAAGTTTCGGTTGTATTGTCTAAGTAATGTTTGCATAGATTTTGATACTTTTAATTATTATAGAAGTCGTTCGTGCACGCGTGTGTTCCCTTGCATCGTTCGTTCTGCACTAGGGACGTTAGACGTAGCTGCACGTAGCTACACGTAGCAACACGTAGGGCTTCTCGTTCTAGCTAAGAAGATCTATGAATTAGACGTATTTTCAGTGGTAATCAATACAATAATATTATTATGTTAAATGATCGATAGGATCCCATCTCTAGAGCTGACCCATCCGATCTCCGCGTTTAAAACTGGTTGGCTGTATTAATGCACAGTACATCCGCGACCTTTTAGTACTAACCTAAGTATAGAATACTAAGCATATACATATTTTTTTTTTTTTTTTTTTTTTTTTTTATTGCCTTTGTAGGCAGACGGGCATACGGCCCACCTGATGGTGAGTGGTTACCGTCGCCCATGGACTTCAGCAATGCCAGGGGCAGAGCCAAGCCGCTGCCTACCGCTTAATACTCTCCACAAGCCTCGTTTGAAGAAGGACATGTCATAGCGCTCGGGAAACACCGTGGAGGGGAGCTCATTCCATAGCCGGATGGTACGTGGCAAAAAAGATCTCTGGAAACGCACTGTGGATGACCGCAGTGGCTCCAGGTAGTATGGATGAACTCTACTCCGGTGGCGGGCGGTGCGATGGTAAAAACGAGATGCTGGTATCATCTCGAACAATTCCTCAGAGCACTCCCCATGGAACATACGGTACAAAATACAGAGGGAACCGAAGTCCCTCCGCAGACCCAGAGGCTCCAAACGATCCGAGAGAATGGGATTATCGACAATCCGAACGGCCCTCCTCTGTATGGAGTCAAATGGAAGAAGCTGGTATTTGGGAGCCCCAGCCCAGAGATGGGAGCAGTACTCCATGCGAGGCCGGACTTGTGCTTTATAAAGCAAAAGTCTTTGTCCAGGCGTGAAGTACCGCTTCGCTCTGTTGAGGACTCCCAGCATTTTGGACGCCAACTTGGCTTTGCCTTCCAAATGACTCCGAAACTGGACATCGCTCGAAATGTCGACCCCAAGTATCCCGATACTCTCGGAAGGTTGCAGGGATACTCCTTGGAATTGCGGCGCCATGACAAAGGGGTCCTTCTTCGCAGTGAACGCGCAAACTTGTGTCTTTATCGGGTTGAATTGAACCAAGTTCAATTCACCCCATTCGGAGACTCGCCCCAGAGAGTTCTCCACTTCAGACACAAGTTTTGATCGTCTCTCTTGCACCACGCTCCGAGAGAGACTCTGATGGCCGATATATCGCGCATCCCCCGTGCTGTCATCTGCATAGCAATGCATGCCATCAATAGACAGCATGTCATTGATATACAGGATGAAAAGCGTGGGGGAGAGCACCGAACCTTGTGGAACGCCAGCGTTAATGGTCATGGTATCAGAACAGTCACCGTCTACAACGACCGTGATGCTCCGCCCATCCAAAAAGCTAGCGATCCACTTGCAGAGACCCTCGGGGATTCCGTAAGATGGTAACTTCGATAGAAGTGCCCTATGCCAGACCCTGTCGAAGGCCTTCGCGATATCAAGGCTCACAGCAAGAGCCTCGCCCTTGCTTTCCAAGGCTTCAGCCCACCTATGAGTAAGGTATACAAGAAGATCGCCAGCTGAGCGACCGTGACGGAAACCGTACTGTCGGTCACTGATCAGCTGGCGATCCTCCAGATACTTCAGGAGTTGTATATTAATTATTCGCTCCATCACCTTGGAAAGCAAGGAAGTTATCGCGATAGGCCTATAGCTCGATGGGTCCGACCGGTCACCCTTCTTGGGGATAGGGTGGACGTGGGCAGTCTTCCATGAAGACGGAACCCTGTCTATTTTATCTAAATGTGACTTAAGACGATAAATTCTGTTCACTCGTGGCTTATTGGTGAGCGCGACGTTCAATCTCGAAGTCGAAGGTTCGAGTTTAGTGTCTTGTCACTTATTTTATTAGAAGCTACCAAAGTTTAACAGTTTTTCAACTATATCTAGTTGAAAACTTTTTTTATTTCAGTATTCGTGTAGGATTGATATTATGTTGTATAAGGATAATGCAATAAGGGAAACCTGTCGAATTTATTTTTACGACAAATGATCCGATAACTGAAATTTATTGACTGAACAGCAAGTGTAAGAGGATGCTGAAGATTCTTAAGTCATGATATTTAATTAAATCGGTTATAAATAGCAGGTATTGCTGTGTGAGAATGTACACGTTTTAACACATGGAAATTGCAAAAACGTCAGAATTCGTTATAATTCACGACGTTATTCACTGAAAAATGTTACTCTAGTTTTTTTACTTGTATGTATTTGTCGAATAAAATATTAAATACTACATCATTGATTATCAGGAATATCATGGTTATTATATCTAGGTACAACTATCTACATAATTGATCATCATTATTGTCAGGGAATAACGTGCCTCGGATCAACGGAGGAATTATTGCTAAGTACGCAATATGAAATATTTAAATCTTGAAGCCGAAACTGAGTTTATTTTATTTTCGTTACTAGACGATGTTCAAATACTAATCTAAATCCTAATTGTGCTATTTAATAAGGGAAGGATAATTTTCATAAAAATAAATTCAAATTAAACATCAGGCAGACAGAGCTTTAGATGCGAAATGTGACAGTCGGTCGCGTATTAATTAATTTGATTGTGCCATATGTCACCGTGTCTCGCACCAATAACAAAAGTGATCTACAAATCCCCACTTTTGGAGGGCAGTCATTGCCCCTCTGTAACGGTACAGGCGGGGCCTCCGAACGGAACGCCAATCGCGACGTGGGCCGTCGGTGAGCAACACATCTAAGCGAATGATCTAGCGTCGTTGTCATTTTGCAACCACGCGATTGGCCACCGATAACATTTTTCGACAGCCCGATTTCGACGCGATCTACTCCGACCGAGTCGAACCTCATTGGTGATAAACGTCTCATCAATATTCGGTATTTTAACGTTATATGTCAACTTTGACCTAGATTACTCTTTTAGTTATTTTTTGTGCCGTAAATCATAAAGATCTTGGGCACCTGCACGGGCGCGGCTCGGCTCATAAATTATGCGGAGACCGTACGGTTCTTGTCGGAGAAAGTACCAGTGCGGGCGACCTTCCCTCCCGGCGTCCGCAGACCGACTGACTGATGGGCGACTTAACCTCTGATAATAAGAGCGCGAGACGGTCGAATACGGGCAGGTGCGGTGCGAGAGGGACGCCCGATGTATCTTCTTCGGTGATCGCGAGCTCCAAGATGAGCATACAGTCACACACGGGCCACATCCGACGAGTGAGGCTCGGGATCGAATTAAAAAATAAAAGCGCGCGGTTCGCTTTGCGCGTACGCACGGACGCGCGTGTCATAAAAAAATTATCGCACTCTATATTAATATAAATTCATAAAAAATGACGTAAGTCAAACATTAATGCCGTGAGGTGAGATTGTGTGTGTAAATAAGGATAAACATATGTCGTATTAGTTAAGTGCAAGACATTACTTTAATACGAGGACGACGGGTCATCGGGCCATTTGTAAAGCTCTGACAAGGTGAGTCGGCTAGTTAATTAAACATAGAGCAAGTACATCAATATTGTAAATTAATTTAAGCGTGGTCCTCTGAAGCTCGGTTCAACTCAGTTTAGTCCTCTGAAAACTTCGCATTAAAATATTTTTATTTACCTGGAGAGTACAAAATGCGAATCAGATTAATGCCGCTTGGCGGGTTTGTCTAAAAAATGACAATTTTTAAGCTTTAACTTTAAAATAACCTGTAATAAATTTAAATAAATTTAATAATTACCATTTAAACGATATTGATTTCGTATAGTTATCGGTAGATTATTTGTTTAATTTTGCATCAAAATGTAAGTTTTAAATGAAATATAATCGTAAAATAACAGGTGACAGGTTTTATTTTTAAACAGCTTTAGACATTCCTTAATAAGGTTAGACTAAAATAAATAAGTATCTATATATTAGGTAACAATTAGCAATATTATTACTCTGTAGAGGACAGTGATTAGTAATACAAAATTGGCATTGTTTGACACAGTTATCTGTGTTTGTTCGTTTTTTTCAAATTTAAAAACACAAAACATTATCAATGTGTAGCAATAGCAATGTATATCTGCTTATGATATTTAGTGTTAAGTGATAAACGGTTTTTATACTTCATTATCTGGCGTACTTACTATTTGACTTCTGTGATGCCGTGTATTATAAAATGTAAAATCTGCTTAAAATGTTCCAAATCACATATTTACACAAATATTATAACATTTCCTTGCACTATAGGCTGTGAGTTGTAACTAAATGTTAACTGTCAATGTTTACTAATAGGACTACTGCCACACTCACAAAATTACATGTACATAAAAGTTTAGGCATCAGTTTACTAAAATAATTATTTAGCGCGGAAATTGTTTCAAGGTTTTTGATCGGAGTAGTTGAGATATTCTATACAATATTGTCCTTTATACGGCATATGTTTTTATTAGATGTTTTTTACGGTTCTTGTAACGATAACACTCTAATGAAATGTAATTATTAAGTTAACAGAACAATCGGCAAGAAAAAGTTGGAAAATTACTAAATTTTCACAAATAGTCATTGGCTGACATTTGTTACCATCACGGGTGTTGAAATCGAAAATCGAAAGTATCGTGCAACGAGATATAAAAATAATATAATTAAATAATCTAACACATCATGCACGTGCATTCGTAATCAATCACGCTTGAGAGTGATGTATGCGACACGTGTTAAAGATCATCACTCTAATGCTACAACGGAACACGGACGTGATAATAAAATTGTTTGTATTGTTTTTAATAGATGTACACTCTCTCGGTTAAATATACTTAACTACAATAGCTTTAGTAGCATTATTTCGTAATAGTCTTTCAAATACGAAGTTACAGGTGCGAAATCGTGCAAGTGAAATATTTTGTTCTTATTTTAAAGCTACAATAAAAAAGTCCTCATTCTATGGAAATAGTGGCTAGGGGTACCTACTCTAAGATATTTCACGAAAGCTTGTCAGGTCTCAAGTTCAACACTGAGTCACTTTATATTGTAATTTTCTTTGCGACCTACTACCATTTTTCGAATTTGGAAGATTGGAAATGGGCAAAAGCATAATGCTTGTAGGAACAAAGGTAGACCAACAGTATAATAGATTAGGCGACTGTATATCTTTTTCAATTAAAATGGCACTACTACGCTTAAGTTAGTGCTAAGAACTTAAACATTCTTATTGTTAATGTAACGAATTACAGTAGAGACATCCGGCGCGACCTAAAATTTAGTAAAATCGATAATAGCTTTATAAAACTAGATTTCCAAGATATCAAATTGATTATTTCATATTGTTATTTGTTTTAACTAAATAGATATATCTCTACGTACATTTCAATTTTAATCGAGAGATTGAGATTAAAGGGAAAAATGCACATGAATCTACACAGGTAAAAAAGTTTCAGTATGCTCGTCTTTTGGATTTAGCAAGTGAATATATTTATAATTATTATACACATATGAACGTATCTACGTGGACAACGCTGGTGACGCTGAGTTTGAGAGTAGTAGCTTCTCTACAAATACCAACTCAAAAAATATAATAAGATATGATATAATAATATCCCATGATGTCAAAACTGAAGATAGAGAGAATATAGAAGAAAATGAAGGGACAACAAAGATTAATTCAGCTTTAAAGTTGAAAAATTTGGTAAGACCGTAGCAAAAACGGGGAAATTTTTACTCTGCAGTTCAACACAAGAGGCTTAGTAATACAAACGATAAAATTATAAGGTCCTCTCATATATTATCCATCAAAAACTGCAATGACAAAAATAATGTGCAAAATCGAATATAGGATAAGTAGTATAATACAATATATGAGAATTTTAATAAGACATGAAACAGAGGTCGCAATTTTACTGCAAGCATGTACGGCGGTAGCCCATTATTTACCAGGTGGGATGGATGCGTTCATCTATCACAGGAATATAAATGTTCTATGACTCATGACAAAGGAATAACATCATGCTATAAACAAACGGGGACACATAGCAGTGTGGCATGGGACGGCATCACGGTCCAGCCTAGCTCTATTGTCAAAATATCTCGCGTACTGGTGTGGGAGCTAGGAGGAGAATAGGTGTATGTAGTTACGGCCTCAAGCGCATGCCTCATGTGGGATCACGTCATATAACGGCTGCTCAGTATTTGTCTACGTAAAATTAGTCAGTTTGCAGACGCTAAATGAAACTGAAATAATGATTGCTTTACCGTTCATAAACAAGATTTTATTCGCTCATAACTCAGTTTGTGTGTAGTTAGAACAAAAGTGGAAAGTTTCGAAATTGTCGGTTTTGCGAGCTCGCGCTGGGAGCGTCTGCGGTCGGCATACGACTTTTCACCTTATGTGATGTACTTTCACATTGGACGATACGATTGGAATACGATTTATTTTTGTAAAAATATCTATATTTTTTAAATTTCCCGTTGAATATATTTTAAGCTTTAAGGTACTTGGTTTTTAAGATGATAAGTTTTAAGATTATAATCGGATAAATGGATTTAAGTTCACATAATTACTCGTTTTGTCGGATTTTCCTCTAACGGACATATTTTTGCGAAAAATTAGGTGTGCACTGTGTAGGTACTTGGCTATTTAAAAATAATAAAATATAATTTTTACTAAGAACAAATTCGTGTAAAGTATGACGACGCGCTACTGACGGCGCTGTGTGACAGAAGGACGCCCCAACAAACACTATACTTTATTCTAAGTATTATGATATTAAAGAAAATAATGAAATATCGTTGTGATTTCTATTATTTTACAAATAAAATATACGTTATTTTCGTTTTTCTCAATTCAAATGTCATTTGCGGAGAATAAAACTTGCTTACGACTGCTTTGAATGTTAATATTAGTCTATTGGTGACACATGCATCGACTGTTTTTAATAACATCGGAGACAAATGTTAAAAAAGCTCTAAATAACAGTATAGATCAAACATAAATACTAAAGTGCAACGACCTATAAAGGCAAGTTCATACGTAGCGGAATTTGTCGCGCACAGCGGCTTAGAACGTCTAATTAAAGTAAATCACCCGATTCATAAATTAAACCGTTCGACAACACTTTCGTTCGTTTAGATTCTTTGATTATAAACAATCCGTTTCGTTTGTAAGCTTGGGCCACAGAGCAGGCGATTTTATTGGCTGAAGCGTGAAAAGAGATAGCGGGCTTTCTGTTGCATTTATACGTAGATAATATTTAAATAGATTCCCGATGAACAAAAAAAATCTTGCAAACTGTAAGGATTGATTAAGAGATTGCTCTTAATTTTATATTATATTTATGGAGACGATTTATGGATATTTAGGGAAAGAGCTATAAAATACATACGCCCCCTTGCAATGATAAATTTAATTGATAGATTAAATAACATCAAATTTAAAATGCACTGTAGATACTTAAAACATGAATTTGGCATTTAATTCTAATAATTTTAATGTGAAGAGAAAAAGACAAGAATATCCAGATATTCTTGTTGAAATCCATATGTGGGTATATCCATATAAGTATTTAATAAAATTTTAAAAGACAAACAACTTCGGGGCCCCACGGCCGAGTGTGGAGCTGACGTTATGCCGGAGTCAGCACGCAGCGTGATTAATTCACCGACAGCTTCGAATAAAATGCGCTCATCACAAACCGATATACATCAATGAGGAAATATTTGTAGACTAAGGTATTGATTTTGAAGTGATTATATTTTTCTATTAACTACGGAGTAATGTGTTTATCCTTACATATACGATCAATGCAGTAGTAAAAATAAAACGTCACACCGTCTTGCAGGACCTTTTTCGTCGAAGCCTGTCGTGGATATATATACTAAAAATAAAATTGTACTTAAAAAAGATTGAATAATAACTTCAAGAGTGAAAAACATACCTACAATCAACTTAGCAATGATACTATGTAGACTGATAAACAAAAAAAAAATGGCCCACTAATGACGGAGTAATTCGTGAATATCCATAAAAAATGCACACAGTAAACACAGAACCTCCTCCTTATTTTGAAGCCGGTTTAGAATGAGCACTTATTCCAGAATCAAAGCAATGCATTATCTCAAGATCACGAGTATAGTGGGCAATTTGTCTACTAGGACATATGGTCTTCAAACGTCTAAGACACTATCTTCTGAGCAGGATATATAGCAATTCTTTATAAAAGCCGCCAAAAACGACAAAACCTAATCATTACGATTTACGACTCTGGAGCGATTTTATTACATTTAAATTGGTTGACATTTTGATAAGACGAGTCAAAATACAATAAAATACTCTAACGATGTTAAGCCATCAAATAAAACATAGAATATGGTGATAAAATGCTAATATGTACTTCAGTGCAGCTAGTTTTGTTTCTGCTAAATTATTTTCCTTTTAAATTAATAAGATTATATTAAGAAGGCCAAGAACGATGTCCAGGCGCCTGCATATAAATTAATAACGGCAAACTAATTTCATTTAGGACATTTCGATTTAGCTTTTATCGAATTTCATTTAAAAAAAATGAATCTGTTCTTTATTTTATAACATGAATGACTAGCTTATGTGTCGTCGTGGCCTAAAGGATAAGACGTCCGGTGCATTCGTATCTAGTGATGCAACGGTGTTCGAATCCCGCAGGCGGGTACCAATTTACTACGAAATACGTACTTAACAAATGCTCACGATTGACTTCCACGGTGAAGGAATAACATCGTGTAATAAAGATCAAGCCCGCAAAAATTATAATTTGCGTAGTTACTGGTGGTAGCACCTCTTGAGTCCGCGTGGGTAGGTACCACCACCCTGCCTGTTTCTGCCGTGAAATAGTAATCGGTTTCGGTTTGAAGGGTGGAACAGCCGTTGTAACTATACTGATACCTTAGAACTTATATCTCAAGGGGGGTGGCGCATTACGTTGTAGATGCCTATGGGCTCCAGTAACCACTTAACACCAGGTGGGCTATTAGTTCGTTAATCAATCTAAGCAATAAATAATTAATAAATAAATAGCTATTATTTCAGATACACAACCAAAGGTATTCGACAAATGCAAGAAATTTTACAAATACCTGAATCCTGCTAATGATATTTTCAAGATAAGTTTACGCATATTTTACAAGTTCCGAACTATTTTATTCAGTATATATTATACAAGTTTCGAACAATAATAATCGGACTGTCGGTCTACAATTATTACTAAAAGCGATCTCTTTCAGATGGCTGTTTTCACATACTTGTACGTACCTAGGGATATTGTGAAAAACAAGCTTAGATTAGACAGAGTTCCATATTTAAAAAAGTTGCGGTATACTAATAAAGTACTAGGTCTATCTATGATAATTATACGAAACCTGATTATAAATATACACGAATTATAAACCAGAGCATGAAAGAAACATGTTTCGATGACATCAACATTGTATGGTTTATTTCATGTAAGCAATCGTGAACAAGCTTTATACAGATCGTTCTCATAAAAGTTAAGTCTTTGTAGTACCTACTTAGTCTCGAAGGCGTGGTCTCTCACACGACGCGCGAGTATGATACCGCTAGGCCACCAGCACCCTGCTCAATCTTAAATAAGGTAAGTTTGAGTACTTAATAATCTTAAGGTAAGTTTGAGTACGCTCATGCTTAAAGCTTAAGTTAAGTTGTGATGACGGTGACAATGCGACGGATAATTTACACGGTATTATTACGCACGCGGCACTATTCTCGATCTACTAAATCCAACTAGACCAGTGGATCGTGCAAATAAAACAACTTTCCACTTATCATCAATTTAATGGAATGCCAGTAGATACACCGTTACACAAGTCACTTCCTTTACGCGTCATATAAAATAGCAAAACGCACTTAAAAGGTTATAAAAGTTTAAAATAAATAAACCTTGAGCCGTTTAATTTTAAAAGCTCTTGCTATTAAACTTTTATTTGTATTATAATTTCATTTAATAGGTTAAGCTCGATTAATGAGCTGTTCTGTAAAGGAAGCATTTTAGTTATTGAATTGGTGCTTGAGTTTTTTATTAAGGATGTTTCAAATTTTATTGTAGTAGAAAAGTGCCTAATGCTAGGTCTAGTTAACGACACACCTAACGGTAAGTGATAAAGCCACGCCATCCTGTGGTCAAATTGCGTCAATTATTATGCAATCATTATGGAATCTCATATAATATTCCCTTGAGGTTACTAGAATAGGTAGGGAAAAAATGGAATAAATTGAACAACTAGTTTAATATGTACAAAATATTATGCCTTATTGTGAAATTCATTCGTGAGCGTATCATAACTATGAAAATATATTTCAGAATCGATGTTACAGTCTGTCCAGGTGACTGTTCTATCGATTGGCTGCCGGCACACCGGACGCAGTAAGGTATTTAGTAAAACAGGGAACATTCAACAGATTAAGAATAATTCCTGAATCAGGCAAACGTTTCGATTATCTAATATTTTAAGACTTTACATATGGTTTATGATTACACATAAAAGGTTTTATTATAAAACAAAATTATAGAAAGTAAATCCACACAAAAGACTTCAACGAGTGTCTCTGCTATTAAATTAAATGAAATGGAAAACAATCTAATAAGCCCGAAATTTTTCATCGAAGAAATACTTAATTTTGTATTTATATATAATAGTCGCTATGAATAGAACAGGGTAATCAGCTTGAGTGGTAGTGGATCGCGAGCTAGTCACCGCCGATGGCCCACACGTTCATCAAGTATGTAAAGCTGCCTGACGATAGTTCCATGAAAACTTCAACATAGGCACTTGGGGCGAGAGGCCAAAGTCTGGATTCCATTGAAATGTCGACTGATTTACTCGCCCAACCACAACAACTAATAGGTTGTCAGTTTGCTGTAACAAAACTCGCCAGATTCGAATACACGCTGACTATTTCCTCTAATGATTTTTTTTGCAAACGCTAACATGCTATTGGTAATTTCCAATTCATTTGTGTTAGTTTTACAGTTGATTTTACGAGGCTATAATATTTTTAATAACAATCTTAATATTACTAAAAAACAAAGGCTTCTCTCCTAATGCAAAATAAAAAAGAGCGAAGAAATATTTGATATTAGAGTTCCGTATCGATGCAGTCTTCCGAGCTTTTGTTTATAGTGTTTTCTGCAAAGTAAGCTCCTTAATGTCGTAATCGATATAATTTTCATCTTTGTTTCCTTGAGCGACGAGCAAATCATTACTTTCTCATAATTACACGCATCTGTCGTGTCCTCGTGTTAATTTTTCTGTGAATTCTGTGACTAATTCAGATCATAGTTTGTTGTTATTCCAAAGCCAGCCGTTCAACGTCTTAAATAATCATCATTATGATACTGCTTAATTATCGTTAAGCTTTTAGCCAAATTAATCCCAGGGGGAGACCTTATGAGCTTTTTTTTATCTCTATTGTCTTTTGTGCCGTCATACCATCCACAATCGGAATTCATTTCATCCACACCACCTTGCACCCACTCGCTAATTGTACCGAATATTTAATGTTTACTTAAGTTTTGGTATTAATTCACTCCAGGATCTGACGCGAACGCTCCGAGATGTCCTCCTTTAGACGAGTCCAAGGAGAGTCTTTAGTGGATGACAGCGGTTTGGCTATGCTGCGTGTATTATTGACTTTCATGAGTGACAGCATACTAGTTGTTTAACAAAAATCTTTTATATCTAAAGATAGAGAGAAAATCTTTTACTTTTAATCGTACCTGTCATTTTCTAACAAATGAAATTAGCAATTTTTAAAACAAAAGCTACATTCTCTCTTTATTCAAATATTATTTATTATGTCAAATTAAATATCTTGAATATCTATATTTCTATATAATCAATAACCCTTGAATTATCTGTAACATAGTGTCATCCCGATTTAAATATTTTTAACAAAAAACGGTTTTATTAATGCACTCCTTCGTTTTTGCTTTGTAACATTGAAGGGATCCTCAGTCGATTATCAACGCAGGAGCGAGTCTGTTGATCACAGGTTGCTCTGGATATATTAAACATTTGAAGCACGATAAATCTGTCACCAGCACCACTCTTGTCTCTTGTCATCAAAGTATTCCCCTTTACCAGATACAGAACCATTTAGATAAAATCAGAACAAAAAATGTTTGTCCACTAATAAACACAAAGTAAATACGCAATGTATTATACTTTGAATATTCATTTGATTTCGTAAGAGTGTCATTAAAATTTTATAGATGGAAAATGCTTAAAATTTTTTAATTTTTTTTGGGTAATTCTGCTTCGTCTAGGAATCTAATAATAGTTGGAATAACATATAGAAAATATTGCGAAATATGATTCGCCTCATTGCAGCAGCTAGCCGATACTCCTGCTTCAATGCGTGGCAGTGACCACTTATAGGTGATGTCAATAAAAAACTAGTTATAGGGCAAACTTTTAGGCTTTTCAGTTTGAGGAGTGACCGCTGCATAATACAATTTTTACTGGTGGTAGGACCGCTTGTGAGTCCGCACGGGTAGGTACCACCACCCTGCCTATTTCTGCCGTGAAGCAGTAACGCGTTTCGGTTTGAAGTGTGGGGCAACTGTTGTAACTATACTGAGACCTTAAAATCATATTTAAAGGTGGAGGCGGCAAGGTTATAGATGTCCATGGGCTCCGGTATCCACTTTACACCAGGTGGGCTGAGAGATGGTTCACCCATCTAAGCAATAAAAAAAAAGACGATCTTGATGTCGTATGAAGTGAGGCTTCGGTATACGCGTTGTAATGTCTATAGACTTCGGTAAGCACTCTACTAACTTACTAACAGTGTAGTCCATGAGTTTGTCTATCTGTCAAACGCAAAAAAACGTATTAGTCTTCGAAATATATTTTACGTTAATTAAGCGAAAAAACTTAAAGTTTTTCTCGAAAATACGACACTAGTTTTTACACCCGTCATTACCTTAGCAGTTACGGTGACGGTATTTCGCCGGATGGTTGGCATTCTACTACTGCAACACGAGAGCTCGCAATCGGCTTAGGTTTTATGGCAGCGTGAAGCAACATCAATGAAATATTGAACTGTACCAATAATTTATTGTTTTATTTTCTTGTCTAGACATATGCTTGCAATTCATTACAACCGCCTTTTTCAAAAATGATTTTTTTAAATTGATTTATTTTTATAGTTTGTCTAAAGGTAATAAAATAACCTAAATTGAGCGTTCAACTGAATCTTGAGTACCTGTTAACTAAATTAATTTAAATTCAAAAATTCTAAAAAAAAAAAGTGTGTGTGTCCGCTCCGACGCACGACTGGAGTTTACTGGATATAAAAAATTAAACGAAACAATACGAGAAATAGTTCTATATTACGACAACACGATACACTACAGATTATTAACAAATTAACGAGACACAAAACAAACGACTAACAAATATATGAAAATACAATAATGAGAGAAACGCGCGATCAGTACGAGGCTTTGTGGCGGACTGCCGGCGCAGCAGCCCGGCGTCACCTGCGATAACGCGGCCGCGCGTTGGCTCCTGATTGGCGCGCGCACGCATCACGCAATCAGGAGCCAATCAGGCGCATAACGCATTTCGTGTGACATGCTAGTACGATTTTGGTCCCCATAATTTTCATACCCCGGGCTTATATATGTAAATCGATTCTAAAGGAGTAAACTCCAAAAAGCTCATAATAAGTCATACATCCGGGTCCCCCCCGGTGAAGGTCAAGGGGCGACCTGAGGGGGTGAGGCCGCGCGGCGCGCTACCAGCACTCTAGCGCGCTGCCGTGAAGTGAATAGAGCGACCGGTCGACGGTGTATCGCGTCCCGACCCGGCAGACTGGTTCTGGTCCAGCGGGGTATTCCGGGACACCAGCGGCACCGTCTGGGCGGCCCGACGGGCTGCCGTACCGAGACGGCCGACGTTTCAGAGCCTTCGATTCGCCTCGAAGGCTCCGTCGGCTGGGCGTCCTTGGGGTGAGCCGCGCCGTCTGGTTGTAGTGTTGACCGCGGTAGCCCCCCTACCTCATCCGGGTTCTGACCTCGGAGGGGATCGGACGTCGGGTGTAAGAGTGCAGGGGAGTCGTTTAGTGGGTGGGTCCTAAAATCCTTGGGCCCGCGGTCTGCTCACAACAGCATGCAGATCGTTGAGTCTCACATACCCCGCGCGCCCCTTTTGCGCGGGGACCTCGTAGGAGGTTCGGCCCTCTACCCGAGAAAAAAAAAAAAAAAAAAAAAAAAGTCATACATCCGGCCTCGAATCTGTGCTTTGTCGGATGGAAGCTATGACCAATACTACTGGATTAGAATAGCCATCATCGTGTTTAATAGATTAATTTCGCAAAGAAGAATGGCGTCACAGACGGGTATCTGATTTCAATAGATTGCTTCATTTAATAAAATTGTAGTATTCTAGTCTATCTCTACGTTGGGCCACTAGTCGTATGCCATCATTTCATCGATGGAATATATTAAACGGAGTTGTCAGTGGTATGTGGAGATGAGGAGAGGCCGCAATGTGCTCGCTTTAGATAGTCAAGTTAAGTAGTTAGATTATTATTATTAATATTATTAATTATTGCTTTAGATGACAGGCTTAATGGAATTAGGTCAAATTATAAATTTAACTGGTCTGATTCATATCGACAAGGGCGTTAACGCATTAATATGAAACATTAGCCCACGCTACAGCAAGACCAGGACCCTACAGTGGTCTACTTGCCTCTAATCACGAACTAGATTAGTTCTTCATGTAGACAGCTTATATTCTTAGCATTTAAAAAAAAATCGAATTCAAATGCTACGTTTACTTGTAACTTAGTTGCAATCGAATGTTCAATGTTCGATATTGAGTACGGCCAGATAGCTAGGAATCGTCAAAACGCGAGTTTTGTACGAAATGCATTGAAAATAAACATTTTTAATTAGCTGATACTGACACACCTGACACCTCACCAATCGCCCGTGATATTAGTGATGATGAGTTGCAGGAATCATAACAACTTAGCGCCTAGGACAATATAAATGCAACATGGCTTAGTACAACGCTTGTCCTATTCTTAGTACTGAAGCGCACAATAGCTTAGTTGCAGAAAGTAATTGACTTGTGATTATTATGAACACTCGTAAATTCCCGTCACTTACCTACATATAAACACAAGACCGAGAAACTACTGCACATGTAACATGCAATATTTGTCTTGTCTCGAACCTGTAACTGCGAGTATGTGATTGCTGACCATCGCATCAGACAGTTTGTCTGCAAGAGTATACAAATAGTATTCTAAACGTTTTTCTAGTTACCGTACTGATATGTGGAGCGATGTGGAATTCCACCAAAAAAGGCGAAGTCGTTCGTAACGAGACTAATGATGATGAAAATTCATTAGTATACCTCATTAGTATACACGTTTCTCGTTAGTAAATGTATTGAGTGGTATTAATAGTAATTAGAGTGCACGAAAACAGTTTCTTGCAATTTCATCCCGCTGATCTGCATGACGTTTTAGATTAATGCATTCAAGACGCAGGATGGGTGTGGAGCTTTAAAAGAAGTCATTATATTTAGTATTTCTTTTATGGTAAGCAGCTTGAGCAATGCTGATGGCAAATTCTGGTATGTCTGGTAACTTTACTGACATTTTTATATCTCATAGCTTAATCTTCTTGACATGACTAAGCGGCGACTTCAGGGCCCATCTAATGATTGCGGAAGCATATAAATATCCTGAAGCCCATATTTACTTTGTGAAACGAACAACGATTTTTAGATAATGTCTTTAGGCTGTTTCTGAAGCTGAGCAGTAAATAACTACGATAGTTGGACGACCTCACGGCTCAGCTGATGGAGAGCGGTAGATGCCAAGATCCCGAGATCTCATTTATTTATGAGAAGGCTGTGTGACCCTTCAAATAAGAGCGCATGTCTGCGTCGCGCCAGAAGCTGATGATGCTCCCCACGTATCCGGACTCGCTCATGACCGCTCATTTCATGAGAGAGAAAGTTCACATCTGTTTAGAATCAATTCTTTTAGCACGAACATTGGTTGTTGTGCCTACGCTAACAAATAATTTGTCGTGTCAAAAGCACATAAAACAGTTGTATTTGTTTATAAAATTAGATCAATTGCCGAAGGGGAAAGTTGTGAATGTACAATGAATTCTACTTAAATCACAAATATGGCAAGTAAAAAGTGAAACCAGATATCTGTTTAACACATCCTATAGTTTCGATGTCATAAAATGTTGTGAAACATGAAGATTCTGGATATGTGACTCAGTAGGTAAGGCACTGAATCTGGTCACGTGATTCTGCCGCGGTACGGTCGGGGGTCATTACCCAACGCGTGCTCACAAACGAATACTGAGGTGGAAAATAACATCGTGTAACAAAATGTAACAAACAACATTTATAAAATCTCTTTCGGTTCGAAGGGTGAGCCTCCGTACCAAAGACCGACTTCGTCTTAAGGTACTCCAGGATCCCAAATATCTTGGATCACGAGTGCAAAAAAAAAATAAAAATTGATCTAAATTCCAAAACCTATCTGGTCTGAGTTTTACCAGATTATTATATGACAAACGAAAACGTTATGTGTGACGTCATAGATTAGTTGACGTGATGTACCGATGACCCGGATAACGCGAGTCGAGTTTGGGACGCGGTCTTCTTCATAGCGATCGTATCATTAGAATAAATATATTATTTCTTGATTATTAGCATAATGTGATGATATCATTGTGGTAGTAAAACTGGATATTTAATTAAAATTATAATTTCACAAGATACTTTAATTAATAATAGCTTTAGATTGGATGAATTCTGTCAAAGATCATAATACTATTCAAGAATTTTAACCATTTCATCCTTTTATTGTATTAACCGACACGACGTTATTCGTTTTTTTAATTAAAATTTAAATCAGTCAACATTGTTGCCAGGATTGACATCAAAAAGTAAATTTCGCTGACAACATAACCGATGCTGTATGTATTTTTTCTTAAAAACCATTTAAGAACTATAAGGAAAATCTTTTCTATTTCAATCTCACGTAAGTTACTTTATTGTTTTTATTTAATTTGTAGAATGATTCATTCAATTTGTGTAATGAAATTATTAATCACTGGTTTCACGATTACAAAACGGATGTGGTCGGGAATGTTCTAGTTATTTAGGAAAAGGCCTTGTGATTGTCTGTGTGTATTTATTAGTTGCTTTATAGACCATACCTTTATGGAGTAACAACTCAACACTAGTCGAGCTGTTACTCATCAACTCAATCACTCACTCATCAATATCATACATTTGAATTTCTTGATACCCATGCAATTTGACTTATCACGGCCATCCTACCCTTCGAAGTCACCTAGCCTCCTACCCTTCGAGTTCGTTAGGGCAATAAGGATACTTCTATGAATGAAGGATGAGGAAGTGTTAGTCCTGGATCGAAACCGATGCGCACCCTAATTCAAACTATTACATATGCACGTATATGGCTCATCACGTCATCTAAAGACATCGTGATCTAATTTAAATCGTATTACATTTGACCTCGCCTGGATCGAGACCCAAGTCCGACGCGTGCTCACGTTGACAAGCCGCGTCAAAACCTCCGACATATAAGTGACAGACGAGTTAATTCGATCGTTTTGAACACCTACACATTATTATGTATATATGTGGTTTTCTGAACTTGCAGCCTGCGGTTTGAAGACTTTTTTGATCACTAAAAATTTTATATTGAGTGTGAATCAAAAAATTAGTTAGGTATTGTTAGAATTAATTTCACTAATACGGTTGGGCAGGTCCACTTGAGATTTTAAGTTAAAATGATTTTCAATTGACTTGGTGTTTTTTGTTTATTGCAATTGACCAGGAATCGAGATCACGGTTCACCGGATGTTAAGTGGTTATCGGTGCCCGTAGATATCACAACGTATATTATGCTGCGTTTGTTATGAGACAATTGTCATTATTTTTAAGTACATGCAGACAGAAGGTTCTATTTTTTTACAATGGAAGTAATTGTAGTTTTAGGCTTTACTCAAAATACATAAAGCCAATAGGCCATATTTAGGATACAATTGGGTACGTCGGACTCCGTTTTCGTGTAAAAATGATAAAAAACCAAAGTGATTACTGAACCCTAAACAATTGCTTCGAGCTTATTAAATTAAACTAATTAAGTTTCGTCACGACGAGCTGGTGGACGGAGGTCAGACTCCCTTCAAATCACTATTTTTGTAGCAACAATTATTTTTATTTTCCAACCAATAGAGCACTTTGTGAAGTAGAATTATTGTCGATTGAGCTATTTTCATATTTGGAAAATTAAAATCGTTAATCTGTACTATTCGTTGTTATTGTGTTATATTTATCTTGACTCATAGTATATATAGATATGTATATGGAGCGGGAAAGCGCACGACCTATCCGATGGTAGGTTATAGGGGCCTATAAACATAACGATGTCAATGCTACCACTCACCTTGAGACACGAGGATAAAGTCACATATGCACAGTGGACAGGCTCGTGGTGCCAATAAGGGCGAGCACAAAATCCTCCCTTCAATAATAGATATCGATAATCAGTTAGTTCACTTTAAGGAAGTGTACATAAAATACATTTCTATATATTTGAAACAATTTCATACAGTTAGCATATTAGAAATCGTAATTTGATACCTAACACTTAGTCACAGTCTCTGAACTCTAAAATGCCCTTCTTAAGGTCACAGAACAACTCGGTATTCCCAATATAAATCTGTATGTCGCAGCCCTCCCACGAACTTTGGAATATTGACCGAGCACTCCTGTAATTTTAAAGCTGACAATTTACTGAGTCAATGACCTGTCATACGACGTTATTGGTTGTCACACTTCATGCGTGGGTAATCATAAAGTTTTATTATATCGAGGATAAAAGGTGTTGAGGTGAAAGTGAAATCGTATTGACTCCAAAACGGGGTAAGCAGAGGTGCTTTTTTATTACGGCCTGCCTAGTGTAAGGTGATTACCGGAGACCTCACAGACACGTAAATAGCGCCACCGATCTGTGAACATGAGGTCACAGTTACATTGTGTAACGGCCTATCTGCCCTTGAAATATACGTTTCGGAATAACCTCTTTCTATGAAATAATTGCGGGTCCGGTCTGAACGTAATATCTGTAGCTAAGCAGTTAAATTCAAGGTTGTCAATAGGGCCGACTTCTTATCTGTGCCAATAAAACAGCACGGGTAATTGTGTGTTGATTATAATTAAAAAGCACTTAACATCGAACAACGAGCTGGATACCTCCATCAGGCTTCTACACAGGATGCTGTGTGTCACAAAATTCACCTCAATAGAGTGAAGCTAGTACGTATACCAGTACCAATAGTTTTACGAGTGTGGAAAGTGTGTTGCCGTCACAATAACTCGCTTTTCTGTTCAAGAAGACAAGTCGAATTTCCAATTTGTGGAAGCTTGTATGTTTGTGTTACAATGTTGTATATTCATATATTTACACTACGTTTTAAAGGCCCGAAAACTAGTATGTGTTAAAGTGTCCAAACTATATCAGTAAATATACAAATATTAATACATCGATGACCATTACTTGTTGATGTACGTATTGTACGTATGTATTTACCAGTTCGAGTAATTTACAAACGTGTTCTACAGAGATAATTACAACATTGAGTGACTCATTTTAGATTTGCCTAATACACGTCAAAGTATTTTTATTGGAAATAAGTACATGTGCATTATTTTAGGAGGGAGTGTTAGGATTAGGATGTGATAGGATGGACTTATCTCTGGGGTTGTGCTCACGCGCTAAGAGTAATCGAGGTATTTACACGCTTCTTTTAAAGTAATAGACATATAATATAGGATCCAAATGTACAAAGTGTACTTTGATGTGTATAACGAGTCAGGTAAAGTGGGTAGTCGGTAGTGGATACCACTACCAGCGGTGCCGCGCTTAGTCATTTCCCGCTATAATTTAAATTCCTTCATCTGACATCGATCGTCTTCCCAGCTTCGATTGTTCAAATTTCATCTACATAAACGTGTTTATTTATAGCATTCATAAGAGTATAATTACGTTTAGTAAAGTGTTACACTTCATTTCTTGTTGTAATTTCATTCTCACTGGACTTGCTAAGGTTTCTAAATAATGTTAATGTGCGCCTGGCACATTAAAAGTCGAAGACAAAATGTCATAAGACCGTTTACCACTGCACGCTGAAAAAATCATCGCAGGCTCATTGTGAATATTTTTATTGGTGGTAGGACCTCTTGTGAGTCCGCACGGCTAGGTACCACCACCCTGCCATTTCTGCCGTGAAGCAGTAATGCGTTTCGGTTTGAAGGGCGGGGCAGCCGTTGTAACTATACTAAGACCTTAGAACTTATATCTCAAGGTGGATGACACATGACATATAATGATAATCATATAAAATTACTTAAAAGTAATAAATGTTATTTGCCATAGGTTTTTTTTTGTTTTCCTTTGTAACAGTATTTATGGCCAGACTAAGTATAATATTATAAACTATGCTGAAGCCTTTAGAATTTATATCTGGTAGGTGGCGGCATTTACGTTGTAAATGTCTATGGGCTATGCTATAATAAAAGAAATTACTAAATTTTGCCTTTCTAAAAATATTGTATGTTTTATAATGCTCTAAATGGGCTCATGGCCTACTTAACGTTCATTGTTCACTGTAGTCCATAGACATCACAATGTGGAGACGTCACCTTCCTGATCGCTTGTCAAACTTCGAGTACTGTCCTGCACGGTACGAAGGTATATTTTGCACATATCTTGTAGAATATCTAACAAAGTTAAAAACTTTGTTTGATTTCAAAAAAAGGTGGCCATAAATCCCAGGACAGACTTAGGATTGGTTAGAAGGAGTCTTGAAGAACTCAATAAAGTTATTCATAAGTACAGTACAATCCGTGACAACTAAGGAATCGTAGCGTTAGTGGAAGAAGGAGAAGAAGAATACTGAAATGCGATATGTGATGTATGCGTTTATATTTCTGATGTTGCTTAAGCTTTCATTTGCTGTAATTAATTTAAATGCTAAATTGTATGACAATTCAAAGATTTCTCTATTGATTAATGGTTGGTGATCGCGTGAAATATATTTATGAATGCTCTATAATTTATTCACGTATCGCGTGCGCTTATATATTTTGAGAACGCGAGGAATTTACCAAATTTGAATATTATTGATTGGCAATATCGATTTTGTTCACGTGTCTAATGGACTGGATAGAGAAAAGGCATCGAGTCGAATATTTTATTTAGGTTGTCCAAAACTGTTTATTTGTTTTTATTCAAGAGATAAATATCGATTTTTTTGGGGCGGAAAAATAATTGACGATTGTCAAAAAGAGATTTTTTACGTAGATAAATTTAGGCCACTTAGTAACCAATTAACTACTAAGTGGTTACTGGTTAACCACAAGCACAAGCTCTCAACTGTGCCAGAAGTGCCTAGAAGTGAGGCTACCCTACTCACAGGCCATACAACAGTTAAACGTTTGTTGAACGTTGCATAACGTTGAACTGTTTATTATTTAACTGTTTATTGTTGTTCATTATTTTGAATGAAGTTTATTGCATTTCAGATGCAATAAACTTCATTCAAATTGACAAATAACAAATTATTTTATATCAATTCGATTAAAATTCGGTACGCAGCTATAAGTCAAGATTTTAATACGTATAAAAAATTTACATACAGAGCAAGAATTCCGAACGCATTTTGTAATCTGTCGAAACATTCTTGTATCGACGCACTTGTGTTGGTTTTTGAATGATAATTTTAATATTATTATTATTATCGATGAATATTCAAAAGTTATGGGTTTATAACTGTAAGGCCCACCCGTGGGCGAGATTATAATATTATTGCGATCGATTCATATCGATTTAAAAACTAAATTTCTTCAATTAATAATAAACGTTAGTTGCGTTAATGAATCAATACAAAGATTAGATTTTGAAGAGCGGGGTGTCGCTGCCATTGTGGACACGTTGGGAAGCTACAACAACTTCACGTACAGATACCTACCGGTCAGTGTCGTAGCCAACAGTCAGACCAGATTTCAGTGGTTTTCATGAGTCAAACATAAGTGCAAGCTATGATATAATCCAAGAAACATCCACGGAGAATAAAATGTGTATATTTAGAAATAAAAATATAAAAAAGGATATGTATTATGTATATCATTTGTTGGTGGCAAGGCAATTTACAGTGTAGCGGCTCTATTGTATGGACAAGCAGTCTAGTGCGACATCTATGTTACCTCAGCTCCAGGCCACATTTCGCCTTATTTTAAGAAAAAAAAATCGGGTGTCTGTAAAGTCGGTTTACTGACGATAGTTGAACGTGACAACGTCATAAGAAAATACTGATGGAATGGTTTCATTTTTCAATTAACGCAATTATCGTTGCTATAAGCAATTGACACCACATTCACTTTTCACTGGACTTCATACTTGACGAAAACATGTAAATGTATTATTGTATAGCAGCTGTCCACGCGGATGCATCGCTCACTCAAGTTGGAGAGAGACAGATGTCGAACGCTGCCGAACGCGGAGGCCGATTGTGCCTCTTTGTCGCTCGTTGCGCGCTCTCGCTTGCACGTCAAACCTTAAATGGAACGCCTCAGAGCGAGGTAACGCCGCATGAGCCATGTTTTTTCGTGTGCGCAGCCGGCTCCATCGAATTGTAAGACGTTGTCACGTCAAAAATAATACCGAAAGCCTTTAACTTGTTAAAAACGCAATATATTGGTATACAGAACCCTTAGAACTCGTAATCTGTTCGGCCCTGGGGTCGCGTTTTAATTGGTCTCCGTTGAGTTACAGCAATCATATCTTCACACGCGTCAATCTCACTGACGCGATGTATTTGGATCAGTTCATACTGATGTACGGATGGTCACGACCGTGTGTTTGTGTCTAACCTTAGCTGTTGTTGTTTGAGTTTGGTAATCATTATGTATAGAATATATTGGTGCGCATCAAGGTTTGGAAATTTAATTTACTTTATCACACCAAGTGATATTAAAATAAAAATATGTCATGCGGGGAAGTAAATTATTAGTAACCAATGTTTTTAAGTTAAAAAATAATGAAAAAACGTTTCAACATTTATAATTAGTGTGAACTCGATGAACTTTATCCTTCAAAAAACGGCGAAGGTAAAAAGAAGTCATTAAATTAAAACTAGCATTCGGATTAATCTAGAATAGGCTTCTTAAAATAGTTCAGTTGCTTCAAATTAAAGGTCTTACGTATTATACTCCATAAATATTTATTTGTTTTGCTGGCACAAAGCAACAAACAACCTGACAATTGCACAGTTCTTGACATTGTCATAAACCACACATACTTTTGACATGTAGTTTTGATTCGCTTTGAGATGTCACAATGTCAGTCAAAGTTTTAATGACGCTTCAAGCATACTTTACCCTGGTTTTGGTCAAAATTGATTCCGAACAAAACATAAATCATTAGGCGTACGTCACACACATATCAAAATAAATTCCAAGCTGCAAAGATCTAATTTACTACTATAGTAGATATGATCGAGGGGTCTAGTTATTTTTGTTATGTATAATCATGCAGAGTATCCACACAATAGAGTATATCGGTCGAAAAATTGTGACAACGTCGAAATTGTACAGTTGCTTCGACACGCTTGAGTGACTCCGAATGCAATGTTTAGTCATGCTCTCGAGAATGTCAGATGCAATTTTTTAATAATGTACGCGATTGTACCCGGTGGGTTTTTTCATGAGATTTGAGTTTGTTGTTAAATAAACGTCACTTACAGTTGAATAAATTCCGCTAATTTTTTTAGAATTTTACGTTTTCAACGGAATTTGAAAGATTAGGTTTATTTGGCAAGTCTGCATTGATAACCTTACATGTTTTACAGAAAAAATATTGATTATTTAGACAAATCTTCAATAAAAGTAGATATTTACGTTGGTAAGTACCTATATATAATGATATAATATAAAATCCCGATAACCGTTTAAATATCAAGCTGCTGTATTTCTCATGATCAAAGATGTCTCATGTCAATTGATTCACTTGTATTGTTTTGTCATAAGTAACTCTAACTCGAAACACACACACAAACAAACACACATACAAGAACTACAATCTAGATGCATCATTTAAACAAACACAGCCATACACGCATGGTCTGACTTATTTCGTTATGAATTTATCAAAACTTGATCTAAATTCAAACGGTGGTACAAAAACTATACAATAGACACTCAATAACATGACCCCAGCTCGAAGTGGGGTTAAGTACTCGAAATGTGCTCTATTATTTAAATATTACGCCACTTATAAACACAATGGACGAAACCAGAAGTCGAATTTTGCATTTTAAAAAAACATGTCGTCATAAATAATTTTTGAAAGACAATAACGGAATGCTACTCCTCTTCGTGTTAATGTACTGGTCTAACGTTTTTTGTCTATGGGAACTATTTTTGTGACTCTATTAAATTTAATTTTTGCATGTAGATGATTGATGTCGATGAAAGTAAATTTTATATTCCATATGGTATATCATGGTTCGTGTTCTCGCCCGTATCCTTCTAAGTGTTGTAGAGACAGTGTGTTGGGATACTTGTTTGATTCCCTCCAGTCTGAAGTTCATCTGAAGCGGTAGGAACTGTCTAACCGCGACTTAAGCTAAGTACAGCACTCGCTCAGTTTTACTTCGCCTTCAAGTGAGTCTCAGGATTGATAGTACGTTTCAACTACTCTAACTATTTTTAGAAGTTAAGGTTCAATATATCAAATCGGCTCGTGGCCGTGTTCTGACGGAGAAGACACGCAGTGGACTCGTATTTAGTAGTACACCTATTCAGGTGTTCAATCTCGCTCGCAAGATTAGCACGTCACGAACAATGTACGCAATGAAGGATGTGATTATACTGAGGCCTTTAGAACTTATATCTCAAGGTAGGTGGCGGCATTTACGATGCAGATGTCTACGGGCTCCGGTAACCGCTTAACACCAGGTGGGCCGTGAGCTCGTCCACCCACCCAAGCAATAAAATAAAAAATGGAATTCGGAATACCGTGTAAAAAAGAAACTCGTGAATTAATATCTAAATTATCTACCTTTACGTGATAGGGCGTATTGTAAACCCAAACACACAGGCACCAACATTCCACATATATCCACCGTGGAGTGGTCATATGTTTTAAAGAGGAGAGAGCTGTTAAATAAAATTAAAACTATTACCTAATATATGGTTGTTTCCGTGACCACTAAACACCAGCCGGGCCGTGAACTTGTCCGTGCGTTTGGAGCAATGAAAAAACGATTTTTAAGGTGATAATTCAGCGATCGCTAATAACGAGTTCAACTTACCAAATACTCGTTCGTAATTAATTTTATTCTACCACCACATGCCACCAGTAATTAATGTAGAATATTCTACAAAACTTCGCACATTAACATTTAAAGATATTTCTCACTAACATCGATTAACAAATCTAGATCTGATGGAGACACAGGAAATTGTTTTTTTTTAATGTCTTTATGCGGCAATAGAAATTATAAGAAATTAATTTCAAAACGACATTTTGACGATAAACTTTCAGATTACGCGTTTTTATTGAGTTCTCTCTTTATTGATTGTATGAGATTGGGATTTTGGTAAATGTATTACATTACTTTTAGTGATATAGAGAAGCAGATGGATATGAGGTCCAAACTAGGAGCTACATCGCGACGAGAGCACCGACGTCGACCTCTGCGACGGGTCTGTCACCTATATTGCTCTGTGACAGAAATGCACTGATTCGCAACACGACCTAAGGTTTCTAAAACTACATTTAGCTAGATGCAATGTGAGAATACATGTACTTACTTCGCAATAACGCTATTTCCGCAGCACTCAAAAGGTTGGGAGACCTTTCTATTTGAAGAAGCGACTCAGTGATATAATCCTCATTCAAATACCCATTAGACGACCACTACAACACCATGGGGTGAAAGTTAGTGATAGTTAAGTTACATTTAAATTGTTTACCGTACTTGATGCACGCGTTAATTAGATTTGTGTACACACAGCTTTATTGTTGGAGCTACTCCGCCGATGCTGGCAGACTTTTTAACTCGCTCTCTGGCAGTGGACTAGACCTTATCATGTACCTCCTCACATTTTGAATAACTGTAAACTTATATACTATCCGGCTTTGGAATGAGCTCCCCTCCACGGTGTTTCACGAGCGTTATGACTTTTCCTTCTTCAAACGAGGCTTGTGGAGAGTATTAAGCGGTAAGCAGCGGCTTGGTTCTGCTCCAGGCATTGCTGGCATCCATGGGCGACGGTAACTACTCACCACCAGATGGGCCGTATGCTCATCTGCCTATAAAGGCAAAAAAACATATATGAATTGTGTACAATATAAATTTCCACCTAATTACCTTTATTTGCTGAAATATGAGTAGTTAATCAGAAAAGTAGGTTTTAGTAGAAGTGTAATAGATAAAAAAGTAGTGCTACTGCAGTGTCCGCTAGTAGTCTGAAGGCAAATTGTCTAAGCTTAAACTCAACGAGCTGAATCTTTCTGTTCTCATAAGAGCTCATCATCAAACTAGGTCAATGCTTATGGATGAAGATGTCTATCACATTCAAACACGCAACCATGCCTACACATAAAACTTGTGTGAAGTTTTTGATTACCTAAATGTTCACGTTTGACTATAAGTGTATTTATTACGTTTCTCAAATCTACAAACATATCTATAAAAATTACAATAATTAGTCGTAGCATTTAAATTACATAATTTGAACTATTTATTACGATAAAGTATGTCGTTAGCATAAAATATTATAAACATCGAATCAACTGTCACATTTTGTATAGATTTATTCAAATATATATTCCACTTTTGTCTTAAGTAAAAAAAAATACATTTAGAATTGACGTTCACTTATGCATGACGACCATGGCCAGGTTAGAGATTGAGATAAAATGAATTAACTTTCAAGCTCTTCGAACCAATTATACAAACACAAACGCATTGCTTCGCGACAGAAACAGTCTAGACGATGGTTCCAACTAGGACGTGTAGACCGAAGATGGCGCACCGGTTATGGCCTGATATTTAAGTTGCACTCAGCTTGGTGAACACAAAATCTAATATCGAACTTTGAAACGATTAGCTGACCTTTTCCGATTTTTAGAATGTGGAGCAATTAGCGAGTCAACCAGCAGAACTCTATACATATTTTAAGCTATTTAGAAAAAAATACGAAAGTTTATGTTAATTTGTTGAATATCTGTTTGTTTGTTGTGCAAAATTAATTAGTCATAAAAATTTATAAGAAAATAACATGAACAATATTTGCAGAAAATTTTATATTTGTGAAATTCTTCGTTTCATATTTTGGCAACTTTGAAATAGTTGTCGTAATTCTATAGGGACGGGTTTGATTTTGGTTTAAGATTTGACCAGGCTGTTAGAGGTCTTCATATCGAGAATAGATATGTACATTCCGATATTTTGTTTAAATGTAAATAAATTCAGTTTCCTCACTATTCAAAACTACTAATCTAATCAAATTAAACTTTAAATTTGTCTCCAAAGATACTGACAGTTCCTGTCTACAAATACTGGTATATTATTATATATTTTGAATATTCCAACACATACCCTTCACGAGAACACGCAACGCGCAAAATTTATTTGAGAAACCAAACTTAATGGTTCTCTTGTTGGCTTACAATTTTTTATTCGTCACAATGGCGACACAATGTCATTGTGCCCGAGTTTACCAACAAACACTCGTACAATAGATCTCGTCATTAATCTAAGTGAGTGTAACTGCGCCCTGTAAGTAGTCGCGGGGCTTAGATTAATGTTCGGTGATTTTTTAACTCATACGAATTGAATTCACTTTTAAGTTTGTTCATAATTATTAGCAAAATGTGAATTAAATCTTCGCTCTTCATTTCAGAGCTTGTGGTTGTATGGTTTTGGCTGATGACTTCCAGCCCCACTCTCTCATCGTTCGATCTTGATGTAAGATCCTCAGAATGATCGTTGTGCTATTGCTTGGCCCCGGGGGTGGACGACCTTAAGGAAGCAATCGGCTCTCCTGATAAAATCGAAAACAAAATGTTAATAATATTTTTTTTTTATTGGAGTTTACTCCTTTAGAATCGATTTACATATATAGGCCCGGGGTATGAAAATTATGGGGACCAAAATCGTACTAGCATGTCACACGAAATGCGTTATGCGCATTTCGTGTGACATGCTAGTACATGCGCCGGCAGTCCGCCACAAAGCCTCGTACTGATCGCGCGTTTCTCTCATTATTGTATTTTCATATATTTGTTAGTCGTTTGTTTTGTGTCTCGTTAATTTGTTAATAATCTGTAGTGTATCGTGTTGTCGTAATATAGAACTATTTCTCGTATTGTTTCGTTTAATTTTTTATATCCAGTAAACTCCAGTCGTGCGTCGGAGCGGACACACACACTTTTTATTTTTTTTTATTGCTTAGATGGGTGGACGAGCTCACAGTCCACCTGGTGGTTACTGGAGCCCATAGACATCCACAACGTAAATGCGCCACCCACCTTGAGATATAAGTTCTAAGGTCTCAAGTATAGTTACAACGGCTGGCCCACCCTTCAAACCGAAACGCATTACTGCTTCACGGCAGAATTAGGCAGGGCGGTGGTACCTACCCGCGCGGACTCACAAGAGGTCCTACCACCAGTAACAAAAATGTCAAAATTTTCAATAACCATACAATATAATGCATTCCTTAAATATTACTGAATCTAACACAATCCGCACAAAAGTATTGCATCAATCAACTCAGTTCCTTTACGAAGGAAATTGTTCGAAACAGATCCGAATCAGTCACGATCGATCCACATTAACGGATGACTCAATTTATGTTGCCATAAAGGGTTCACCGCTATTTATATACAGAAACTAATTTACTATTATTTATGTTTATTGCAGAATCCCATGAGATTTGAGCAGCTTACAAATGTTCGTTGCGAGTATTTATCTGGCTGATAGAAAAATGTGATGCTCATGAATGATCGTATGTTGTTAAATTTTTTATGATTTTAACGGAAGCTATGATCTTAGAGACTTTATTAATGGCAGGATGCCTTAAAAGGCCGCACTGATAGGTATCACCGTCATTCTGCCTGTTTATACAGCAACTGTTATTTGTATTATACAGTTGAGAGGTAAAGCTGGCCGATGGCGACAATCACGTTGTGATTTCTATGAGCTCCGGTAAGTACTTAGCAAAATAGTAAAAAACGAAGAAAAATAAAGAATATGTTACAAAATTTTCTAACAAAAAATTCAGTTTTTTTTATTGCCAAGCAGGTAGACGAGCATACGGCCCACCTGATGGTTAGTGGTTACCGTTGCTCATGGACGTCAGTAGACAAGCCGCTGCCTGCCATTAAGTACTCTCCGCAAGCCTCGTTTGAAGAAGGACATGTCGTAGCTGACTGAGCTATTGCTTATTAAGAAAATTTTCTGAAAAATATTCAGTTACTGTTTTTATTCATCTTAAATCTAAGCATTTATATGCTCACTGAAATACTCAACAAATAAACTTAATAATACAGAGCACGATGTATATGAGTCATATCATTTAACATTATTAAGCACCGGATGGGATTAAACAGTTTACTTAAGCTGCCGGCAAAAATCGACATCATTACTCAAACGAAGAATTCGAACGACGATCTAACAAAAACATACGACGCAAACTAATTGTTTATTCCCACATGTAAAGGTGAAAATCCATAAGTAAATACAGAAGCGCGTATAATGAATGAACTAAGGGACAATAAACTGAATTAGACTTTACGGTAAGGTCATAAGGGTGAAAAAGGCATAAAAGGAAGTATCGTTAGCAAAAGCATTATAGCTGAAAATCAAAGCTAGTTTTGTGTGATCAAAAGAATAAGACTGCATGCGTTCTAGTGATTAATGATGTAACTACTGTATTATCACAGGGTAGGAACAATTGACGTCACCAAACAGAGATTGGATGAACTTTATGTTTTTTACAATAAGAAGCATTTTCCCATGAAAAAGCCAGACCGCCCCAATAAAAAAGTTTGACTAATGATTCTGGTTTAAGATCAAATATTCATGCATCTTTTTTGTAAAGAAGCGACCCATTTTGTTACACTTAACGCTTTTAAATCGAGCATCTGTTTAATGACAGTAGCGTCTGCCCCTTTGTGCGTAAGTGATTATTGTCGTTCGGTTTTTATGAACTTTTAAAGTACAATTGGTCTGTTTACTTGTTATTTTCAATCATTATATTTTTTAATAGTTCAATTCCCGTTAGCAGATCGGACTTGGTTCGCAGCTAGGAAACTTTCATTAATAAATTAAGCACATCTCCAATGGATTTTCAACCAAGAAGTCTTATGAAAACCAATATATTAAAATGATGCTTGGCTTTAGCATAGAAAGAAATTATGTATACTCCCTACTACAATTCAGAACTTCTTTCATAAGATCCGTAGCACTGCTAGATTGTAAGTCCATATTTTTATTAGGTAACTGCATGTGATTACCGCCGCGGGTGGACTACTGGCAAATGATACAAATATGCCCATGTCTACTACTATTACACGTTGCCGTCAATATCTATGATTCAATTTCTGTATCTCTGCGGTAGTCAATCCATTGACGTAGATCGTAGTGAGCGCGTACTGTTTTTTTTTATATTTGAAAGATTACTGGTAGCCCGGAGGCCTTTTCAGTTTTACCAGGGCAAGTGATCGAGCAAGGGCTCAGCCAGGAAGGGTGTAATTTGCTAACAGCTACCCGAGTGCCTCCAATGGAGACTTAACAACTCAAGAGTGGCGAGCGTGTACTATTGATTTTTGTCAAGTCATTAAGAATACAAGCAATACGTGCTAACCTTCGCCGTCAACAATATGTTCATACTGCCTTAACAAACTATCGAACATAGTTATTAAATATTAGAGATTAAGCAAATAATAAGTTGTGAGCTTCGAATAGGGAAACCCCCCAAGGAGTTAGTATCATTGGTTTTAGCTGATTTGATTTACGAGTCACTAATATTTGTAAAACTCAAATAAAATCAATGTTTATCAACTATCAAACTTGCCATTAACACGGTCAATGCATTAACATTACGCTCCGAATCGCGCACCCACAGTCCACAGTTGGATACATTAAAGTATATTTTCGCAACAATATTAACGTTAGGTCGAGTGCATCTGAATCTAGATTCACATTTAAGCACTATCATTTATCGAACACCTGTACCCCGCTAATGAAGTCGACTCACTGATAAATGACTTACAGCGTGTGAATCGAGCCGTGTAAACGTGACCGTATCATTTGATTAGAAACACTTTTACTAATATACTTTACAGTTCAACTACGGCTTAGTTCATTCACGTTACAACTTCCGACGTGTTTGATACTCTAAAGCTTTTGTGGTAACGACTCGATGCTTTTTGATAAGTAAGTAATTAAACCAACATCCGTGGTACATATCTCTAGCACCGGTAATGTTCAAAAAGACGACACCAGTTTTAAATCACGCCAACGCAGATTTATGATCTCGAAAGTTCCACGTAATTACCCCCTCCTCATTAAAAGTTCGATTGGAATTGATTCATTGCGTTCGAATAATGTCGAACGCGCACTGTTGCCCGTTTATTTGAATATCTTAACTAGCTTTCAGTTTGTCGAACGATCATAGAATATACGCCTTTAGTTAGTTTGGATTTTTAATTATGTTGAATGTAATAGAAAGTTTTAGTGCCTTTCGATTTGGTGGTGTATGGGTATGTTACACGTTATGGCGTACAGAAACCATTGATTCAAAATAGCGGCGTCTTTTGTGATAATCTATCATATTGATAAGAATAACCGTAATGAATGAGATATTATTCGGGCGCTATCAAACATACTTATTCCGAAGATAAGTAAAAATAAAATTATTTGTGTTTTAGAAAAGTTGGAGTATTTGTATTTTCTTGTGCCTTATTCTTTGTGCTAGAAGAACAACTGAGCTGCTCGATCGCTGAGGATTCCTTAAGTCGCGATTGAAGAAGGACATGTCATAGCACTATTAATAGATGAGATCATTCTAGAGCCAGACTATTCGTAGCGAAAGCGTTTGATTCATTTACCAATTGTGATAAGCGCAGTAACAGTAAAAATGATAAGTCCTACTACTTATGAACATTGCTCCGAGCCAGTACAATATGTTTATGTCGATGTAGTAGTATCTGGGTCTGTAGCGAGCACCCTGTCTGACGTTTAACGCTTCTTTGTAGTCAATTGGATATATCATCTATGTCGAACGGTGATTGGACATAATAAATCTCTGTACCAATAAACTACTTTGTTTTACATTTAAAAAATCACGATAACTGTGACAGAATTTGGATCTCGTTGGCTTCGTTGCTACAAGGGCTTTCGCTACTGTTTTACGGGTTCGAAGTCAACGCCCGGTTAAATATCACGGATCTTCGTGAAATATATTCGAAATTCGGAACCTGAGTGTGAATGATCTTTTCTAAGTAACAATCGTATGGGCCGGACCTAACTTGATGCCGTTGAAGCTTTTATGTAAAATCAGGTGTTTTTACGAAACAAATTACGTCAATATCAGGATACAAATTTTAGAGACCAGTCATGACTTTTGGTACAAAGTATTATTGTAAAAAATGTATTTAGAGATAGGTAGCATCGAATTGTATTACTCGGCAGAATGCGATGAGCTGAATGTAATACGCGAGTAACATTATTATCATCCTCTGACTCTCGAATTGAGACAATAATAAAATAGTTTAGCCCCGAGGATCTTATCATTCTGTAATAGTACGTAACAAACCAAATTCTATGACAAACAGACTATAACGCGACTTGCATAAGACCCTACACTAATACAAGTAAAAACATAAAACGAGTAATGTACTAAATAAAGATATCGCATTTCTAAATGTGAAAACAATAAATGCTCAGCAGATAAACATCTTGTAGCCCAAACATAGCGTGTACTGGTAGCACTTGCTATGCTTCCTTTACAGTTACGCACTAAAAACTATTAGTATTCTTGACTGATACACTTTTTGGACCCCATCGATCGATATAACATTAATATACACAAAGCTAACAAGATGTCAACTGTGAGCACTTGTGAATTCAAGTTGCTCTTTCAGAATGAACGCGAAAATAGCTTACGACAATATTTATTCAGTACTCATTGCCAAAAATATATATTTGAAGGATTTCGTCTTGGTCTCAATATTAATAAATGATGAAGCTTTTACTAAAATTTCTTTTATTTCAGTCCAAAGTGTCTACAAAGTCTCATAGCTCGATATCAACGTAGCGCTGACCCCAAGTAAATGCAGAAAACGAGAATGTGGCTTGGTTATTGATTTGAATTGGGTTGGCTTATAACAAAATTGTTTACAATACTTAAAGTCAGTTACTTTTGTACAAGTATCAAGCAACTCGCACAAGTACGAAACTAGAAGTAAACAAACATAAATCTAGAAACGTATAGATTGTTCAGTTTTATGATTTTATAAACGGTATGCGATGCGAGATCAGTATCACACGCCTCACCGGTAACTCGAATACCTCCTACATATAATTTTATTGTCTCTAAATATTTGCATATCGACTGCATATAATGAGCGCGCGCGCTACGTAACGTTATGTGTGGAATATTTTATTCATAGCTCTACTGTATAAGGTTATTTGGAGGATAAAGATGTCCATTCGGAGCGAGACTTGCACGATTATGTTTTGTTGCTGTGGGTGGATGGATAAGCTCACCTAGCTCCAAGTGGATACTGGGACTGATGGATCCTAAGATGCCACTTATTTTACAGTCATTGTTATCCTGCCCTTCACACCAGAATAGTGATCTTACGTGAGCGGCTTCTAGTACTTCCTACCGCTAGTATTCAAGGATTAAGGAGATATTCACAAATGTAAGAACTCTGCTAGTACGGACTAATATACTATTATTCATTTTGCGCTAGTTCTAGTTGTGTCATAGGCGCTGTCCATTGATGTCCATAGGTGTAGTTGAACGCTTTCCATCAAGTTCTCGTACATTAGTATGCATATTATAAAAGCTACGTACAAAAACATCCTTCTGACTGCACAATGTATATTTTGACAAGGAATTGTATAAAAATATAATAATATTTACTTTCCTTTACAATTTGATTCATTAACGACACAATTCTACCACAATAACTATTGAAAGTACTTCACTGTCTAAGAATCATTCATTTGTATTTTTATATACGTAGCATCTGTCACAGGGTGACATTGTCAAAAAGATGATGCTTTCTTCGAGAAATAATCCTTAACCATAAACAGTTTAAGCCCAAATTTGACTGAATTTTGTATTCTAACGATCTAAAGCTTTGCCAAATTCCAAGTGTACACCAATTTGCTTGGTGAAACTAACAACATAAGATCGATGTTTCTTTGACTTAAATTGTGATGTGTGTTTGCACATCACGATTAGTTTATGTGATGATAAATGATCGAATTAGATGCAAATAGTTCGTGGTTCAAGAACTTGGGAACTTTTTTAATTTTATTTCGCCATGAAAAGTAAATATAATAAAACAACGATAAGACATTAATATATAAGTTACTGTACTTTCAGGAAATTTACGAAAATGGTTTCGATATGGTGCTTAAGGTTCCCATGTCACTACTTGACGTTGACCGCTAACTAGCTATACCCGGCTGAACAACTGTTCTATATATTAAGTACCGTATTTGACCTTAATTCAACAGGGATTAAGTTTTATTAATATCGTCTCGTTTATACATTATTTCGTTAGGACATATTTTGAAGGTACTCAACCAATTTTGATGACACATTTAAAGTTTATTTTACATTTAAGGCAACAATTTCTCGACAGCATTGCGTAACCGATACGTATTGGAATTCCATATAACAATATTTTTCCAAATTTATCGCAGACGAAGAGAAGCAAGCAACTTTAACAATGAACCGCTGGGTGTAATTTGTAGCATTGTTATTTATTCTTCAGAATTTATTATGAAAAACACATTTTTTTCTAGGCTTTTAGTTTAAGACAAAATAGATTTCAAAAACACATTTGTTTCTTTAATTACTTCAACGGAATAGAAATGTCAAACATATAAATCACGAATGACAGGTTATTCACACCACCCACACCGAGGTCATTAAATATTAATTAATTACTAAACTTAGCTAATAAAAAGTAATTAATTCTAGACAATGAGATCTTTATCTTACACCTACACGGCGAGAAGGACATGTCCCAACATTGTGTTAGGTATGGACACGAGTTAAAATGTTGATTATACTAATAATTATTGAAAGCAGAGCCTATAAATATATATTTTTCTACATAGAACCTAAAGAATGTGTTTCTTTTCTTCAAGATTATTTAATATGAAAGAGATCTAAGAAAGAAGTATTGGATGAGAGGAAATCAGATGTCAGTTCTTATTGGCGTTGTGGTATGAGAATACTCATGGATCCGATCGTCCGACCCTTTTGACGACCAGCCGCTATGACTCGCAGTGATCTATTTTATTCGCTCTAAATTATTCAGTATGATGCAGAGGGAGCATAACGGCGTATGGTGGGAAGACGTGCAAAGAGACTGCGCAGCATGAAACGACATGACAGTTCCGACACGTCTTCACTCTTTTTAATTCAGGTAACGAATGTGCTTCGACTTAATCCAAGCGATGATACTTTGACTATGCCGAAGCACACCACCCAATCTTTGACGAGTAGTTGCGGCCCACATCCACTAGGTGGCGAGCTTTCGCTTCGTTTGTCGTGTCCGGATGAGACAAATAAGCTGGATGACTTTGCTGATACTCTTACTCCGCACTGTGTATGTAGAAGTGCCTAGATTCTGTGAAGTATCACATCGTTATCAATCCAAGGAGGTTCTAAAAGAGATCATAGACAGACTACTAGCTAAGTTACTGCGGGACTACTTACTGGCTATTGTATTGTTGTACTGTACTAAAGGTAAAAAGAACTACAGTAGCATTACATTGTCGCGTGTGACGACTTGCGTACGACTTGCAACATGTAGTGAAATGTACTTACTGTACGAGAACAGGTTCACACCAAGAACAGCATAACTTTGAAACTGCCACATAAAATGACTCTTCAACACTAAAACCACCAACTATTTTATGACAGTTTTGTTCAATAAAAACAGATACAGACCACCTAGAGTTGACCTAAAAGAACGTGCAGCACGCTAATATCAACTCTACATACCTTTGTTCGTTTACACCTGGAATGTATGAAAATGTTTCACAAACATCTTGAAATTTAAGGTTTGTTTTCGTGCACACGTGAATGTGCATAGTGGATTAGATAGATGCTCGTAAAATCGGTACATTCTAGTTCAACGTGTTTTAAAATTTTAATATGCTCTGAATTACATCAATACGGTTATATTGAGAATTTGCATTTGAAGTTATTTGTATCGTAAACCTTAGGCTTAAATTTAATTAAATATGTGTGACATCAATATTTTCAGCCATATCTGAGACTGCACTGCGCGATTATGCACGAGGTGGTCACTATTCCGGAGAAGACTTGATTCTGAGAGAAGCAAAATCTATCGCTTGAACACCTGTTTCAGGAAAAATGGTCTTCCTAAAACAATAATCCAGCTACTTGGCTGAGCAGACAATATTATTTTTCTTTTACTTGGCTTCAGGGTCGATTTTTTACTCGTTACATTACTGGTGTTCTTTCTCTATCGACCAAATGAATGTTATTTCATTTGTCTATGATTGTGACTGACACTACTCAATCACTATAACCAAACATCATTAAAAAGTGCAGCAAAATAGGTAATCTTCAATATTTCTAATAATTTCTAATTATATGGGAAACAATTGAGGTAGTTATCAACAACTAATGTGCACTTCTGATCGGTACTTACAGAAAAATATCAGATAGCTTTAATCTCTGGGAGCTACTTAAAATTTATTTGTTATAATTTCATTTTGTGATTGTTCAAACGCAAGCTATATTGGCAGAAAAGAGATCGAGAGAGAGAGAGAGAAAGCATGCTTTATTGTACGTAAAATAAATAACAATGTAAAATATTAAATACAATACAAGTAAGTAAGCGTATAATGCTCCATATTTCATCAAGATGCTTAAAATTTCTTACAAAATATACGACAACATCTTATTTCACACCTTCTCTTACGTAGTTCTATAAGGTATAAGGATTTTCGTAATTTTGCAATCATAAAATGTAGCCATTATTAATAAGATAACCAAAACCACCCGAAACATGTCTTGTCGGATCCGTCGATCTACTCTCGGTATTTTTAGGCCCTTCAAGCACCGGTCACCGGCTAAAATAGCTCGTTGATACAGCCCATTGAGTTTCTCGCCGGATCTTCTCAATGGGCCGCGATTCCGATAAGGTGGTATATTCTGCGAAGCTCTGCTCTTGCAAGGGCTAGTTTGAGCAAATTCTTTCAGGTTGAATCCGTGAGCTCACCTACCCATTCGAGCGTAGCTGGAATAGTTCCCTAGCCACCAGCAGCTATGGAAAAAATACAAAATAAAACTATTCGCTAGAAGAATACCAGATAATTTTATTGCTAGAATGTCAGTTAGTAATTTTTCACACAGCCCTTTCTTGGTGTACGACTATTTGGCTTCATGTCAGGTTTTTCACGAGAACACATTTTGTTAATAACAAATCTCCTGTATGTAAATTCTACACTCTATATGTTGTGAGTTTGCTCGTAAAATAAAGAATACAAGGACATTAATGTTTATACTCGACATTTATAATTAAAAGGCTATTAAACTCCGTAAACCGACACATTAAAATACTCCTTAATGCTAAATGTGGTTTTATTATCTAGATTATTTTTAAAGTTAACAAATTTTTAAATGATTTTTTGTGCGGAAGTTTTATTGGTTTTTTTTTTAATATATTCTAGTTTCGTGTTTAAATACCTACGTATTTTAATTATGTAATTTTATGTTTCTACAGAATAAAATGTATTGTTGGAATTGTATGGAAATGTATTGTAGAGTATTATGAATTTTTTTGCAACTTCAATAAGAATATATCGATGAACCGGATGTATCACGGATCGTTTGGAGCCTCTGGGTCCGTGGAGGTACTTCGGTTCCCTCTGTATTTTCCCCGTATGTTCCATGCTCTGAGGAATTGTTTGAGATGATCCCTTCATCTCCTTTTTATCATCGTACCTCCCGCCATCGGAGCAGAGTTCATCCATATTATCTGGAACCGCTGCGTTCATCGACAGGGCGTTTCCAGAGGTCTTTTTTGCCACGTACCATCCGGCTATGGAATGAGCTCCCCTCCACGGTGTTTTCCGAGCGCTATCACATGTCCTTCTTCAAAAGAGGCTTGTGGAGAGTATTAAGCGATAGGCAGAGGCCTGGTTCTGCCCCTGGCATTCCTGAAGTCCATGAGCGACGGTAACCACTCACCATCAGGTGGGCCATATGCTCGTCTACCTACAAGGGCAATAAAAAAAAACAATTTTTGTATTATTTGCTGCAAATCTAATAAGATCAATAACTAATATAAATTCTTTAAAATAATCATTTTATTCCACATTATGGCCACTTTGAAGTGTATTTAATTGGTTGGGTTGGTTTGGTGGTTGTTAATTTTGGTTTAATTTCCTAAAAACATCAATATTTTTCTTCACAACAAAAACATTAGTGGTGAAGAAAAATAATTACGTAATACACTACATTTTGTAAGTCGCAGAATTAGGCGCCTGATGATTTCCACAAACACCTTATTTTTCTGAAATTTGATGATAAAGTCATAAGCATCGTGGTGAGTAATGCCTCAGTTGTACTCTGGCGTTGCTGATGGCCACGTGCATCGTTGATCGACAATCCAGTCAAGATATTATATCACACAAGCGTAATGTTGATTTTATTATCACTGTTGCAATATTAATAATTTTTTAAGTTCTTAATTTTAAATGACACATCAAATGAGAACATCTTCATTGTTTATCAGTAGACTAGTTTCCGTGCTGCGAGCACATCAAATTTGCTTAAACATAATTTGAGCATTTGAACAAAACATAATATACGAGTGACAATTGTCTCGCCATCACACTTTTTTGTATTTGTGTGGTAAAAGTTACAAAACTTCTTTCTTGAATTCATTTAAATTGGAAAAAAATAAAAAGTTTTGAAATGTTTTTGGAATGGATTTTAATTTAATCTCTACGTTTACAGTTATTGAAATCTTATCTCATTACTTATTAAGACCTAGGTTTGCTTTTTTCGGTATTTATTCAAATTTACGCGTATAAAATATATTAAAAAGCTTTTAAAATTCTATGAAAGATATTGATAATAAATTCCAATAAAACGGCAAAGAAATAATAAAAAAATGTGTAAGTTTTAGCAATTACAATGAGAGACGTATAGTCAACATACTTCTAAGACACCCGAATAGAGCGTTCCGAATATAATTGACCAGATTATATGATGTGCTAAAATACTTTTTTTAGAAAATAAAAAGTTAATCCATTCTAACTGGAGTACAGAAGCTATTGAAACGACAATCATTCTACAGTACGCGGATTACACACATGTAATACACAATGGAGCCACACCTTATTTTTCCAAATACGAGAATTCGCATAAAAGCTACAAAATAGCATTTGAACGTGAATCCAAAAGTACACTCCTTTTGTGTTGAAGCAGCGATGGCTGTTTCACAACTTGTGCTTCAGCTCACCTTCAGTTGAGCAGTATGCTCGTTTGCCATCGCTAGCAATGAACAACAAATGTATTCCACATAATATATTTCTATCATAAACGTGATGAGCATAATTTCACAATAGTATTACTTTCGTCCATTTTAAATCGAACAGAGAGAGAAGTATTCGAGAATTAATATAATTATTTTCGTAATGGTAACGTCTCCAATGACTCGGACCACTCCGAGCTGTGGGTGGTTATGGCCGATCCGAATAGCAATCTCAGTTACGATGCGAATAAGAATTGAGACACGACTCATTCCGGTGACAAGTATGGACGTGCAAGTTCACACATTTTGAATTTTAAATCTTAAAACATTTAGACTCACGTAGCGCTTAGTGAATATTTGACCGAGAAATTTCATGAACCCTGAACGTTCGAAATTAGTTTATTGGACCGCCGCGTCAAATCTTTCACCGACGTATACAGTATCGTTGAATCGTACGTACTTTGTTTTCAGTAAATTGAGATTCAACATTGTTGGATAAACCCTAATGTGGTCGTACCTATATAGATGGCACACACCACTGAATATATATACATATATTCTTTAGTAGACAACAATCTAAGGTTCTGCATACCGTGAGCTCTTGTAGTAATTCAAAAGCTCACGCTACATGTTTATATAATACACAGGTATCGTCGCCCACCATGAGTTGAGATTAAAATCTCCGCATCATTAGAATGACGGTAATTCTATATATTATCTTCTATCTTTTAAAATTAACCAAATGCTTACTACGGAATAAAAACAGGTAGGATATCGGTACCAAGCCGTACGGTTTTACGAAACGTTTTAAAAGCAGCTCCGGTGCACACTTAACACTAAGTGGGCCGTCAGCCTCTACACCTGTCTCGTGCAAAATAGCTTGATGAAACCGGGTCTACACCCGTTCCTTACTCAAAAGTATATAAGAGATTCTTTAAGTCAGATCCGTTAGTCTAATATGTACATAATATAATATGTAATATACTCGTATTATAGCGTGACGTTTGCAACTGGATGCTCACGGAGGATTATAATAATACAATTTAACTTTGTAAAATTCTAAGTACAGCGATTTGCAATATATTTTTACTTAATTCTTCGATTTGTAGAAATAACAACCGATGACCACAGTAATTACATTTCACAATTAACCCACTGGCGTTTGTGCACATCACGATGCGATTGGATCCAAGTGATAAATGACCTGTAATTGTATAGGGTGTTTACGAAAAACCTCTCGTTTATCGTAACCCGCCATTTTGATTCGCGTTTTCGATCGATTTCGGTATTCGTAAGCCATTTAAATTCGGTAACCTTCAGTGAAATCGACACTCAAAATACAAGCGAATCAATTATGTAAAGACAAGATAAGTTCGTTGTTTTATTTGTGCTCACTCTCCCACGTGCTGCGGCGTCTCGACACCAACAGTGCACTCTCATTGGAAGCGCTGACTACGGGATTGGGATTGTTAAAATTGAAGAATTAGTAGCAGTGGTACTGGGGAGTGGCCAGTGTATAGCTGTATCTAAAATCGGTGTCAGAATGTCTTTAGACCTAAGTCTAAACCACACGGGCTCCGGGATTCATTTTCAGCATGGGGAACATGAGTATCTTTGTCTAGCTTTGTCAATATGATTAAACCCTCATTATTGCCATATATAACATCGAAAGTGTAATTTATGGCACTTTTGTAACAAATTTTTACTGGTGGTAGGACCTCTTGTGAGTCCGCACGGGTAGGTATCACCACCCTGCTTATTTCTGCGTGAAGCATTTATATAATGCGTTTCGGTTTGAAGGGTGGGGCAGCTGTTGTAACTATACTGAGACCTTATATCTCAACTCATACTCTCGGGTGGCGCATTTACGTCTATTCGTCGTCTGTCTATGGGCTCCAGTAACCACTTAACACCAGGTGGGCTGATGAGCTCGTCCACCCATCTAAGCAATAAAAAAAAACTAACACATAAATTCAAATATAATAAATACACACGCTATAATATAAAGAATATAGAAAGAAAAATATTCAACTTACTGTAAGCAATATCAGTACAAATTACTGAATCGCAACAGCCATATATTTAAAAAAAATAAAATTAATTAATCGATTATAATTCAGTACAAAGGCAGGAAGGTGTCGACTTTACCTACAAGTTCCGTTAAAGTAATACATATGGTCGATGTATCAAAATAATAAAATCTATACCGTATTGAGAATTGATAATTTGGTTTTTGGGTTTGATCGATCGTTGCAATTCTGGAGGGTCACGCTTTGTAATTATGATTTGTTCAAATGTCTACCTTTATTTATGTAAGTATATTAAAAGGTTATTTGGAATAAATATTGACATTTATTGACTTTAATGTTCTCTTGAAATGTTTATATTGCTGTAGGTGCCCAAACGCGCACATGGATCGTTTGATATTAAGTGGTTACCGGAGTCCGTACACAACACAATGAAACTGTCGTCACCTACCTTGCGATATATCTATCGAAGAATACTATAAAGACTATCCTGTTTCATATCGGAATTCGTGGTTGTTTTGTGGATGAAATATAATGTTGGTACAGATTTGTGCGGGCTTAAAATACTTCAAATACCAGTAAATACCAGCACGTTGATATAATACTTAAAGAAAATTGCTATCTGTTCTCTGGTGAATATTTCGGTCATATTTTACGATCTTCTATGGTTAGAGTTAAGGTGATGCTATTCTAAGCTGAAATCTGACAGACAGCTTGAAGAAGCTGCTGATTGTCATGGATCCTTTTTTGTTGTGATTAGCTTCTTGTCAAAAAAATTATTCAAAGTACATTATTATATGTCATTTACTGACATACTCATAAATTATAACTTAGGCGTATTAGCCGTAGTAACAGTTGTAGAAGGGAGGAGAGTACAAGCAGAAGTAATTAAAGGTGGTGTCGATCTCACTTCGACGCGAAATACTGAGTAGTCTGAAATTCAAATAAAAAACTAAAAAACCCACCCTGGCTACCATAAGTCAATATAGAAACAGCTGTCCTGTAACCCTTGAAACTGTAAATTACATGGGTGTTTATTTGTTTTTGAGCGCGCTACAAACTTGGATGGGTTCATAGCATGTAAGATATCAATAGTTTCTCTTTAATATTTTTAAGAGCTTCATCCGATACATTGCGATGTCAATTTGCGAAGGCTGTGGGCAACAATAATTAGCATTTCTGTCTTAAGAAGTAACAAAAACATTAAAACTTTTAAAATGTCATCTCTTATCATCATCTCTCATCACGAATGTGATTATATTCGTGTCCTATTGTATAAGCAGTTAATTTGTCTTCATTTAAATTAATTTTTGTACTCGTCAAACCTTCAGTTTGGTTATCTCTTTAGGGTGTGTTGGAAGAGATTTCATTTTAAAATAATTTTAACTGTTATTAAAATTCATAACGATTGTTATTGTGCACATTCATTAAAATAAATAAAAATGTACATGAAAAAATTTCAAGTAAAAAATTTCCAAATTCAAAATTCCTTAGCATACAAACACAACAATCAATACTCTTTATAATCTCATTCACGTAGATCAACATCTACACAAAGGCTCTATTCACACGCGTAACTTTAATTTAAAGGTCGCAATTAACCCACACTTAACGAATTAATTAAATTAAACCCATAATAATTGACAGGTACGAATAATTGATAAATGTAGGGTTAACACTTAGACTGAAGCTATTTATTTTTATTCAAAATAATTCTGAAGATAGGTAGTGGATATGCCGCAAGATAGCATTACAGTTCTGGGGTCATTGATCGGGCGAGAGTGTTTTCTTTAACTTTTAGGTGGGCTCGTTGATCTAGTGGTTAGTGAACTGACACACCGCGGAGTTAGTTTCTGGACGAGGTCGGTACCTTTGTTGAAAATATCTGGAATGCTTGTTCATTTGTCGACTTTCGGTCCCCAAGATCCCCAGGATAAACAGGAGAAAATACTATCTTGAAGCAATTGAATCTGGAAGACTTGCTTGTTTCTTAATTTTTTATATTTTTATTTTTTTTATTGCCTAGATGTGTGGACGAGCTCACAGCCCACCTGGTGTTAAGTGGTTACTGGAACTCATAGACATCTACAACGTGAATGCGCCACACACCTTGAGATATAAGTTCTAAGGTCTCAGTATAGTCACAACGGCTGCCCCACCCTTCAACCCGAAACGCATCACTGCTTCACGGCAGAAATAGGCGGGGCGGTGGTACCTACCCGTGCGGACTCACAAGAGGTCCTACCACCAGTAACGTAACTTCACGTATAGTAGGTATTTGTAGGTTGCTGAGTTCATTTATCCGATAGACTTGGTTCTTCATCACCTGTGCGAAATCCGCAGTGCACAGTTCTGTACTACGTCGGTATCTAGCTTAACATACTCGAAGGATTTGCGATGGGTGGCGGATAGTTTTCAATGGCGGCGTCAGATCTTCTTCTATATGACATTAGTTACCCGTAAACATCTAATCCAAGTCTAAGCTTATGTTACAGCTAACCTGCTTTTGAAGCGGAGACGCTTGGTAGTGTTGTGAAGAAAATAATTAGCAAAAAGTGTCTCAACACATGCGGGGTCACAGCACCTCATCAGCACTACCCAAAGTAGAAGTTTGATGGAGTAGGAGAGGAAGTTAAAAGTAATAAGAAACCGCTTAGATGTGTTGGGCATAGCATAGTACAATCTCGTAGATATTATAAAGGGCTAGTAGTAGCACATTAAAATTCGGAATTGGCATTAACTGGCATGTGGACACATTGTAAGCCCGCAGAAGTATATTCTAGCCCTACGCAGTGATGTATTTCAGTTAGTAAGCTGAGGAAACATGGGCTAATCGTTATACAGCTGAGATCGCGACCATATGGTACAAAGTGTAGCGTTGTGATACTTGTGGGTTCCGGTAGCTTTGCACCAGCTGAACTATGACAACGTTCATCCGTCTCAGACAAAAACTACTAGGAGTGGATGACGATAAGGTATACGGAGGAACTAAGGTCGTAAGCTCATGTCATATGGTTAGTATCCGGACAGACTTATTTTATCCAGTATTTGTATACTAAATCCTAGGTGAACTATCAGGTGAAGGATAACATCATGTAATAAAAATCAAAGCCGCAAAATTATAATTTGTGTAATTATTGGTGGCAGGACCTCTTGAGAGTCCCCACGGGTAGGTACCACCGCCCCATCTATTTCTGCCTTGAAGCAGTAATACGTTTCGGTTTGAACGGTGGGGTAGCCGTTGTAACTATACTAAGACCTTAGAACTTATATCTCGAGGTGGGTAATGCATTTACGCTGTAGATGTCTATGGGCTCCAGTAACCACTTAACACCAGGTGAGCTGTGAGCCCGTCCAACCAGCTAAACAATGAAAAAAAAACCGATATCAGTAGACTTAAAAGTCCTCTGTTGTGCATTATCTTAAGTGATGATTACCTTTAAATGCACAGACTGTACATCCAGGAATGATAATAAGCTGTGTGTATATTCTATTTTCATAACATTAACATTTACTAATAACATTAGCAGCCCTGCATCGGATTGATGACTCGTCCAAACTCAGAGGTCATATGACGTTGCGAAATGTAATGAGTCTTATGTAATTTGGTTCTGTTATCATTTTTACAAGCTTGTTTACTCAATTTCTTTAACGAGCCGTTCTTTGTTGACATGTGTTATGGATCCTTTTTTATAACCCACAAATGATGCTGAGAGTGTGTTAAATTTTCCAAATACTTTTTATTTCACTCAATTGTTCTTTTTTTTCTTACTGCTGATAGCCTTGAGAGGCTATTTCAGCTTAACCTTGACGTCTAGGTGAGCTCACGGGACTCAAACCAGAGTTTTGCTAACACTGGTCCTAGCAAAAGCAGTACTTTGTAGAATCTACCACCGGATCGGAAGCGCGACCCACTGAGAAGATCCGGCGAGAAACTCAGTGGGCTGTGTCTATGAGTTAATCTCAATTGTTAGATCAACTCATGGACTCAAGGTCCGGTCTTCAAACTGTTGGTGATACATACTAGCGCGAACTCATAATATGCCTTACCTTCAGTCATTACGTAAATTGTATTTTTTTATTCCATGTTATTTTTCAATGTCTAATTTCTTCATCATGGAAGTGATTCGAGACCATGAATGTTTTATAATTGATACTGGTCGTATTAGAAGGCCGGTATAGTTGCATCATTCGGTATGAGTATACCGGGCGTCTTACTTATTAGACTTCGGAAAATAATATGAGATTGCTATTTCCATACATTTTTAAATCCAAGGACTTTTTGAAATCAAAAATACAAGTTTAACTTATTGATTTATACATATATTTAATTGTGAATCTAATTGTTCAAAAATCATCTTCTAAGCAATAAATAGAGAAAGGTCATCAAAACACCATCGTCAATCAATGTTGTAATTTTAATCCGAAAATAATTAACCGACCACAATTTAAAACACCATACTTAATGGCTACCATAACGAATCAGAACAATAAAACATTAGAGCCGTCATAACAATAATTAAAATTAATTTACTATAAATTACGTGAGGCACCTTCGGAGGTTTCCGACGCCGTTCGACAGTTTCCGTGAGCGGTGGGCTTCCTTCAGGCGGTGCCACAAACTTTGATTGATGATTGCTTAAAAAATTCTTGTGGATTTTTTTATCTTTTTACAGTCGACTGTAATCACTCGTTATTAAAAATATCCAGACGGGTTTTCTTTAAAATATTATATTATTCAAGGATTTTCTGTGAATAAGTGACCAGATTGGTCACCATTTCTTTTTTCTTGTGAAACAAAATGATAATTGCTTTATATTTCGGGATTCCTTCAAACATTAAAATTTAAAGCAAAAATTTATATTTACAATAATACTACCCCCCTTACACCTGTTCGTGAATTTCAAAGTAACATAATCTTTCGTGGTCCAAATATTTTTAAAAGCGTTCTATTAAAGAAAAGTTAGCGCTTTAAAACCGAAAAGCTATGAATAATCGTAGATATGGAGAAAATGACACTTCGTTTCCCAATTATCTAATGTAGTTTGGGATTTTGTTCTCTGAGCACAAATAAGGTAACAGCATATCTGACTGTAAGCGTTTCCTAAAACAAATGTATTCTTAACGTGAAAGCCATACAAATTGAAAATCTCTATTGTATTAGAAATAAAATTGAAATGGAGTTACTTCGCGGCAGAAATACGTATTTCGTAGAGATCGTACTTCTACTGCATTGGCTGAACTAATTACAATCTCATGAGCTTCTCTAGTTTTGGGAGAGAAAATTGATCCAAATTAGGGACATTTTAAACTTAACAATGGCCATACAAACGACCGAGATATACATTTTATATAAGCTAAGCAGTTAGATTATAACAAAACATTATTTGTTGTTAAAATTATATTTGTATAATTCAAGTTTTTTTTTGAAAAATGTACTATTCCACCAAATCTTTTTCTTGTTCTCATTTATAAGTTAACATTTCGATATCTAAGAATCTGTTTTATAATCCGTTCATCAGTAAAGCTACACTGTTCAAATGAAATCATCACTGGGAGCGAAATTCTTTAAAATACATTTACATATGCATAGAATACATTTAAACTTCGATTCATGCAACCTGACCTAAACTTTAATATGAGAGGGTAAAGTCGAATTTAGGTTGTATCGGGATCTCATATGTTGGTCGTTAGCTAGTCAATATTTCACAAAACTGGTGCATATAATCGTACGTTGCCAATTGGTCAACGACCTCAGATTTTAACGGTCTGTTTTTGTTTAAGAAAGGAATTCTTAATATGTTATTATTGTTTTAGATTTATTATGACGCCGGGACGTCAACAATGCGTTTTACACGCCGCGTTTGTAACGCCCGTTTGTAACGCTCTTATTGTGACTAAAGTGATATTTGGAGCATGCAAATTTTAGAAGCACCGTAAAAACTATAACATCCTTGGTATTTTATTGTTCTATTGCTTTTTAAACAAAAATAAATTGAAGCGTAAGTGCTAAACCCATGTAAGTTTTTTTTTATTTTTTTTTATTGCCCTTGTATTCTGTTTATAAGCAATTTTAGATAACATATAGATAATATCAATCTTCTCCTGTTAATCTGCATTCTAAATATGACAAAACTACTACTTATTTATAAAGATTTCCAAATGTGAAAACATGAAATTAATGTCGAAAGTATCAAATTCCGAATAAAATTAAATTAAATTTACTTCATAACGTTATTTTATACTAGTTCTAAATAAGACGCGACGGCTCGACCTAATGACCCGATCTTTTTCTTCTGTTTGATGTTCACAAAGAAACGAGATCTGTCTGATCTTCGACGACCGAAGCGTGTCTTTCTTTTGTGCATTTTTTATCGAATGACTACGAGTAATCAAAGACATGACTTTTAGGGAAATTAAAGAGAATAATATCAAAACCACATACTGATTAATTGAGTTATGTTAAAGGACTCCAAATTAGATTCAGGAGTGATACGTAGTATTTTGAGCCCTAATAACACTAAAGTTAATTTTAACAAAGCCACCTTAAAAATTATAACTAGGTATTACAGTGCTTTACGAGTAAGTATACGATGATCCTCAATACTGACGAAAATAAAACACAAAACACAAAAACGCTTCCACGACATCTAAAGCTTTGCGAGCTCGTCAACATTTCCAATTAAATCCTCCCCGGGTACACTGCGGACCGAAATAACTGACGCGTGAAATTAATTAACAAAAACTCAAACAAACCAAAATACATTTCACTTTGCGAACAACGGGTTTGAGAATTACAGGGCTGTACCCAGTTAGAAGTCACAAGGGTTAAATATCACCTTTCCTTAAAATAGCATTTGTTGCGTATCCTGGATGACGACCTTGACGACGCTTCCCTGATGTACACGTCACTGGCCACTACATGACTTAGACCTTATGTGTGACGACAATAAACGATGATATTGCTCTGTGACGTCTTTCAACTAAGGTAGCCTCAAGTCACTAGCTGGTATACATATATAAATTGGGAAATAAAAGGATTATCGAAATAAATAAACAAATAAAATATCCGTCTCCAAATTAGGATTCCATATGTTATGGGTATCAAAGATTAACATACATTAAAATATATACATAGATAGATAATAAACACCAAGAAAAACAAAACAGAGAAAACAAAACTGTTCATCATACGAATGTTCGGTCGAAGCGAGAATCGAACCCACAACCCTTGGCGCAACGCTAACAACTGAAATAAAAGCTGCAAACGAATAATTTTGCTCACTTGGCGGGCTCGTTGCTAACTGTGAGCTCCGGGTTCAATTTCCAATCAGAGCTGGTAGTCGGAGTCGGGATGTGCTTGCTGTTATGCCACATGTGTATCTTGTGCCGGTAGCAAAGGAAACAATCGTACTATGGGAGCCTTGACTCTGCAACTATACGTATGGTAAAAAATAATAATTCTACCTAATAATTAAATGTTACGAAGGAAAAATACACATTTATAAACATCGCCTCCAATCTAGATCAGAATCTGTACAATTTGAAAACGATTACGTGTTATAGGTATTAGCTGCATCTACATTACACCCAAAAAGACACTGATGTATTTTCCCAAACTCTCCACGAGGAGTACGACTTGAAGCTGCATAGAAAATTTATTTCGTTAAAATTATAATAACAATAAGTACCTACATAATATGCTATGTAAATCCAAATTTGGGATAATACCGTTGTCTGTTCCGAGTGTGGCTCTGCGCGGGCGCGCTCATTGATTCTGTAATTTCAAAAGGCCTGTAATACGATGTGTAATTACGTTTTGATACGGCCGCGAGGTAATGTTCGCCTGTCAGCGCTCTGCCCCTTCGATGTATTCGATGCCAACAACTTCCCTCACACATCGGCGGATACGATTTATTTCATCGAGGTTTTTAAAACGAGGAACAAATATTATTAACTCATCACTGTCGATGAGCAGAGGGAGATCACTGTTGTTGATCCAGTATTCACCGGCTACCGGTAACCAAGAACAGTACCTAACTACGTTTATTAAGGCCGCCACCCACCTCGAGACATAAACTAAAAGTCTCCATAGCATTGGATGCATCTCTCTACCCTTCCTCTAAAAACAGACCCACCTTCTGTTTCTTGCAAGGTAAAGTTTCGTGCCTGCTCACACGCCTTATAAACTACAACTATTATGCAAACAATATTAATACGAGATGGTAATAATGTGTATAAGTAATGTGGCGTATATTGAGATTCCGGGCTCTACATTTTAGAACACGCTTACGACAATCTTTGTAAAAACCTATACAACCCGCATATAATTGAATCTTTAACGAACTGATTGACTTAATTTGTCTGATAAGTACTGCGATGTCGGATTTTCAAACGAGACTATTGTCAATTGCTTTTTCTAAATTAAAGTAATAGCAAAAAATAATTAAAATCAATATTAGTTAGTTTAGTTAATATGGAAAAAAATACATTATTGGAAATCATTTATTAAGTAAATTAAGTTTCCTACCATAAATCCATGACCTCAAAACAGGAGTAACTTAAAAGATACGCGGTTTAATTGTCTTTCAGTGTTCACAGCCAATTACAGATAGCGATCGTGTAATATGTTATCCTTTAAGACGAAATGTTAAAAAAATATTTTATAATTTAAACGTTAACTATAAACATGAAGCCAGTTATAAAAGTTAATGGCATCGGCGCATCGATTACCTCAATCGATGGCTGCTATTTACTTATTTATTTAACGATCAATTTGATTGAGATGTCAAAGTGTTTTGTAATACTCAAAAAGGTAAAACTATTTTTCTTTGTCAAGGCGTTTAATGTACTTCGTATTTTTCAAGGTAAACAAATTTCTCTTCTTCTTTTTCTCCACCTTATCCCACTAGGTGGGGTCGGCACAGCTAATTTTTCTCTTCGATTCTCTTCTATCAGCCGTCATCTCAACACTCACTCCTCTCTCTCTCTCTCATATCGTCATTCACACACTCCATCCATGTCTTCTTCGGTCAACCTCTTCTCCCTCTACCTTGCACTACCATTTCCATACATCCATATGGTATGGTTCCATAAGGTAAACAAATTTGACATTTAAAAATAACATATTATTTATTTTCTATCAGTGGTATTTTTTTAGAACTAATACATAAGTACCTATTAATATTTAATGGAATTATAGAAAGAAGGACATGTTACACATAAAAATATTCAAAAGTACACATGTGGTCTCTAACCAAAAAACCTGTAAAGTACTCGAATTGTGAAAAGTGTGAAACAAAACGAGATATTAATACGTAAAAGTGGCTTTATCCATGCAGATAAAATGGCTATCAATTTAGTTTTAGAGTAAATATAAATGTACATATGTGTGTATTTGCGAAAATTGTCCGCGTGTCTGAGAAATAACTCTAAGCGCTTTCACAGATTAATATTCTGTTTATTCAATCTAAAATTTTAATTTATGCGTTCGTGGTCGCGGAAGACAATATCCGAAAATAAGAACGATTATGTTGACTCACCGCGTACGTCTATCTCTCTACGAGGGTCTGACAGCGGTGCCCAACTACGATGAAAATCGCAACAGACTTTGGAATATTAGATCTAAATTCAATACAATACAAATGGGAAAGGCAGCTGATACCCGGCACTGCCGATGCTTCATTTTAAGAACCGCCGTGAGCCGTCAGGTCAATTTACCTTGTAGACTATTTGAAACTAAAACATACCTAAACGGATCGCGTGTTTGTAAGCCGTCTCCTTTTCAGAACAGCGTGAGTACTTAACACGATGCTTATAAATATACATATATGTACCAGCATACATATATTATTATGTATATTTATAAGCATTATGTTAATTATGTAGCTGTAAGAATTATCATCTCATCCCTGGACTTTTGTAAGTGGTTAACACCGAAACGATTGCAAACTTATCTGCCAACAATTTAAAAAAACGTTGTTGTAAATTTCAAACATAGTGAATCAAAAAGAACTAATTAGATAGTTTACTTAATTTAATAAATATGTAATAATAATAAATAATATATTATTTAAAAAAAAACCACAACATATCGTAAAATGTATTTTTCAATTCTCACGAACCGTTACCGACATTCTCGATTGCGTGATATGTGACAATTGTATTAAGACGGACTTCCCATCTGCCAGACTAAAGTAAAAACACAGAGTATTCAATTAATTCCAATACTATCAACAAAAATTCCTATCCTTTTAAAAACACATTCTCTGACTGACTTAAAAATTACCTTTTAAAAGCCCTTTCGCATGAACAGTCCCGTCACAAGAAAGTTTATTAGATAAGCATAAATTAATAAATTACTCTTTCATCTGCCGCTCACATGAAATTAACTTGACAAATAAAAACACTTTGTAGCATTCTTAAGTTAAATGCAATTAGTATTGCCTTATATAGAGCAAGCAACCTTCGCAGGTCGGGCCTTAGCGATGGGAGCTCGCATCAAGCGACTTAACTTAAATAATGCTTTCATTAGATTTTATTTGAATTCAACGTAATGGTTTTTGAGCCTTCTGCAAAAAGGCCGCACGTGACTTTACTTGCTAATTAGTTATTTATTAAAAAGAATAGGCGCGATATTATTTTATTAGTAACTTGATAAACACTCGTAAGCTTTTGAAAGTCTATGAACAAGAAAACTGTAAATCTCAAACCATGGAAATTTTAGAACGATAAAAAATTCTGAATACTAAAACAAGATTACCATCACGAAGTGGTACATTCTTGAAGTACAGAACAAAAAACTGCTCCACATCGTCTTAACGAGACTTCGCATGAACGAAACCAGCTTACCATTTAGCTATTAAAGCATTTACCATTTACGGGTCCGTCGTCCCGTACGTCTGGTTGTCAACCTCCGGACATATTGTCGTGGACATTACCTATTTATTGATAGCGTACATTCGTTTTTTGTAGTCAATAAAAAAGTATGTAGGAATTGATAGCATGTCGCTTAGGGCGAGCGCACGCTGTGCTGACTTCAGTGACTTATATGTTTTAGTCAATTATCTGGTTAAAGCCTTATTTGGTTCGTTGTTCAACATGAGTTTCACGCTCGTAGCCGCATGGGCTCCGTAAGTGAATTGTGACTATACTGCCTAATTATCCCACTTAACATCACGAATGATTGTTGTGATGAAAGTTACTCTCATTGGTATGGTGAGTTGCTAAGTTTCTTGTCTAAGTATTTGAAATGTATTCTCAATTTCGTCTACTAAACTTTACTTTGAAACTAAAAATTACCAAGAAAAAAGTAAATTATGTATTAAATAATAAAAAAATGACGTTGATGATACTTCACTGTAAATTAAAATAACACATAAAAAAGGTCATATTATAAAAGAAATAATAGGGTTCATCTTATCGATAAAATTGATTTCTTCCAGACAACGGTTATAAGATTATATCATTATTCTACATTAAGGCTGCGAGCATGAAGCCGACCTTACTTCAAATTCATTTTCAATTCAACGAATGAATGTGTCCGTCACATCGACCGGCTTGTTTGTCAACATTGTATGAATTATTATAGTTTGTAACCATCCTTCGGCTATAACTCACTCAACTATTATCCTGATAAATGTGCCATGGGAAACCGTGAAAAATAATACAATTTATTACTTAATGTCTTAAATGCCTCTGTCTTGTTGGTTGTTAAGGTTTGACTTATGTACGGTAGCCACCGGCCGTCCGGTCGTCTCATTAGACTATGCAATGTGAATAATTAATTGTTTTCATAAAATAGAATATCAATTCAATAGACAGGAATAAGTTGACGGAGACAATACTTGTACTTTATTAGCCAGACTGATCCAAGCCGCTAGCATATTAAAAATAACAAAATTTAATATTTGCCAGTAACAATTTTATAATGGTTATAGTTTAATAAATATAAATACAAAATATCCTTGAAAACCGTTAACGATTTATGAATATCTAATCGCAAATTTACAGTGACTCAATTCATTAGACGTTCTAAAGCAATTAAAAACTAATATTATTATAAATTGTATTTTCTTATAAATTGCGAAATAGCACAATCAACTAAAGTACGAGTATTACAGTAAAGGTGTTAAACTACACTACAAAACGAGAAAGTTTCCATCTGGTCACATGTCCATCACAATGTAAAGCCATTCGACTCTACATAACCATGTAGAGCTAGCACTGCGATTGGATAAAGAGCCTATATTATTATTTTAATGTTTCTCAATTTGTATATAAGGAGTTAATATTCAAGGAAGCATGCTTTCACTTGAGTTACATGACGACCTATCGTGAGTACTTACTGGTGGTAAAACATTTTAATAATAAACAACGGTTTTTTGTGATTGATCACCTGAACCTCCAACTAGCTATGTTGACATATCCATTTAAAGTTATTTAATTTAAAAATGTATTAATTATGCAAATCTCAGAATAATAAAAGCTTTTTTAATATTTGGAAACAATAATAGTTCTTATGCGTAACACTCGGGGCAAATGTCTACGTGAACTTCCCAGAGACTGGACGCTACAAATTAGACACTGCTGACTTGTGTTTTTAGATCTTATAAAAGTAATTTTAATTAAATAAATAGTCTATGTATAAGCCGCGGTATAACATTGTTAATAACACGGACGATTACTGTGAGTTTTAAGTTAAAAAAAATACCGTAAAAATAATATAATATTAATTTGAAGATATGGTAGATAACAAGAAAAGAGCTAGGTACTTGGTGTTGATATTCGTCATACTCCATTCAACAAACATTAGATGCAATGTAACACCAAATAGTAAAACTAACCAAATAGTGTGTTTTTCGAAGAAAGATACATTTATCTTTTTGAAATCAGTAAAAATGTAAAAGTCAAGTTACTTTCCTTATGTTGACGGAACATATAGTCGTAAATCGAGCAGCACATGCAAAGCGGTGGCTATTCCGCGTCGCTCCAACTACAGCCTCTTCCATATATGAGATCGAATACGTTTTGTCGACGCTGCGTCGCTATTCCTTGCCAATTCTGCGCCGTCTTTGTCACATTCTGCTTCAGTATAAATTAAAAGAGATTTCTGCTCAACTCAACATCCGAGACACACTTTCAAAGCTCTGATTACTATTGACATCTAGTTGTGCTCCGAAATCAATTATAATGACCTGACGGATTGACTCGGCGGTGCAGTGGTTAGCGGCGGTGACTGTTGCACCGAGGGTCGTGGGTTTGATTCCGACATTAGACAAATATTCGCGTGACTAACAGCTTTGTTTGTTCTTTGTTCTTTGGTGTTTATAATGTATATATGCATATATATTTAAAAGTATAAAAATATGTATGTCAGTCTCTGATACCCATAACACAGGGAATCTTAATTTAGGGCCGGATGACCGTGCGTTATTAGTTTCCAGTTATTTTTATTATTATTATTATTATAACCTGACATTGGGTGTTACTTGTGTTTTTTTAAAATACCCATTTTTAATATATCTAGACAGAAAACAGTTTACTCCAGTGCTATTAACAAACCAGTGTTATTAATGTTAAAATGTTTCTGTTTACAAAAGACTGAGGGCAGTCTTATTTCTGAAAGGACTAGGAAATCATAAAATGAAACTAAATGTACTAACGGTCGTTGTACAACGCAAGTGACGGTACAACGACTGAAAACATAAGAATAATTATATTATATCATTACAATAATAAACAATTATTACACAATAAGAAAAGTCAAATATGGTACGACATATTTTCAAATGTTGGCGATTTAAATAAATGAAGTATAATTTTTTCTAATGAAATGACTGAAGACCACATCTCAATTGATTGTAATATACATAAATGTGTAGCCGAACAAATAGCAGAGCCACATGAAAATGATATAAGTACAAATCGCTATCTCTTCTGCAGTGGGCCACCCTCGAAACACAGAGCGCACGTCAGACACACATCTTTCACCGCGTCGTAAATTGCGTATTGTTTAGTTCAATCACAACGGTATTAGTACCAAGTCACTTCCTTATTTTCTACTGAATTTCTCTTTTCGTTGCTTAGTGTGAATGCAACCTTTTCTATAACAGAAGATTGAACTAAAATTATGATTTTGGTTTTTCAATATGAGATCACAGTTACACACGAGGTATTGTTATTTTATGTCGATTATGTAGCATGTAGCTATTGACAACGAGGCTAATGACCATTGAATGAGTCACGTCGGATAGTAACATTTAATCAGCAAAATTTGAGATATACTCGAGATGTACTTTAAAGTGCTGGATAGCTACAGCTCTATTATACAGACTTTATATTTTGAGCTCAGGTTTTAACCAGTAAGGTTTCTTGTTGTGATGTCTTTATGCTCTGGTAGCTTTTTACTATCGCTTAGGACGTCTGCCTACTTACACTTAATACATATAATCCTTTAATTACTTTACTACACATTGAATGCTTGCAGACAAGTATACATCGCATTTAATTATAGTACTTAACAACATTAATGATTTTCTCTGAACGACTCATGCAATTTGGATGTTGAGGCCGCGCACGCATCAGAAACAGGTCCCACCTCCGGCCACGAGTTCGGATTACGGTGTAACAAACGGATGATAAATAACAACAATTTGTTTTATTTACGAAAATCTGATTTTATAAAAATCAATTCCTGAAATTGACGAAATATTTAACGGGCCTTTTTTCAAGTTATTTCGTTACTATAATTATGATAAGTTATTTTATTTTATTAAGATATTTTTTACGCTAAAGATATTTCGTAAGCTTTTGATAAAGTAGTCTATGATCTTAAAAATGTCAACTATGTATTGTATATATATAAATGTACTATGTATTGTCAAAATTCGACTTCACTGATGAACACAGTACAAGTACATAATAACAAAGCTTTTGAGACGTTTAAAAGCTTGTGAGATGATAGGGCAACTGCTTAAAAACATATCATTCCATAAAAGTAGATAAGAGCCGTTAAGAAATCCAATATAATTTTATACAAACAAACCAAAAAATTAAGACGATATTTCATTAAAAGTCGAATTTTGAAAATTAAAAAACAAACCAACAATATTTATTTCAATCGATTTATATTCTCGTCCTTAATTTGTACGGGGATCGATTCAAGCTGTCACGATTGCGATTATTAATCGATATGATATTATCTGTGCAGACGATCATTCGGTACCCAAAATGAACCAACGGATGATTTATCAAAGTCTACCGTTGTGTTTGCAATATTTTTTATCTTAGCCGAAGGTTAAGGGCTAGGCTAAATTGATACAGTAAGTAAAGATTTCGATGTTTTACTTGAATACTGGACAGTTTGTAGAGAATTTTACCTTCGGCGAACAAAGAGTCAAATAACTCAAAAATCCAACAACACTATAACTTTACGATGATGAAATATCATTCCGCTGAACGCATACAATTTTACAAATGTTGCAGTGTTGACCATGGGAACCCTCCTGCTCTGACCAAGTTCTGACCCTGGGTGGTGATTGGACGATGGGTGTGCAAGGTGAAGTCGTTTGGTGTCGTAGGGCCCTAAAAATATCCTTGGGCCCGCGGTCTGCTCCCAGCATCTGGAGACCGTCAAGTCCCACATAGCCTGCGTGCCCCCAGGTGTGGATACCTCCTAGAAGGTTCAGCCTCCTGCCAAAAAAAAAGGTTATGCTATTCACGTTGAGAGCCGTTGGTTATATTATGTATTATGACACTTAACATCACGTGAACTATCTGTGAACTAATCAACCATCACAAATGTGCAGATGGTTCACCTAATGTAAACGGATAAATATTCATTTCCGGCATAGTTGTGTGACTCAATGTAATGTTAAATAAAAATATCTGTTACGGAAATTCGTATTACACTTGTTTCAATACAACACCGACTATAAACAACTAGAAGTTAACGTAATTTGAATAAAAAGCCTAATTCTGTCAACACAAAGCACCTGTCAACAATCAAGATCACCGTCAATCTATTTACCACCCAGCTCTCCACCCAATTAGCTGCGAACATGTAAAATTTCAATTTGGCCCGTTGTTGCGGTCACGTAAATAATACCCCGAAATGTGGATGCAATTCATTACATGTCAAAACGTCATCCGCTCGTCGACGGGCAACATGCAAGATTATTCGTACTCTCTACTCTCTGGGAGAACATTCAACTACGTCATTTGTTGTCGGCTGTGTTGTCTGTAGGGCTGCGAAAAACACGACGCGTATTTCTGGTGACACTAAAAAAACGATAAATTTTACAAATGTCATATCATACTGAAATTATTATGAAAACAAATGTTTTAATTTCAGTCACTCGTGCCATTTATTTGTTTCTGTAAAACGATTTGACCATATACTTTCCTTTTCAAACAATTACCTGTCTAAAAAACTTTTATTTAGTATAAATGATGTAAAATAATGAATATTGTTTGAGATATTGATATTGTTTTTAATCAAAGAGTTGTTAAATTTGTTTTAGAAAAGTGTGAGGTATCTATTTAGTTGTATAATTTCATAGATGATACGAATTATATTACGAATATAAAAAACGCTTTATGTTGTCTAGTGAGGCAGCCGAAGTGAGTGCATGCGTGATGCATGACGGCACATCGCGTTGTTGTTAGTTAGTCGCCACTAGTCGTTAACAATAATGCCAAAGGGCACCAGCTAGTGCTGAGAATAAAATAAAAATTAAGAACAAATCAGCCCAGTTTTTGTCAGCCCTACCTTAGTGCACTCAATCCTTCATCGGGAACCTTTGAGCGGATTGTTAAAAAAAGTGATATGTTAACAGAGGCCGGTCACGCCACCTCGTTAGCCCATCGCAACATATTATTAAAGAACGTTTATTTAATTTTATGTATTTCAACGAAATATTTTTGAGAAATGAACGATTCTGCTTAACAAAATACACAAAACGCACACGCACATTTTTGAGGTCGTCGTGGCCTAAAGTATGCATAAGGTGGCGGTGCACTCATGTAGACTGCTCTATTTTTATAAATGAAACACGAACTTATCAGGTGTTCACGAATGACTTCAACGACGGAAGAGTAATGTTTTTTAATTAAAAAAATTGCTCAGATGGGTAAGCGCTTAACGTCCTATCTGGTGTTAATTGGCTACCGGAGCTTAGAGATAGCATTAAACTTTCCTACGATTTTAAATGGAATTTATTATTGAAGGGGAAACTCAAAAAGTATATTTCTAGATCGCCGTACGTATGTTATTTCTTATCTTTGGTGAAGTAGTTTTGAACTTTTGGTGAGAATTAAAGATATTTTACAAATCATTAATCGAAATCTTTAAAAATTGCTTAATATAAATCCGTCAAGCAACAATTCAAAAATACATTCCTAATTGAAGATAACACTTGAGGCTTAAGCATTAAATTTTACCAACTTCAGAACGGCTGTTCGCATTTTCTGTTAATCAATTGTCAACTTTATGTAACGTTCTTGAGAGTTTTGTAGAGTTGGACATATGACCTTATTTTTTTGTAATGTATAAATTAATAGAACATTTTAAGTATCAATTTGTGCATGTCACTAAATAAATAAAGGTGTATTTACATTAGTTTTGTTGATAGAGTCGTGATGATTGGCCGTGTGATGTAACTAGTTATGAATGTTTGTTTATACATGTGTAGATTTTGAATTAATGTGGTTTTTTTTAACAGTAAGCCAGTTTAAAGATAGCTGTGTAGCAATGTTCGTAGGGTTAGTTAGAATATAGTTCCTATAAAACCAATTTTAAGTATATATTTACTTTGAGGGCAAATTATATCCTGATCCGCCTATTGTTGAGCGATTACCGGACTAACAGCACGCAATACTTCGCTGGGTAGTGGTGGAAATTCAAACCGCTAACCTTGCCCCACGAAGATTACCCAATAGGTGGTAGGTATTCTTTAACATTTCTCGGCACTTTCAACCCATGTATTTCATATTTCCACTGGAGGAGAACTATTGGAGCGGATGTCGCAATCATTCTCAACCTCTCGGCACAAAAAGTAGGTAGTTTAGTATGAATTTGCCTTTACACCACGACAAGTAGGCATAAATAAATTACTGAAACGTAAGCTTGCGTCAGGACTGAAAGGCCAATAGCCTAATAAAGACTGGGCGTCTTACCTACGTTTCTCTACGAACATGGTTGCAAAATCTATAAAGAAATCATCTCAACAGGATGGCATGATCCATTCTATTGACACTACAATCAAACAGGAATGCTTACATAGAGAACATTTGATTTTTCGTGCGTCAATTGGTACTCGAATCACGCAATCACACTTCAGATGCTGTTTAGAGCACACGAAATTTTTATAGGCAATACTACTATGACAACTCACTCGATACTCGATTGAGTATTGTTTTCGCGCCGCGTTTGGGTTTTCGCTATACAAAATATGTAATATGCAATTACTAAGTCAAGTGTACTTTTCTTTATTTGTTGATTAAATAAATAAATGAACTCACGACTCACCTGACATTAAGTAGTTTTCGAACCCCATATGTATAAGAGTAGCAAAATATTTTAACGTCATGATTGATGCACATGCTGAAACTACGAACTTTTAGAAGTCGTCGTGGCTTATAGGTTCATGTGCCCAGTGCATTCGTGTCCAGTGATGAGTCTGTGGTGGTGTTCTTATCTCGGAGGCAGGTCTCCAATGAAATACGTAAGTAACAAGTACTCACGAATAACCACCATGATGAAGGAACAATATTGTGTAATGAAATTCGAACCTGCAAAAACTGTAATTTACGCATTAACTTATGGTAGAGCGTTTTGTAATCCCACTGTAGTAAATATCACCACCAGCACCACCCTGCCAATTTCTGTTGTGATGTGCGTTTCGGTTTTAAGTTTGGAGCAACCGTTTTACTATGGAACTGAACTCAAAGTGGGAGGCGGCATTTACCTTATTTACGTTAATGGACTGGTAGGTAACCCCTGGTAAACCGTGAGCTCGTTCACTAATTTGATCAGTAAAAAAAATTACGAATAAGTTTGAAGCGTTTTAATTCAACTACCACTCACATTTTAGTTCACATGGTACTGGTAATACATGCTATGTTAACACAAACATTGCCATTAAGACATCTTGTAAGACTGTTATTTTAATACAACACTTTAAATTTGATTTGATTTACATTCAAGGCTCTCCAAGAGCACATGCACAGACTGCGTGCCTGTCTATCTCTACACGAGCCCCGGATTCGTTTATGAAATGCAAAATTATTTTTTTACAGAAATATTCCAAAAAAATATTCTGTTTCAATAGCTTCTGCCACGTGGATATTTTTTTAGGTTATCCAAAGGTACGAATCAAATTTTGCCGTTTGAAAGATGTAAATGCGAGATTATTTAGTGAATGTGGTTACAGAGGTTCCGATTTTGCTGGACTTTGCCTTGATAGAATAGGTCCGTTAGATGAGCATTAAATATGTGGTGAAAACATTACAGCTACCTGGCTGGTTCCACATTGCAACATGACTGAGTAGCATGTAAGATGGCGCCAGGGTCACTCATCACGGGTCAATTTCTTCTTAGATGCAACAATCTTCGGTACAGTGGAAGTATTTTTCATATATTTCCATTTTACAATGAAGCTTTACATTTGTTTTTATAAGGTTACACTTTACATTGAAGGAGCCAAAACTCTTACAACTCTTACAAGGGGGCGTCAATTGTGAGCAGTTTTTAGTGGAATCAGTACACCCTCACAGGAATGTACCACAGGGTGACCTATTTATCCCGTATGGCTTACAACACTCGTATAGTCCCGCACGTTTTAAAGATATGTTAACCACTTAACATCAGGTAGTCTATGTGTCCGTCAGTTTATATTTGAAAATTATTGAAAAGGTACAGGCAACTCTTTAAAGATAAAGGGCAACTTTTTAACACACGAAATTGTTCTTCCATATCAAATTTAAAATTCTAGAAAATTGTTTTAAATAATAGATTTTGCTAAAATCGTGTCGATATACGAAATGTCAAGTGAGGAACAACTGGTAATACATTTTTGATTATGATTCTAGACAAAATAAATAAAGCATTCAGAGCTAAGAATTCAAAGGTGATCCTTTTGAATCCATTCTAATTTAGATTCTATATTTATTTTGCTAATTCAATCGAGATTAATTTTAATTTACGCAATATTTTTATTAAATATTTTGAATCAAAATTACACAATGCGGTTGACATGTAGGGCCCAGTCAGGAGTCAGGAGCTGCAGGCGCTTCCACTCGGCCATGATAATATTCTGGCTATATACATATTAGCGGACAAGCTTACGGCTCGCTTGATGTTAAGCTCGTACCGGAACTCATAATCCCAACAATAATCCCGTCTCCGACGCTTAGACGTGATGCATAAATCTCAATTGTTTCAAATTTCGATTAGGTAGGAATCTTTCGAAGTGGAATGCATTACTGCTGCGCTGCGGAAACGGATCAGACACAGGTGTGGGTACTGCGCGTAGTAACAGTAATGCACAAAACACGCAATGTACGTTAAACACTAAGAATTCGTGTAATTTGTCGTCTTCATTTTCGTTACTTTAAAACCATTGAATTTTCGATGAATTTAAAAGTTGAATCCCGCTTATTAATCGATACAGCATTCAGTTTTGATAAGAGCATTAATTTGAATGTGCTCTTGCGGTAGGTAGGCTATAATGCTGTGTCTGGGTTATAATATATGGCTGTTCGTCGCCGGCAGGTGTTACTATAAAAAGGTTGAAATGATAATAAGTTCTCTGGTTATGTTCACCCTGGGTATTAGAAGTGTTCTAATTAAACTCATTGCTTCCGAAGGTAGACTAGGACGTGGTGCCCCTGATGGTAGATGGTAACGGTTACTCATAAAGATCAGCAATACCAAGAGCACAACAATAAGCTACCCACTCTTGCCAGTTTTCCAAACCGGATCTGAAGAAGAGCATATCATAGCGTTCAGGAAACGCTCTAAGGGAGAGTTCACAGCACGGTCGGAAACTATGTGGTCCCAAATGTAAATCCCAAAATATGTATGTAAATTCTTATAATCTAAAATGTAAATTTAAAAGCATATTTTAAAATAATTGTAATGCTTAATAATAATATTTTTAATAATTACAGATGAATCAACAATGCAAAGTGTGTGGAGAGCCCGCGGCAGGCTTTCATTTCGGAGCTTTCACGTGTGAAGGATGCAAGGTGAGAACTTTAATATTTTTTATTTTTTTTGCAATGCATTATTCAGTTCATTTATAAATATTATTTAAAGATAATTGTAATAAATACTTGAATTTATTTAAATATTCTATTGTCTTGCAACTACAAAGGGACTTAGACTCTGTCAATTAATGTAATTACACATTTATTTTTATTACATTTAACTGAGCTGAACATCATCACTCGATGTTTCGGTATACAGCTGTATCGACTATTGTACTAAGGAGACTCTTCTTAAAATATTTTATAATCTTATCTCAACGCGTCACATGATCGATGAGGACCCGATTAACATAAATACGTGTGAGCATAGCGATTGCAATAGGATACTGACTTATTTAATGTTGTTAAAAAAATACAAGTGTGCTCGTTTGCGATATTTCAATCACAGTAGGTAACATAAAGAGTGTTGAACATTCATTTTGAGTTTAAAAATATATTTTTAGCACATCATAATTATTTTACTATTTACTGGAATAATTAGACATATTCTATCACAATAGATTGTATTCTGAATAATGTCGATATTTAACATTACCAGACCGCGTATAAGAAAATATACCTATTATTTGTTCAATAAGCCATAACAAGTTATTTTTTGTTGTCAACATTAACTACAATATTGTGGACTCATAAAATGAGACCGACAAGCATATTACATTTCTCCCATGAAAGACTTTTAAGATCTCCATGGAAGCTAACTGATGACTATACAGTTAGGTAATGAGCGTCAGGGAGGAGAGGGCCGCGCCGCGGCGATGGGCGCATCGTATGCAATTTGGGCGTCAGAATCAATTTGCGACTTTTTTGTCGCACTGCGATGTCGGTCCATTAAATTTGCTGGCCCCGCTCTACGTAGGGGTGGTACCGTAGCCCATTATTAGTTTGTGAGAAAATTATAAAAAAATTGAAACGTAGGATTTAATGATTTTAAAGTCTTGTTGTAGTTGCAGACAAGGGGCCTGGCTCTGCCTCTGGCATTGCTGACGTCCATGGGCAATATACCAAGGTTATCGATACGAATGAATACCATATCAATACTGGTTATTTGATATTTTAGACTTCTGTTTTCAAATAAAGTGAATTTGAAAGTGTTAAAGAAGGAATTGATTATAAATTATCAATCTTTCATTAAAAATAAGTCAAATAAGAAAACTAAAGAGAAAGGTAGTGGTAGGACGTCTTGGAAGTCCGCACCGGTAGGTACCACCGCCCTGCCTATTTCTGCCCTAAAGCAGTGATGGGTTTCGGTTTTAAGGGCGGGGCAGCCGTTATACTGTTAAAAGTAAAACCTTACAACCCATGTCCCAAAGGTGTGTGGCGGCATTTAAGTTGTAGATGTCTATGGGCACCGGTAGCCACCTAACACCAGATGAACCGTGAACTCGTGCACCCTACTAAGCAATTAAAAAAATTACAATTACGGTAATTATTTACACAACGGGAGATAATAATCCGAAAATGTCGTATGTAGCTAATAAAATGTGCCATCACAATGAACTTGATGAACCCGACAAGTACATTACGCCCTCTTTTATTTATATTCTGGCATCCCTGACAGCTTGTACCCATGAAGCGTTCTTGAGTCGTAGCAGTCGGACGACGGAATATGTAAAGAAACGAAATTCACTTTGTTTCACGATGTCGTACGGAATTACAGTAATTAAGAGAATTTCGTACGACTTTGAAACTTGCTCGAACATATACTTTTTGGGTCGTTGTAGTGTGAAATTACCGGGAGTAAGTATTGTGAATCGGGTTGATATAGACGGCGATAAGTCCGTCGCTCTCTGCGAGGTTTGAGGTGAGTTTCAACTGCATTGCGCTTGTGACTGTACCATCTTTTAAACGAATCCTGCTTCACGACATAAATACTCAGATGAGTGTTGCCTCTTCGTGCAGCATCAAAATAGGTACGCCATAAGGTATTCATTGCTGAAGTTATTCATGAACAGGTTAGCCCCATGATCTGCAAACGAAGTAAAGTTCCTTCGTGACGAAGACGTCGTCGTATGAAGTCGTCGTGGCGTAACGGATAAGACGTCCAGTGTATTCGTGTTGAGCGATGCACCGGTGTTCGAATCCCGCAGGCGGGTACCAATTTTTCTAATGAAATACGTATTCAACAAATGTTCACGATTGACTTCCACGGTGAAGGAATAACTATGGGCTCTAGTAACCACTTAACACCAGGTGGGCTGTGAGCTCGTCCACCCATTTAAGTAATAAAAAATTTAAAAAAAGTGTGTGTGTCCGCTCCGACGCACGACTGGAGTTTACTGGATATAAAAAATTAAACGAAACAATACGAGAAATAGTTCTATATTACGACAACACGATACACTACAGATTATTAACAAATTAACGAGACACAAAACAAACGACTAACAAATATATGAAAATACAATAATGAGAGAAACGCGCGATCAGTACGAGGCTTTGTGGCGGACTGCCGGCGCAGCAGCCCGGCGTCACCTGCGATAACGCGGCCGCGCGTTGGCTCCTGATTGGCGCGCGCACGCATCACGCAATCAGGAGCCAATCAGGCGCATAACGCATTTCGTGTGACATGCTAGTACGATTTTGGTCCCCATAATTTTCATACCCCGGGCCTATATATGTAAATCGATTCTAAAGGAGTAAACTCCAAAAAGACGGTGACATTTTACAATTGGTTCTATAGTGTCGGTAGAAAAAGAGCACCACCTGAGTTTTTCCTATGTGTATCGTAAAGAAAGACTATGGAATTTACCCAAGAGCATGAGTTTGCGCACGAGTCCTGACAAAACTGAAATAGGCACCGAGCTACCAGCAATCACTGAACAACCAGCATTTCTACGCATTCCGAACTAGGCGGAACATATACGAAAGTAATTCTTATTTCCATGATAACGAGAGCCCCCGCCGCGAGACGCTGCCTGTCTCGATCATCGTTACAGTATTCATTGACTCTCGTATAAATTGTCATTTGTTATAAATCTACGTATGAGACTTAACAACAAGTTATTAATGTGTGAGATAACACGTGTGGTGCAGGAGCTTGGGATCGTAGCTTGAAGCGTGGTCTGATGCACCGTCGTGTTACAGGCGAGCACTCTGATGTTTTATTCGTGTACATATAGTGCGAATAGATGAGGCCGTTGATATAAGGCCGTTACTAAAACTCCCAAACTATTATACATATATCTGCTATTGCGATTACATGTGCGCAGTAACAAGAGTAACGAAGCATTACGAAATGTTACAGATTAGATACATACTTTGGAGGAGTTTACGTGTTCACAGATGATTTCAGATAATAATATAAGTCTTAAATAATCCCACATCATAATATGTTGAACTATTTTTTACTGTAAAATAAAATTCACGATCTACCTGATGAGAAGTTGTGATCGCCACCCTTTAACTACAGCTCGTTTCAATATTCTGCTTTAAAAGAGAGAGAAAATGATAACAGAAAAGTATCCGAGCTCCTTGACTACACAAAACAAGGCGTAGAAAATAGGAATTTATGTAACTGCATGTCGTAAAACATAATTATCGATCCAGAATATAAATCAAGAGATTATTAGTGGGCCCACAATGAGAGCCTTGTCGTCGTAGCTTTACGGTCGATGCGACAAGAACTGTTAGGAACCCGATCAATGAACTATACGAATTGTCCTATTTTAAGTGTACTTTTACTTTATTATATGTTTTCGATGGTGTAATGTGTGATGAAAATCGAGTCCTTAAGTCACTAGCTTTTTCAATACCAAATGTTAGCGACTATAAACTATTAGTTATAACAGATGTACGAACGACTTGTGAGCGTTGATGAACCGTCAATGCACCACATTGATTCTGCGAAGCACTGCTCTTGCTGGGGCCAGTGTTAGCAGCACTCCCGGTTCGAGTCCCGTGAGCTCACCTATACGTCAAGGAGAAACTGAAATATCCTCTCAAGGCTACTAGCATAGGTAGAAAAACATAATAATTACAGAATATTAACTGAAGTGACAGGTGGACTCGTGCGACCACGTCGCCGTGGTCTCTCGCATGGTGACCCCCACAATACAATTAATACATATAATAAAATATCACGTTTTCATTAAATACGTTTATAATGAAATATTAAAAAAATTTTTTTTGTCGTAGAATACTTTTTTAAATGAACGAAGGTCATAATTAAATGCGATGTCTCAATTTGCAAATTAAGCTGTTTTTAAATATATTGCGTCTAAGTCATTAATGCAAAAACTCAAATTTTTTTTGAACTACTAAATTATTCATTTCGAATATTTTTATTTTGTAAAAAATGTATTTCTATAGTAAATACGAACAGATAAGCACCTGCAAGAGATTACTCGAAGCGTAGCGCCGTCTATGGTGACATTCACATCCTTCACTAGTTTGAGATTTACTGTTCGTTGCTACGTGTTCTAGTTTCAACTTATTTTGTTCTCATTAAAATCAATTTTTAATACTTAATTTTCATACTTATCTCTAAATTGTATATTTTTGTCTCAAGAATGCAAAGGTCAATCGAGAGTCCGAGGTATCATTGAAACATTGAAAATTGAGCTGTTTTAGCTAATAAAGTTTTGTCCAGTTATTATTAACTTTTGATCGTGCATATAATGTTGTGATCGTATAGTAGCTAGCACCGCGTTACCTGTATCAGCCGCGAATCTTCATGTGTTTCAGTATGAATGGTAGTGTGTGTTGCGTGAGCTCCACGAAGCACTTAACATCAGGGGCACTGAGACCGTAGGTTCACTTTTTTTTGCCCTTATAGGCAGACTTGCGTACGGCCTACCTGATGGTGAGTGTTTATCGTCGCCCATGGACTTCAGAATTCCAGGGACAGAGCCAAGCCGCTGCTTACCGTTAAGTACTCTCCACAAGCGTCGTTTGAAGAATAATATGTCGTAGCGCTCGGGAAACACCGTGGAGGGGAACTCATTCCAAAGCCGGATGGTAAGTTTACGACATATAGAATCGACTGAGTATTGTTGCATCACATGTCCGGACGAGTTATTTGTCGCCTGCCGCGCCTGTACATTCCTGTTGCTGTTTCAAATAGTTCTTGTCCAGTAAGTACCCCGACGGGCGGACGACGTTGCAACTCACTTAAAAACCAGATAGCCAATTAAATTATGGATTGCCCGCAAACTGAGATCTAATTTACTTACCAACATTTATCGAAACTGATTACACGATTAACATAATTAAGTATTTATTCAAATTAGTAAAACAAACATACCTAGTTCTGAGACGCGTGGGCGTTTCATTAATATGTTAATATCTCCCTTATTTTAGAGTTTCATATTTCGTTAAATTTATTATTATTTCATATTTCATTACTATTTTAATTTAGTACTGTTACAAAGGGCGGTACATGATATTAGGTATTTTTATTATCGATTTGATTTTCAGAGATAATTACTTAATTTTATTAAAAAACTTAAATGTGAATTTTAAAAACACGTACGACATCAGCGCTTATACACCGGGCTAATGATATTCTGTCTGCAGATAAAAAAATACAGCTATCTTTTTACAAAAAAAAACAGAGCGTGAGTTTCCAAAATAGTTCTAGATGACATTTGAATTCTAAATGCAGATGGGCTCATTCTAAAATTACTCGAACCAGTTATTGAAAACTAGTGTCACGCTAGGTGTCACCGCCTTGTTTAATTCTGCCTTAGAACAGTAATGCGTTTCAGTTTGGGCAGTCGTTGTATTGTAAAACTGAGATCTTAGAGCTATTGTCTCAAGGTGAGTGGTGGCATTTACGTTGTAGATGTCTATGGGCTCCGCTAATCTAACACTAGGTGGGCCGTGAGCTCGTCAATCCATCCAAGCAATAAAAATAATTGTTTCAAATTAGAAGACTCTCTTTGATATTACGTTGTCATATTGTACGAAAACACATTGTTTGTTTGTTAATTCAAAACATTGCCGTGCATTCGGTATTTAACAATTTTACGTAACAGAGAAAAACAAAGCAATAGATGTGTTTTATTACTATATCACCACTCCGACATTTAAGCCCATGACCCTATCCATGATAGAAGACCAGCGCGCCATAAAAGTGTTTTGTCAATCATCTAGTTCGGCGGTACGACGCCGGATCACCAAGCTTGACATAATTTAACTTGCTTTACTAATTAACCGTAGGTGTTTTATATTTGGTAGTTACAAGTTGCGAGCGACGATTTACGACACTTATAAAAACTTAATTTGGGTGAAGAGTACACATAAATTATAATTACATTGAACTTACAAACGTTTCATCGGAGTTACGAGCCTAGCTTGGAATTCTGTAGAGATGTTAGTTAGGCGTGATATATGGGCGCAGCCGACACGGAATAAATTTAACGTTTTCTAATTAATATCGTGGACTTTTTTGTGTTCATTAATTCTAAATTGTACGTATCTAGGCGTTATTATGTGCGTTCGTGAAATTCACGAAAATTTGATTGCGTCTTTAGCGGTTTCTGTAATTAGCGTAAACATTAGTTGTGGGGCGTAATGTGAGCCCGCACCGCCTGCTTACGCAACCTAGGGTTGATACGTTTCGGCTTGAAGGGTGGGGCAGAGATATGGAGACTTCACCCTAATTAACTGAATGTCGGTTTTCTTTAGCAAAACTGAGCTTAAAGAAATGTATTCTGTATTTCCACATAACACATGTTATACGTGTGTTTATTAACATATTTTTTAAAATTTTAATAACTTTACATTTAGGTTAAGCTGTGAACATAAGTTTATTGACACACAAACTAGTATGAAATGATACATATTAATTTCATATGTAAAACACGGCACGTGTTATGAATTGTAATTTCGAAGGGCCGTTATCAATATTCATTTAATTCGAATAGACATTCAGAACGATACTTTGATTAATTAATCGATTTTACAAAAATTACAACTATTGCTATGAATATTTTTTCCAAATACCTCGTTTCTCCGCAGATTTGGAAGTGAAGAGCATCACAGACTTATAATATCTTTTGAAATGAAATATGTTTTGATCGATGGGACAGCTAACAGAATCGTTTTTAGAAAAATAAAATTCGACCACATGTTTCAAGATGGATGTATGCCTTTACACACTGGTGTAAAAGCGCTCTGTTAAGCACTTAATATGAGGCGGGCTGTGAGCTTGTTCACGGATTTGATCCAGCAATCGCTAAAATTTAAAATAACGCATCAATAGTGTTGATTGTGTGAGCAGTTTACGTCCATTATAATGCCAGGCAATAAATTAAGTTCAAATACCGGTTGTTTTTCTCGAAACGTAATTATAATATGGCTAGGCTTAGAACGAGATGAACAAATTTCTCCCGGGTCGAGTGGTGTGGTGGTGGATAGAGTTGCCCGGACGTCTGAGCGTTCAGTGGGTCCGCTCGAAGAGGTTTCAAGAAGAAGCCCGGGCTTGGGCGAGTTCTCCTCAAGTCTGATGGATGGCGTTAATTAATAATGATCTCTCGAGTACAACTAACGTTTCAGTGTTTTGATAACGATTAATAGTTTTCGATAAGATAAGTGCAATTAATTTGTTAACAGATACGATGATGTCTTCGAAATTACTTTCCATTTGACTCTAACGCTATTAATAATGTCAATATGTCGCCAACAGGTTACCGACTGTTACAGCAACACTTGTAAATCTAATTAGCATTAAGAACATTTCGACTTTTAAAGAGTGACTCATCAATAATAATATTATTATTTTGCTAAAAGGATCATACACGACAATATGTTTATTATTTCATACCTAATGTTGTGTGTTAGTCTTATTGCAGTTTTCATGAACTCGGGTAACCACTTAAAGTCATTGGGGCGTGAGTCTGCCGGTCTCACAATTCACGACTCATATCGCGTTCCTCTTAACACATTCATAATTTCCTACTTCTTTAAATTATTTTTGGAATTTCAAAGCAACGATCAGTACAGCATTAAATAAAAATTAACTTAATTTATACACGCGGCGTCGGTCGCCGTATGTATTTTAATGACTTTTAATGCACGTACGCCACATGAATTATTCATTTAACCATTTTGGCACACGAACATACATGCATACTCGTTTTCCGTTATATTTGTACTTTACATCGGTTTTGTACATAGAAATTATTGTTTTAATGTGTTCTGAGCAAACAATGTCATTGACACTTTGTTTGTAGAAATCATTTAGTTTAGTAGGCTTTTGCATCAATAGGTCTTGGAGTACGGCCGGGTCGAACCCGCCAAGCAGATCGTTTGCGTACTGTGGAAGATTTAAAGCTGTTAGCAGTTCAGTCTGGTACCATATGAACGGGTACATACGTATACACCTAACTAGTTTTCACACCGTTCACTCAATGTTAAGCCGTACTTCTAAATCTCAATGGGCTTCGTATAATAACGATCCAACCCTTCACACTAGAATGCACAATTGGTTAGCGCCTGATATTTGGCCAGACGATAGCTAACACTAAAGACCATAACTATTTGACAGCACCAATCCCGTCCCGGGACAGCTCAATCATTGAAAGGGAGAAAGTAGAAATTAAGGAAGACCGCGAGGTTTAATTAACCGTTAAAAGTGTCGAATTATTATACATACCTAGTTTCAAAGATCAATCCGAAAGCGTGTCTCAGCTCATCACATCGGACATCAATATATTGATCTGAAGCGGTGCACATAGTTCACGCGAGCCAACGGTGAAAGTTCACACGCTCAATAAATAACATAGAAACGGTGTCCGTCGGTCAGTCCAGTGCTTACCACGAACTTTCATTTCCATTGTGTCACTCGATGGGTGGACAGGGCGATATCGATTTTGATTATCGATTATACTGCTATGCTATTTTGTGTGTCGTGATCGTATTGATATTTTTCTTATAGAAAATTTTATCGGAATTATGTAGTACGTTTTTATATTTAGCGTGTAGCGATCTAGAGCTCAATTTGATGAAGAGTTAAGTTCTAATATGGATATGAGGAATAAAATTTTACTCGTTCGAGATCATACAACCTGCGAACCTAGAACTGAATAATCGATTTTAAACTACGGTAGGAGCCTCGTTGAGTCCGCCGCATTGCCGGAATATTTGAGGAACGTTGACCATAAATACCCTAAGATCTCATGGTACATATAAAAATCGTAAGCCGATTCTATACCATTCATTACGTGCGCTGAGATGTTTAATTACGTCTCAGCTATTTAATATGTTTCAAGTTTCTGGCTTAATGCAATGTCTTTAGTTAAATCATAATATATTTTTAAAAAATATGACTAATATTTATTTTAATGTCAATCAAATCAAATACAAAAATATAAGAATAGATTCGTCGGCACCTCAGATCCAAACGTCTAGCCAATCAGTATCCTTGTTAAAAATTATAATCAATTCTATCACTTTTGTTGCTTCGATGTGTCACTTGTTAAAAATTAATGAAATGTTAAAATTGATTTGTATAAGTAATGCAAGGGTTCTTCATATTATACGGTCACGCTACCTACTTGGTTTAAGATTTAAAACTTCTAACAAGATCTTACTAGAATTTAAATAACTGGTGGTAGTAGGTGGTGGTAGGACCTGTTGTGTGTGAGTGTGGGACCTTGAGACTCTCTAGAGGTCCTACCACCAGTAATTACGCAAATTATAATTTTGAGGGTTTGATTTTTATTACACGATGTTATTCCTTCACCGTGGAAGTCAATCGTGAACATTTGTTGAGTACATATTTCATTAGAAAAATTGGTACCCGCCTGAGATTCGAACACCGGTGCATCGATCAACACGAATGCACCGGACGTCTTATCTTTTAGGCCACGACGAGTTCGCATTTAATTTTTTATTTTTCAAATTTAATTTAATTTCAAGAGTCGCCAGCTCTCATCTATTAGGATTACGATGCTTTTACGCTCAAATAAACACTTCATCAGGACAGATTTAAAGATAAATATTTACAGGAATTAAAAAAGGATATAGGTAAATACAGTTTACGTAATTAAAAAAATACAGAACCCTAAAACTACCACGCGCATGAAAATCAGTGTGTGTATGTATGACATTTGACGCCCACGCATGATCTTTGCAAATCATGTGAGGTAAACGCACACATTCAAATCAAATCATCCGTGACCACTATAATATTATTATGAAGCTATTTTAAACGTCGAATTTTATTATTGCCTCTCGAGCCGTCCAGTATGCTAACCAGCTTTTGTTTTATTGCTTAGATGGGTGGACGAGCTTATAGCCCACCTGATGTTAAGTGGTTACTGGAGCCCATAGACATCCACAACGTAAATGCGCCACCTACCTTGAGATACAAGTTCTAAGGACTAAAGTATAGTTACAACGGCTGCCCCACCCTTCAAACCGAAATGCATTACTGTTTCACGGCAGAAATAGGCAGGGTGGTGGTACCCAGCCGCGCGGATTCACAAGAGGTCCTACCACCAGTAATTACGCAAATTATAATTTTGCGGGTTTGATTTTTATTACACGATATTATTCCTTCACCGTGGAAGTCAATCGTGAACATTTGTTGAGTACGTATTTCATTAGAAAAATTGGTACCCGCCTGAGATTCGAACACCGGTGCATCGCTTCAACACGAATGCACCGGACGTCTTATCCGTTAGGCTACGACGACAAAGTCGATTATATGCAACACTCTTCAGCTGAAAGACACGATTATTTCGTGGTAGAAATGGTCGGTGTTGCCTGTGGAGGTTAAGAACTGACCGTCATGTCATAAGTAGTTAGGTAAATAATAATTGATATTTTGTTATTGTTTCTTCATCGGGGAAGTTGTTTGTGAGTACGTACTAATTTACCTAACTTACATATTTCGAAAGAAAATTCTAGCTACTTATATTGCCCTTGTACGAAAACGAGGATACGGCTCAGTTGATGGTGATTGGCTACCGTCGTCTATGGACGTCAGCAATGCCAGGGGCAGAGCCAAGCCGCTGCCTACCATTAAGTACTCTCCACACTCTTTTGAAGAAGGATATGTCATAGCGCTCCGGAAACACCGTAGAGGGGAGCTCATTCCAAAGCTGGATGGTACGTAACAAAAAAGACTGAATGAGCGCAGTGGCTCCAGGTAGTATGGATGAAGAACTCTACTCATAAAAAACATAAAGATTTTAAAGAAAAGAAAATAGAAAACAGTTTTTTTAATTCAGTGTACAGATAGCTTTTTTAGCAACACGATATTATAACCTTTAATTAGGTACTCAGATATAATGTACATACTTAATATAATAATAATATATGTATTGTACGTTCTACTTGAGATATTATATGTGATTAGTTCGCGGCACAAATAGGTCTCCTGCCTATTGCAGCAGTGAGCACGCCTTGCCATCATCACAGGAACTAATGCTACTCTCGACGTCGGTGGTCCCTCCACCTCCACTCCGGTGACTCGTGTTTTCGAATCGACATGATAACGGATTTGTTTTATGAATATTATTATTGTTTGAAAGCTCTGTTTTATGTTTATGACATATGTAGTTTTATTGTTTGTACTATATAGTAACATCGTTGTGAATGAATGTGATGAAAATGGTATCACAGTTTTATTTAGTCATAATGTCGACCGTTGAATAAGCTTACAATTCATCCCGTATGAAGTGGTTACCAAAGCCTATAGGCATCGCTACGTGAAGGGCATCAACTACCTTGAGACATGAGGTCTAAAGTCTCAATTGATGACGTCTACTTTATATCATTATCACGAATTAAGGACGTCTTCATAAAGTGACGGTCCCATTCTTGAATAGGAACGCATAACTGCTCCCATAAGCAGGGACGCCTGATCACGTATTGCTTGGTTGCAGTTCACAAAACACGTTGTTGGATCGTTCTATCGTTGTAGCGGGCTGTGTAAAATTAACATATAAATAAAATATAAATCACTAAAATCGACAGTAAAACATTAAATTCCCTCAAACGTCTGATTAATGAAAATTATTAATCCAGTCATTATCATTCATCATCATTATTCATTGGTTGTCAATTTGTTTCATTTAATTTGCTTGAGGATCAATTGCCTGATTGGTATTTTGTACATATTGTAACGCACTGGGGTTCAGGATAAATAAAAAATCTACCGAAGTACAAGTTAATACTGTATTAGCACTTAGAATACTTAAAACACTTCACAAACACTTTAAAATTCTCGATTCGTTCGCTGCAGCGCTTAAATAGTCGAGAAGAAATCCCTAGAATCGTCGAGAATATTCCACAAAAGTCGAGTATTGTGTGTTTCCGCCATCTGACAATAGATGGCGTTGTACTTCTCGAGAGTTCTAGATCCTATGATATTCGTTCGACTATTCGGCGATAGATGGCGTTACTCTTACCGGCGTAACAATATATTGCATTGGTCATAGGTATTGATGTAAAATGTTATATGTAGTTACTTATATCTACACATATATTTATTTCTTCGTATGGGCAATATAGTAATATTATCATTATACTATATATGTACTTACGTATGTATATATTAATTGCAATCGGTATACATACCGCGTATAAGTTCACTCCTTAGATGATTCTTGTCCCCCTGATTATTTGGTATGTAGAAGAGATCGCTCTCGGTGGTAAGAGTGCCCTTTGAACTTTTTGCATTTAATGATTTTGTATTTATTTCATTATTTAATATTGACGTACAATAAAGCAACCTCTATTCTTCTCTAAGATCGATTCTTTAATGTGCGAACCGAATCAATTTTTATATTTACTTTTATGACATATTTCACCTACAGTCTAAATAAATAAGTAATGCACAAAATTGTCATTCAACATGATAAATCATTTGAAAATTGGCAAAAATCTGTGAATATTCTTTAAAATACAATTAACAAAACTGTGTTACTTTAGGCAAAATTTATCGCTTTTATGTGATAATAAGACGTATTCATTAAGACATTCTTTCGGATTTTTATCTTAATATTGAAGTCCGAAATATGTTGGATGCGGAATCCAACCAGTCCGACAATATGTCAGGTACGAAAAGGAAGGCACATCCTCTCTTGTGATTAAAGTGTTCAAATATATGCCAGTAAAAGGTTAATGTGCCAAAACTATTCTCAAGAACGGTGTTTGGTGTCGGAGCCGTTGACAAACACAATGTCATAGACATGCTGAAGGTCACCGGCCACAATTTCTCACGGAAAGCTAATAAAAAGAACGTTATCGTTTTCATTCGAAAGTAAATTATTAATTTAATATAATAACCTCAATAAGGCGAATGTTAAATGATGTTTATATTAACCTTTCGCGTGCGAGACTCGCAAAAAGCGAATTGATATTCTAACGACGCTTCTTACGACATTGCACTGTGTTAGCTAATTTTAGTACTCGACAATATGTGGCTTACACTTTAGCATATAATGGAGACTAGAGTTCACTACATTATGATGAGAACCAATATACTAACAATGGTAGATTTAAAGTATCAGGAGCACTAAAGGCGATTGTTTTTAAACAATCGGCATTAAATAATTTAGGTTTCCTAATACTGAGGGAAGTTTAGAGAGAATCAGAAAAAAAGAAAAAGAAAAATGCTTGTTTCCAAACTCAAAATAAAGACAGTGTTAAAAAGCAAAAAAATGACTTTGTACTAATACAAATATTGTAACATTTACAAATTTAATACTAATTAGTTCATCATTCTCCTGTCCTTCTCCCAGTCACCTGGGGTCGGCGCAACATGTTTTCTCCTTCCATACTCTTTTGTCATATATTATACAATTTCTTCGCTCACTCCCCCTACATATGTCGTCTTTCGTTCTTTGTTTTTTCATTATTTTTTTCATTAATATTAATTAGTTATTTTAAGTATATAGTTTGTTACATGTTTTAGGTTTTTATTTACCGTTGCTATTGATTGTCTATGGAAATAGTTGATTAGGAAGTTGAAAACGATAGTAGACTTCATGTTTGATGGAACTGTGGAAACTCGTTTCTTATTAATGTAATGTGACTTATGATAAAATGAAAAATTCAATTAAGTATAGTTAAATAGTAATCACCGTCATTTACAGATTAGCTATGGTAATATTGAAATTAATACGAATACCAATTTATTCCGAAACTAAATAATTCTCTTAAATTTTCACATCAAATTAAACTAGTAATCGTTTTGGAAAAATCAACAAGATATAAAATATAATCAGTATCAGTGATATATTATCATAACAGTTGTACCGTATTTATGTAAACACTCGTAAAACTAATTGCTTTTAGTTGGGTGTAGTGGTCGACGGCCACCAGGCGGTTCGGGTCCACGGCTCCCTCTACTGACTACTTGCACTATTCTTTCATATCATAGGAAACAATGTTGATTTTAATTCAAAAATATGGTCTAACTTCGTGATATCGTGACAATAAGAAACACAGAACATGAAACGGAAGAGTTACATAATAATACTTTTTCTAATCATCTCAAACCTTATCGTTATGTGTTGGTTGTATTATTGTATAGTTGGTAGTTTTATTAATTCATAATATTTAAACAGACACGCTTATACTTTAACGATATCATTATACTTAAAATTAAACTTGAAATCAGCCGTAATGTTACAGTCAGCACATACATACAAGTGAACGTTGAATATCTTTAGGGAAAATATTCTAATAGAGTTGAACCTGTGACCTCTGACACACTAAGATGTGACTCGGTCCGCGAATACGTTTCTAGATATTAATGAGAGTATCTTCGAGATACGAAGGTTGGGTTTATAATAGATTTTCGTACAAGTACGACCATAAATTAATAGATAATAATTATACGTTTTAATTTATAAATACATTGTACTATATCTACCGTTTTCATGGCGCGGTGGAATCACTTCGTGACAATTTAAACTTAGAGCTCACTGCAGGAGAATTGAAAAGAAGATACGGCATTCCCGTTGAATTGATTTTTGCTGGAAGTGGCATTGTAGCTGCGTGGTTGTAGGCACGGTGGATTATGCTAGCTGCTATTCCGACCAGTGAGAAGATCCACTGAAACGCTCACAGTACATTTAATCCTGCAAACGCAGATAAATGTACTGCTGTGGCTTTTTAAATTTAAGAGTTCTCAGTACAGCAAAGCGGTACTTCACGTCTGGACATAGATTCATACCATTTTGTCAGCAGCAATTGGAGCAAAGTTCTTCCATTCTATCTGGTATCACTTCATTCGCGGTGGTTTTCAGGAGATTTATTCCGCCACGTATCTCTTTTCTACAAATTAATTCACTTTATATTTCCGTATTTTCTAAGTGCAATGAAATGTCCTTTTTCTAATGACATTTTGAGGAGAGTTTTTATCGGTAGGCATGTGAACATGAACACGAACAATCAGAGCAAAAGATGAGACAGTCTGCCGGGCGTGCCGTCACGGTTAACACGTGACTCCAATGAGTCACATCTTTATCAGAATATAATCTGGAAATCATCGAAATTCTTCGGTAGTGGTAGTGGTAGTATCTTTCTTCCCAAATACGAGTTTCAGTTAAAGGGCATAATGGTCTTACTGTAAGCCCTGTCGGTAATCCTTAAATAAATAAATAAAGTTCAACGAAATTTCAGAGAATACTAACTTCATAAATATACATTCACTATTAAAAACACATTACAATTAAGTATTTGTTTAAACACAATAAAATCAGCCTTTAGGTAAGTACTTCAAAATTTATAACTAAAACTAGTATAACACTTTTTTACAATTTTCAATATTTCTTGCAATCAAAATTAATTTTGTTAATTAACAACAAGAAACCAGTGACTAATGTGTGCATATTATTTATAATTATAAATTGCGTGTTCACCATACATCTCATAACAATTGATAGGAAATAAATTAAGTAGGTTTATATGAGTCAAATTTATTTAAAATTTAAATATTACTTAATTAGGTTTAAAAAAAATGGCATTGAGTTACGGCTTAGCCCTGTGTTACGGATGCTGGAAATACAAATGAGAACCAGTCCACTCCGCCACTGAAACTGAAAGAGAACTTGAGACACGAACCTTCTAATATTACCCAGCCTCTGGTTTAACGCTGTGCTACTCTTCTAATATTTGAAGGGCATGTTGTCTGTATATAGACTTCGTCTTACACTGGCGGTTTCTCCTTACAAAGCTTAACGAAGACCTGAAACATCAAAATGAGACGTGACGTTGAGCTGGTACTGGTATGTACAGAGCTCTATTCGGTTTTAGCGATTCGTAAACTAAGCCAAAACTAGTTTTACGGTTTAATCTCGCAATTTCGTCGGAATGTTTATTACATTAATTAATCTTAATGGTCATACCAACTGTTTTAGAAATATTTTCAAACCGAACTGTGACAGAAATATGCAAAGCAGTAGTGCTAACTGGGAAATACTCATACAGAAACGGTTCCGTGATTTAAAATGACAAATACTAACGTACTAAAGGACAAATCAACCGTATAAAAACAGTAACTTAACTATTGCACTTCAGTAAAATAAGAACTTTACATTCATTCATACTAGATACTAAATACATACCAAATAGCATTCATATAAAGACACAGCGGTAAATACACAAAATAAAATGTGCCATGGACTTCTAAAATCTTCTAAAGGTACATTTAGGTAAATGATCGTTTTATCTCCATACAGACACCGGCGCGTGCGTACGTACCACTATTTCTATGTGTGTAGCATTTGATATCAGCTGTCTACATTATTACAAGATAAATAGGAATAGGATGGAAGTCATTTTATGATAACACACATCAATGTTATATTTATTAACGACTATTCATGTATTATTTAAAACAATAAGGTTCCATTACAGATGTATTCGCTCCATTAGCTAGACTATTTGACTGTCATTATTTAAATTTAATTGTAAGTGTGGAGCTTTTTAAGTAATAATAGATTGCATTGTAATATATTTATTGCCATACGATTTTTCTTTAAATTTAGATCCTATTATTAAATATTTTTTGTGTAATTCGAATTGTAATAAACTCACCGTACACCAATGATACACTAATATTGTAATAGTAGATAAATTAATTGAATTATTTTGCAGATTACTATTTTAAGAAAATCAAAAATGTAAATTCTCATCTTCACACAAACTAAACACATAACAAAAAAAAAACGAATAAGATAAAAGCCAACCTGTCAATAACATTATCATCGACATTGTTTTGAGTCGTTTAACGTATTCAAACGGCACATAATTCTGACACTCCAGAACTAAACGTACATAAATTAATCATTTACAATCAAACGACCATAAAAAGTTTGAAGAAAGCAAAATCTCATCGGTATTATCGTTTTATTTAAACGACGCTTGAGGCGGGTGGTCCGATTAGAGCCGGGGGACTGTCTTGTCCGGACCTCGTTTACATATTCCACTATATCGCGCATAAATTGTCATTACGACAATGATTCGGTGCGCCGTATCGATATCTGGTCTCGATTCTATCGATTCTTATACTCGGTCGGACGCCTCGTAACTATCGTGCATTGGGACATCTATTTATGCGTAATTTACTTTTTTCAAAGGTTCGAGTGGAGGCATCGCTTTACTCGTTCGTCCGTCACTTTATTGAAGTTTATCGGTTTATACGAGGATATTAACAGCGCGGGCTATGGGTCACGGCGCACGGCATACTAACTTTGAATCAGACTCTTGTTACCCGTATGTATAGTCGTTTAAAATTAATATTACAATGTGTATTAAAATTTATTCAACTTTTATTCTCTTCGTATTTTTATATAGACCACATTTACTGAACACACGTCGGTGGCTAGCTTCTGTTGAACAGGATCAGAAATAATCTTAAGAGTATCGAATAATAGTCGTCTCGATAAAAATAGCACCTTTGACGCATTCTCATAGAGTTGACAATGATGTCAAAGCACAAATACTTCTACGATATTGAGGTGATAATGTCCTGAAACTAATATTATCTAATAGGAAATCAATATTATCTTATAGATTGTTTATGACGTGCGCAATGTAGAGCACATGTCAGCATCGCGATAGAGGATCTGAAGGCACCTGCGCTACAATGCTACCCGCCGCAGGTTTCGATTCCTTCCTTATATTTTTTTTTTTTTTTTTTTTTTTTTTTTTTATAGCTTAGATGGGTGGACGAGCTCACAGCCCACCTGATATTAAGTGGTTACTGGAGCCCATAGACATCTACAACGTAAATGCGCCACCCACCTTGAGATATAAGTTCTAAGGTCTCAAGTATAGTTACAACGGCTGCCCCACCCTTCAAACCGAAACGCATTACTGCTTCACGGCAGAAATAGGCGGGGCGGTGGTACCTACCCGTGCGGACTCACAAGAGGTCCTACCACCAGTAATATTTATAAAATTTATATTATTATATTTATATTTATATTTATATTCTTCATAATAAGGTTTTTATGGCTTTCTAATTTTTTTGTTTTAACTTTATTCGCCATCCACAACTACCGTGGTTCTGAAATACGTATAAAAATAAAAGTTTATACAATTGGTACTATTGATTTTAAAATAGCCTAATGAAGAAACCAAACTAGAGATTTTGACGCGTATCCAAAAATTTCAATCAAAAACTTTAATTAATATTATAAAAAAAAATCTCATACGGACTCTGGGCTCTGTAGCACAAATACCTACTATCATTTTAGAGATATACATAATTTTTGGCAAGTTGCACCTACTCAAGAATTAAGCTTTACCTTGAATTATCAATTGTTTTCGTTAAAAATTTAGTAGATACTACTACATTTTGGATTTATGCTTATTTATTGCCTCTATAGGTAAACGAGCATATGGTCCACCTGATGGTAAGTGGTCACCTTCGCCCATGGACATCAGTAATACCAGGGACTCAATTAAGTCACTGCCCACGAAAGTATAAGCCAGTAACCCAAGAACCAGCACAGCACCATTGGATGGAGTATTTCGTTGTCGAGACATCCCTACAAACGTTTTGTACATCAAAATGCAAACTAGGCGCTTCGGTGACTTTCAAGTAAAAACTATGTCTGATACTCAGTACATTGACCCATTAATCCACTTAACAACTTACATAATGTCGTCGCAACGAGAATAACAAATGACAATTTATTTATTTGTAACACGGCATGTGTGATCGTCGTCTTTAATTATCACACTTGCAGCTCGTGCTTCGGGATATTGCATCGTCTTAACACTTTGTTTTACAGTTCACTTTTATTTGTATGAATGGTTACTTAAGATGTTTTAATGTTAGCTGCTCTGTACCTTTTTAAGCTTAGCGAGTATTATTTGAATCGAATGTCACGTAAATTGTTTTCGTATCATTTGTTTAATGTCAATTTCGATATGGTTTATTCTCCTTTTCATTTATTCTCACTTATGCCCTTTTGGTATATGATGATAAAAGTTCAGTTAAATTGTGGCGTTTATGTGTATCTGCTTGTTGAACCATAAATGTTAAAGTTGGACGCTAGTTGCGTGTTAAGTTTAGTGAATCGATAGACCAAGATACAATCAAAACATACTTAAATAAGTAAATTATGGTTATTTTTGTTTCCTTTCCTACATGTGCGCATTTAAGAATGCAAATGGTTGGAATTAGTCTATTTTTGATGTCCATAAATTTCCATATTGTTAATAGTAGAATGAAACGCTGTTTTCAAAATTTGTATTTGCTGGACTAATTAAGATTGTAAAATATGGAGCAGTTATGTTAATCTTGTTTTGTATGCAACGATAAGAATCATGAATTTGTAGGACTAGTATCTGCTTCACTATTAATTATTTGTCTGGCTCCATTATTAAGTTTCACGAGCGTATTTGTACTTATTGTAATCTGTAGCACTTAATTTTATAGTCGTTTTTTTTATTACCCTTGTTGACAGACGAGCACACGGCCCACTTGGTGGTAAGTGTTTATCGTCGCCCATGGACTTCAGCAATGCTAGGGGCAGAACCAGGCTGCTACCTACCGCTAAGTACTCTCCACAAGTCTCTTTTGAAGAAGGTTATGTCATAGCGCTCGGGAACGCCGTAGAGGGGAACTCATTCCAAAGCCGGATGGCACGTGACAAAAAGATATCTGTAGCCGAACTGTAGAGAGCGCAGTGGTTCTAGGTAGTATGGATGAACTCTACTGCGACGGCGGGCAGTGCGATGGTAAAAACGAGATGATGGTATCGTCTCAAACAATTTCTCAGAGCACTCACCATGGAACATACGGTACAAAATACAGAAAGAACGGAAATCCCTCCGCAGACCCAGAGGTTCCAAATGATCTATGAGAATGGGATTATCTCTCTCTCCTCTGTATAGGGTCACATGGAAGTAGCTGGTATTTGTGAGAACGGTTTAGAGGCCAGACTTGTGCTTTATAAAGTCTTTGTACAAGCGTGAAGTACCGATTCGCTCTGTTTCATCAAGGGTCGATTTAAACTTAAATTTAAACAATTTTACGACTTTGTGTTTATTTCATTGCCATTTTGATAAGTACACACATTATCTAATAAAGTTACTTTAAGCAGCTTTACGACAAGTGGTAATCTTTATTCAGTTCTGACAGTGTTCCGCTTAAATAAACAAATTTCAGCACCCTGTCATAGCTACATGAGTGATGCATGATCTAATTACCACAAGCAGTATTCAAAACTCGTTTAGTATGCACAAGTAGTGTAGTAACGACATTGATCCGATCCAAGCATGAAAAATCGCAACTTGATTCAATTATAAAATCGATCACATCCGAATACGATTTAAAACCAATGTCTCGATTTTGCACAACCGTATGAACCGATTACGAGTCCGATCACACGTTCTATTGTTTGGTCGTGTAACAACTTAACGGGGCTGGAGTTTTGACATTCTTACATTTTTATGTTAATATTAAATTTGTGGTTTCAATTAACTAGTTTATTTATATTTGTCCCGGGCGGCCATGGCGTGTCTTGAGTAGAATAGAAGTGTCGAGCAATTTCTAGATACTCTTCGACCGATGATGAGTGTCCCCCCACATGCTAGTCTTTAAGTTACGTTAATACGTTTTCCAACTAACGCGCAATACATACATAGGGACGATAAATAAAATACATTTTTATGTAAAATCCATTAGTGTCCATATATCATTTATTTGGACCTGTGGTAATAATTAAATAAAATTTTGCAAAGTACATATACGAATGTATATTAAAGTAAACGACTAGAGCTCATTGAATAAAAACTCCTCGATCAGCTTTTAACCAATGTAAGCCAATATGTGCCATTATTATGTACTGAATTATTGAAGATTTGCGCGATTGAATTGAGAAGGACAGCGTTGGGGGCGAGCCGGGACGTCCGCTACAACTTGTAGCGCGCTTCGTACTTTGTAGAGTTGCTAGAATACTTGCTAATAGCTTATACTGATTCTGTTTTGTACGCTATATAAATTGTCGTATAATAAGAGCTACGAATATTTAAATGTATCTATAAGCGGTTCATAGTAGTTTGAAGTCGTCGTGGCCTAAAGGATAAGACGTCCGGTGCATTCGTATGTAGCGATGCAACGGTGTTCGAATCTCGCTGCCGGGTACCAATTTTTTTAATGAAATACGTACTCAACAAATGTTCACGATTGACTTACACGGTGAAGGAATAACATCGTGCAATAAAAATCAAACCCGCAAAATTATAATTTGCATAATTACTGGTGGTAGGACCTCTTGTGAGTCCGCACGGGTAGGTACCACCGCCCCGCCTATTTCTGCCGTGAAGCAGTAATGCGTTTCGGTTTGAAGGTTGGGGCAGCCGTTGTGACTATACTGAGACCTTAGAACTATATCTCAAGGTTTGTGGCGCATTTACGTTGTAGATGTCTATGGGCTCCAGTAACCACTTTACACCAGGTGGGCTGTGAGCTGGTCCACACATCTAAGCAATAGTATCTAACATAACTCTATCTCGGCGTGACTCTGAAAGCACAGTTAAGTCTTAAGCAGTGTGTGCTTAGATCACTAAATAATCGGACCTAATACTCGTTTACATCGCAGATACAGAACAACCCCAGTGTACGTTGAAGCCAGCACCGTACTCACTGATAGCCTTTTGTCTTGGCTGCGGCCACTCGTCACACACAGTTTATTGTTATATCCTCAAGATCATGATTAACGTAAAAGCTGCACTAAAAGAACGTGATTATTTTATTGAAAAAATACGTTTTTTTTTAAACTTATTGAAATGCTTCAGTTGTAGTTTAAAAGATCAAAAATCACATCGTGTAATTTTAAATGAGGGCTGGCGAGATGATCACCATAATGTACAGTCGACTGTCGGGCCGGTGCAGCGGTGCAGCGGCTGTGGATGAGAAGATCGTATCTGATCTCGCATTTCACGAGCGTCTCCCGTTCTCGGAGAGCAACGGTTTATTTTGATTTTAAGAAATTTGTACAGAGATGTTTTTTCGTGAACTGCGCAAGATCTGTGATAGATTTTGTTAAAATCTAAAAATGTGCATCAAGCGTTTGCTATTTGACATAATTGTACTATTCACTAGTACTTGCTACTTCAAATACTTATTGTATTACTTCATATTTTGTAAAACACTAATCTATGACAAAGATAGATGAAAGATAAATAATAAAGATACTTAAGTGAAAACGGCTTAGATCTAATTTACAGTACACGCATCGTCGAACCACCTCTTTTAAATATCGTTCGTATTTAATATGGTCAAATAAATTTTATCATCTCTATAGAGTTCAAACACGTGTCGGTCGATCTGTGATCAAATTCAATTGGGCACCGGAACGGGGTGGGACGTTAAATTTGTCAAACGATATCCGAGCGTCTAGTGCGTGTTGGCACGGCTGTCGGTATCGTGGGTTCGAATTAATCGATTGTTTGTATAACGAAACAGTTAAGATTTTTCTGTGTAAATGGGCGAAAGAACTCACTCATGTAGTTAGATGGTTCCTGAAACCCGTAGACATCATAACGTGATTACTGTCCACAGGGAGGAACAGCTCTAAAATATGGTGAAGGCGACTGACTACCTTAAGGTATGCGGTACTTACGTTCTAATGTTTATCAGTCGAGAGTTGGTGTACCGAATCACAGCAGTTAAAAATAACTGCCTGAATGATTTTGATCTGATTTTGGAATGGTGAAATTATTTAGATCCAGAAGCAATGGTGACCACTTACGATTATGGTCACGTCCTTACGGTTCCATCAGATCCAACAACTCTTGCATTAGACGTCCTAAGCTCTCACGATAGGAGCAGGCTTAGGGACCCCGGTAACCGTACTCGTCGAACTCGACAAAGAGTTCGCCGTGCAACCTAACCCATGCACCAGCCCGCTGAGTTTCTCGCCGGATCTTCTCAGCGGGTCGCGATTCCGACCCTTCGGTAGATTCATTCGCGAAGCAATTGCTCTTGAGTTGTTAAGTCTCCTTCGGAGGCGCTCGGGCAGCTGCTAGCAAATCCCACCCCTCATGGCTAAGCCTTTGCGCGTCCACCTGTCCTGGTGAAACTAGAAGGGCCTGTGGGCCACCAGTGATGCCTAATTCATAAAAAAAACGATTATGGCTGTGTCTAGTGGAATATCCAAAGTTCTATTAGAAAGCTCAGCTAAGAAGCATGAGCTTGTATTACTTACACAAACACGTCGCACGTGTGTTTACTATTTACACCACTTTATAAACCGTTATAGTTTGCAAATACCCCGGTGTAGACAATGGATCTACGTGTCTACGTGTCTCGTGATCTTAATTATTCTTGTTATTGACTTAACGCATATTTTGTAGAATCGAAGTCAACTTAACTGCTGTTAGCATCGCTTGTTGTCTGTGGACATCAATTTTATTAATAAATATTATAAATTGTGAATGGAAATTGCATTCTACATTTTCCGTTTACTAATTCTATTAATTAGATACTAACTTGCTTAGTAATAGTCCAATTTTATACAACTCTATCTAAATATAGAAAATATGTGAATATAAGAGATATCAGCCGCTGAGAAAAACAGCGGTGCCAATACAAAATAAAGCTCAAAACATTATGATGTTACATAACACTTACATTAATACCCTTTTCTGAACTTCTAACCCGAAGGTGAACAAGCAACGCGACCTTTCTACTTGAAATAAAAAGATCGACGAGCCGCCCGGGCGGGGGTCGCGGCGGGGTGCAGCGGGGGGGAGCGGTGGACTCTGCGCGAAATGCCAAATCAATCACAATTCGGCACACGTTTGTTTTGTAACGTTTAACTTGTTATACTGATATTCAAATCATAAGGTGTCTGGCTATTTCGGCCTGTGCTAAGAAAAGACATCAACGCGTGCACATTATATACGTACATATTTTAGTTGGCATAGTCAATCCGAATTGTTTTTACGAGTGCTCATGACTAGCCAGTTGTGTTGATATTATTAAGGCGCGCCGATAAGTGGACCACCAATGAATTAATTTAAAACAAAGTTTCACTAAATTTCCCCGATGAATGAGTTCGTCGACTATCGAGGAGATGTCCGTTATTAATAACTAAAATATTGAACTAATTAATGATAATAGTTTGTTGGATCCGTTGTGACTGTTCCGACAGAGCGTTTAATGTTGCCGCCGGCTTCGACCCGCGACGCGAGCTTTACGAACATTAATGACTCAATCAATTCTTTATTGGGCGTCATTAAAAGAAATTATTTCGCGTGTTCTATGATTATAAATATTTCAATATTAATCAAAAACTCAAATTAAATAATTATAAATATTTCTTATAATTAGGTAAAAGTCAGTATCGGCGAGATTAAAGCGAACTAGGTACTATATCGGAATCAAAAGTCGATGTATGTAACCAGTTAAACCATTATTGAGTGGAGCGGCATGTGTGTACAGGTGTTTGATTTATTTCTCTGTATTCTGTGGTACTTTGAGGTATATAAATGTGTGTAATATATGTATATTATAAAGTATTCTCTGATGATTGATGAGCGACCTCCATCATCCACCCTAGCACTAGCACTCTCAGCAGGATTACTTCAGTTGTTGTCGTGACACATCCTTTGTACCAAGCACTTAGTAACGGATGCCGCAGCCGACGGACAGCCCGTGGTGAAGTGTCCCACTAATCATGAGATCATGATTGTATTGTAAAGCTGCTCATAGCCTTTATCTTGCTTGCTTGCTCGATGGCTTCGCGGCAGGAACAAGCGGACTCCGGTTTGCAACCGCGCCAGCTCGCAATGCACCCAATCACCTCTTGTGAGTCCGCGCGAGTGGGTACCACCACCCTGCCTATTTCTGCCGCGAAGCAGTAATGCGTTTCGGTTTGAAGGGTGGGGCAGCCGTTGTCATTATACTCGAGACCTTAGAACTTATATCTCAAGGTGGGCGGCGTGTTCACGTTGTACATGTCTATGGGCTCCAGTAACCACTTAACACCAGGTGGGCTGTGAGCTCGTCCACCTATCTAAGCAATAAAAAAAAAAAGAATATGATAGGTAACAGGTAGTCAGCTAACTAGTGGCAGTCGTGGGCTAGTTACCCGGGCCGGGCGACTGTATGTCAGGAAGCAAAAAGTTTGTGTGTAAAAGTAGGAAGTTTGTATTTAATTAAACGTTTTTTGCTGTTCACAGTTCATGGTAATGAGATCGATGTTAATTATTTAATCTACTTCGTTATTGCAGTAATGATTTTAATGTATAATGCTTTGTATTACTTGTTGATATTCGTAACGATGTGTTTGAATTGTGAGTTCTGTTTCTTCTGTTCTTGTCAAATTTGTCCAGACAGGGAGAGCAATGTAGAGATTGGAAGTGAGCGTAATGCGTTTTTATAGAACCCCCCTAAACCTACATCAGGGTGGCGATTCCGCTGGCATTCTTCGTTTAAATTTCTCTCTCTGCACACAATGTACTCTCTTTTCACTTCATCTCTCTTATTTTATACTCATCATTAGTGATTTTGTGAGACGCAATCATTTTCATCTTCATGTTAGTACAAGACCGATTGCTCGAGCTGTATGACGCGGACAGATTCCATCTCCAAGATTCTTCTCTATTCTTTACCGTTCAATATAAAAAAGTATAAAAAATATTTTGCAAACCTATTTTTTAGATGTCTTCCTTTGTATGTATCAAAAACCCTAATCTTTAAACAAATTTAGCTTTTAAACTTGCATGGCTCCAACGCTCGGAGTGGTTGTTAAAGTCTGCAATAAATAAGGCTCACACATGTACTTTATCAAAAATTTCATACCGTTATACCTTCGGTGTATAACTAACCGAATCGGCGAGTGGATCCCACGACCCCGGACGCATATCACCGCGCTGTACAACTATATTTCCTAATTCAGCGCAATGTGAAATCTATCCAGTTTGAAATAAAACCTATAATCGACTCAGCAAAAAACCGCATCCATTGAGAACCGTAGTCTAGCACTGGAATAACACAACACCTACGTCGAAGTTTGTGTGTAGTGAATGAGAGTAGATTGCAGTTTAATTTAAAACGTATTTAGTGAAGATAAGGTGTGGTTTCGGTTGTGTGTGGTTTTGAGTGTGAGTGCATTGACCAATATTAGTAGTGTACTGGAAGATGGGAGGTCGCGGTCGAGTCGACAGGTGACGCGTCGCGATGCGCCTCTGTTGCGCGTGTGTGTGTGAATGTCAGAGTTTATTTATTAGTCTGTGCGCACAATGAGTACAAACATCTTTAATTTAAATAGTAAAGTACCAGAGCAGTGCCTCATAGGCGGGTCAAATATTCGTGACGAAGATCTACGAATGCTCGCACTTGAAACTTTATTAGTCATTTATTGACAACATCAATGGCAAGAACTAAAGCTTGTGGATCTGTATTCTTCAAATTTAAATATAAACACAGTTTCACTCGAACCATATGCTATGAATTTTAATTAACGTAATAAATTTATTTTACAATCCATTTTAAATATTTTAATAACACTAATTTATCAGTAAGACTAGCTGTCATGTTTCAATAAAATAATAATTTGCGAAATTTCACTATTCAAGATTATAATCTGAACGTAAAAAGTAACACTAATATTTCACGAGGTGCTAATTGTGATCTTGATGAGTTTAATTAAAGTTCAATGATATCAAACGAATACCGGTCCACTCCGACATGATAACGTGAGCGCGGTACTCCTCATTATTTAAGATCTAAATATTGATCTTGTATAAAATAATCATATTGTCATTCGGCTGTTATCCTACTCTTCAAACTAAAGTATAAGGTTTTAATATGTCAGAAGTAGACAGTATAGTGGAATCGAGCCACTGAGGCCAACACATACCTATCCCGCTGTAAGAGCACATCTGGATGAACAGTAACTGGGAACAAGCCACGTACGGTCGTCAGACCCCAAATTAGGATTCTCTGTGTTATACGAACCAGAGTCTGACATGCACACTTATATTCGTTTAAATATAGACATGTATAGATAATAAATACTCAGACGAAGAGCAAACAAACCTGTTCATCACACGAATGTTTGCCCGATGTGGGAATCGAACCCACAACCTTCAGTGCAACGGTCAGGGTCGCTAACCACCGCACTCAACCTTTTTCAAAGCACAACACTTCCCAAAAAAGGCTCCCATCTCAGGTTCTTGCTATATCTAGTCATTTTGACGTACACGACATACTATAAATTAATAAGAAACAATGTTACCAACCCATAACTCGGTGTACCCTAAGCTCGGCGTGTGACAGTGCGCACGAGTGGACCGAGCTGCAGGTGGATGTGTGCTGGTGTGCGTGAGGTCAATGTATTCGTACAGCGTGCGGGTGTGTGCGGGTGTAGATTGTGTCTTGTTTTATTCTAATGTTGTGCACGGAGACGAAGATCTTTGCATTTCATTCATTTGACGTAGCATTTTATCACTTTACTTCGACAAATGCAAGACATACTCACAAGCACTCATATCAATTACATAGTTTGAGCATATTCTGTTTTCGTTAATGGGTACAACGTGATGTCCTAATTGATGTCCGACTAATATAAATCTATACACTTTTCAGTGAAATTACTTCCTTAAATTTTATTTAATTGTCAGATCACACCCACTCAAATTTAATTCCGCGAAATATGATCACGAGCGCTAACGTTAACAAATAGTCGATTTGCAATGTTTCGAACTTATTAAAGGTAATAATGGGTATGTTTAGGCACCGCTAGAGTAACGTCGGTATGAATGGTACTCAATAATAATTTCGCCATGTAAGAAAAGCATACCATCTTACAATAAGCACGGCGCCTTCAATGAGTCTCCTGTGACGTTCCAAAACACGTTACACTGTGGGATGAGGCTCATATAAGACAATTAAGTTTTGTTCCTAACATTGACAGCCTTAATTAGAGGAAAAAATCCCCTGAAAAAAAGAGAAGAGTATTTTACAAAAACAATGATAGCAACATTTCCCAAATGTCAAATAGTACCGTGTGAATAAGTTACTGTATCGTATACAGACCATTTCATCTAAATAACAAAATGTCACATTGTGAAACAACAATTGCAAGTAAAGTTACACACTGTAAGTCTTGTAACATCTCAATATAAAACGCAAACTAACAGTAACGATTACTTTGTGTTTTTTGCGCAACCAGTTGTTATAGATCTGTTCTCGCCTTTACGTCGGCTCTATTATTGAGATCTGAAGTGAGCAGGGTGATTCTTAGAATAGTTTCGCGAGCACACATTTTTTAATCTCGCATACTTCAATTTTATTTTGGTTTCGGAAGATCAAAATGAAACTACAATATACCTATCTAATTTTTTGCGTAGAGGGATCTCGAAACCTCAGTTAAGCACCAGACCGTTCCATGAGACTAAAAGTAAGATTACTCGTGGTCTGTGCCATTACAATAATAATATCTAATATTATTGTGGGCTTCATGATGCGTGCTAATGTAAAAATCAGTAATTTCCTTTCTTTATTACCTTTTTAAATTTTTTTGAGTAAGTGACAGAGATATATTGTACTAATGCTAGGTCCTACTAGTTGTAGTAGTAATTTAGTTGAAACAGTGTTGGGTGAAACAGTGTAAATCGTAAATATATTTCGTTTATGTACGTACGTAAACCATGTTTCAAAACAACTCTACAGAGTAGGAGAATCATCGAAAAAAGAGGGGAACCGCATATCATCATAATATCAAAGAGAACAGTAGAAAAGAAACAATTATTGTCAAACTGATTCTTGAGGAATCGACCTCGTGATACAATTGTTAATAATCAGTAACATTGAACAAATAACAGTGATCCGTACGTAACGGTGTTAAGCTACGTTTTTGTACAACACTTTCACTTGTAAGTTCCCACGATCGTCTGTCATTAAAGCTTTTTTGTTTTCGTGCTTTATGATTGCTTCGAACTTTTCGGAGTTGTAGCGGATAGTATTAATTGGAGCAATTGATGTTATTACGAGTTGTAAAATGTTTTTGTAATTGTTGTTTTATTATTAAGTAGTCGATAGACAAACGAAACGGCGATACGATTTGTGAAATAACGAACGGGAGATGATTTTGTAATTTTATGTCTTGGATTATGGTTTCCTAATCGGGTATACGATGACTATATGCTGTAAGCGAGAAGCATACATGACAATCAGAATTTAACAAATCAAGAGTACAGGATGCAGCTTCATAAAGCGCGCTCGAGTATCGCATTCATACACATCACTCAAGGACACGAAACCTCAAAACCTGCAGGACCTGCTATCCTGCGAGTATCCGCCTGCTGCTGACACACTACTGTCGTGCTCTTTGTACACAAATACGAAAGTGCTTACGACAAACCATAGCCATCACAAACGTGAATGTCACCACCTTCATTGAGACGTGAGGTCTATTTTCAATTGCAAAGTATAACGGCCATCCTTTCCTTTAATCCACATTACTTCTGGAAGCAAAATCAGTCGGGAAATATGTTTAATGTACGTAAATGAGCCTAACTTTTGTGATTTATTTGTTTTGTGTTCAGAAAGATCCAACGATCAGAACAACTTTTGAGGAAGGGGGGAAGAAGCCCAATTTTAGAGGAAGAGGAAGAAAAATTGATGGATTGCGTGAAAGACGATATGTGTAAGAGAGAGTGAGTGAAGAAATGGTGAGAGAAAGAGTCAGGAGTACGGAAGGACAGAACATGTTGCGCCGACCTCAGGTGACTGGAGAAGGGCAGAAGAATGATGATGAAGTCCAACGATTAGAAAATAAGAAAATATATCAAGTGATCAATTTCTCAAGTAAAACTAAATATATTAAAATAAAAACGAATGCACATAAATCTATATGCAAATAAATAATAAACATCTTACAACAAATTAATTTCCATCATTTAGCAAAATACATATTAGAAATTTTAGATTATACATTATCGTTACCTTTAATTTATTCATGTCGCCTTTTCGCAATTACAAATATTATTAAAACACAACAAATTGTTTACAACGATTGCACTCCCCTAAATATTTGAAATCATTGACAATAATTCAACTACTTATGCTAACATTAAATAAATAGGAAAAAAGTAAATCAACCAAAATTAAAGCTTAATAAAAAGCAAGCAAGAAAACAATAAAAACAGTTAATAGTGACTTGAATCAAACTCAAAGACAACAAGCTATAAAAAACTAGATAGTCGAATAATAATAGAAATGTCGATGAATATTTTGTTACCATCGATTCAACTATATAGAGTTGTTGCAATGCTCACGACGGGGGCAAGCGTTTGACCAGAGACGACCTAGAGACTGCTCTACAAGATTTCATCGCACCATCAGCGTACTCGACGAATGGCTTCACTGAGCCCTGATATTGCCGATATCCATGAGCATAGGTAAGTATGCCAAAAGAGGGAAGCACACAATTCGGGTTTTAAAAATGTATACATAATTGTAAATATCACCCGAAATCCCTAAATATAACCGGAAAAACAGCCTGTAACTATTTTAGAGAAGCTATCTACCTAACAATGCATCTACAACATTGCGGACATGAAGCCTTTATATCGAAACAACAGCAGAGATGTCGCATATATTTACTTAAATAGATAAATGTATAGATAACAAGAGTGCATTTATTTTACTTAAAACTTCTATAAAAGTAAACATTGATGTCAATTTGAAAGCTCATATTATTATTTAATCGTGGACACACGCTTGCCTGTCGTTAACTTTTATAAAAAGCCGTCGGCTCTAAAAAGGGGAACACCGAAAAAAGTAAACGTTAAACGAACGGTAACCGTCGCTGTACCGACGGATACATGTTATAATTGTGTATCGAACGACCGCTAATACATTGTAATTACACCATACACGGTCATTAATGCTGTGCTTTATAATTTAGTTTAATATACTACTAATAGAGAGATAGAGCCATGGGAACTTTGGTAAAGCACCGGCTCTACCAACAGTTGCTCTTTTTCTATGTCGGATTTTGTTGATCAATATAAACATTTTGAACCTTTTTGGCGAATAGTTTAGACGTTTTCATATAAACTCTGACCGTAAGTGATGGCTCGTTGTAAGTCTAAATAGCCTCAAAATTTTCAAGACAAATCCTCCGCGACTTCGAACCATTAACAAGCAGATTAATGATACTAGTCCATGCGCGTCTACATCAGTACTTATAATACATACATTTTATTGGTTAAATTTTATTCATGATATTATTCTATTGTCGTAGAATTATTAAAAAAAGTGAAAAATTCCGTCTAATATGTATATCAGACTACGACCGCTCCTAAAGTTCGAGCTTTTCGACACCGGACCCCGGCATTCACCCGGCAGGCCGTCAGTTTTATTTTCCTGAATTACTTTGTCAATATTGGCCTAGAAAAGTTACTCCAAAAAACATACAAGTTGTTAAAGCATTGATAATTATTATAATCCCCCACACAGACACAGATATTCACACACAATCAATCCCAAGAAATTTCATCACGCAGACTCGACATTTAAATTATTAGGCTTCCGACTCAAAAAATATATAATTATGCCCGACAAAAATATCATTAACACTAGACAATGATCGTCAGATTAAAATGAGGATGCTGTCATTATAATGATGTTTAATCATTAAATACGATCGGGTGGCGACGTCATATATAATTTATCATTAGTGTATCTCGGCGGAGATAGAATCTGTGAAATGTAATGGGTGTTGGTAGCGGCTACTGAAATATTCGATGCCTTGAGCGATTCGTGATTTGTGAGACGTTTTAATAATATCACGTCCAACGTGAGCAGAATTACGTCTTCCATTTAGGGTTTTGGTGTTATGCCTTTTCCACCTCATGTCAATTGTTTAACGTGACCCAAAATATAATCTTGAATCTTTAAATCAGGTCCCAAAAGTTTTGAAAGTGTACCTAGACCTACACTTTAAGACTATTCAGCTAAGATTCGTCTATGATATTGACAAATGTCACTAAGTTGTCAACCGTGAGCACTCATGAATCGCAACTTCACATTCTGTACAGATGAGTTCATGGCCACCACATTTATTTGTATGAGTTACAAAAAAGTAGAGATAGGTAATACATTGTCGAAGCTGTTGATTCTGCTCGCGAAGCTATGTCGAGTCCATGGACCGCTACCCAGAATAGCACGCCACCCCGCACTACAGCGCAGACATTTTACATTAACAATTATAGTTTTTCGCAATTAACAAGGAATACTTGACAAGCCATAATGATGCTAAATGTGCATAACTAATAATAGCTATTTTAAAATCCATTTCGTTAAGAGCTAACTTAAACGATAACGTCGAACGTTCATCTATCATCATAATATCAATTTTATTATCTCAGTTTAATTATTTATTGATGATTTTAATATCAGCTGTTGATCTTACATAAAATTGTTGGATCGCTTTGATGTGCCGCCTTTATAATGGGCAGATAAACTAACATTAAAGTGTGTAGTAACTTTACATTTCGAAGTCGTCCAATAGAGCCCTGACGCCCGAACTCTACCTAACAGTATTCACTTACAAAACGGCTTTGAGCGTACTGGGCCGATCTTGTTGTGAGGATTTAATGTTATAGAACAAACAAGCGGCCGGGGCCAGTCGGCGGCACGCTGCGACTCTGGTCACATCATAATGTGTCAGAGATATGTTTTTTTTTTTATGATTGAAAGATTACTGGTGGCCCGAAGGCCTTTCCAGTTTCACCAGGACAGGTGGGCGAGCAAAGGCTCAGCCAGGAGGGGTGGGATTTGCTAACAGCTGTCCAGTTATAGTTATGGGTACCTCGTAACTATTTAGTTTCGTAGAGCAATCTCGAGGTAGCATTTTTTCTAAGTAGGTTCCAGGATGCTCGTCGAAGCTAGCCTCGCTTATAAATCTCCATCCTATTGGTGATTAAAACTGTTCAACCTCCCTGTTCCCCGAACACCAATAATAACTTCAGTGCTTTGTAGAAGGCTTGGAAGATATGAGAATTATGCCCAATTACGAAAAAGTGGTTTTAATTATGAATTGTTCCCAAATACAGTAGTAAGTAAAGTAAATAAATCGTATGTTACGAATTAAAACGCATAGCAGATTTGAAAAGACGATTTGACGATACAGGTTCGGCGCGGAGCAGTGAGGTGGGTTTTAATTTCAAATCATCATTCGTAAAACATCAGGTAAATTTGAATGTTAATGTGAATATGCTGAAGGAACAAAAAATAAACTAATATTATTTAGTTGTATTGAATCAAATGTTTCATTACGGTAAGTGGTCCCGGCGGTTGTTACTTTATAATATCCAATTAACGATAAGACACGCTCGAATTTCAATAGACGAACTGACAAGCCGAAAAATCATAATAAATGTTTTATATTTTATACGTTGGAAACAATTACTTGCGGACGTATTGTGGATTAAGCTATGAGCGATGAACAGGAATATCCAAATCAGTTGTGCACAAGCAAATACGTAAAGTAATGTCGCAATGAGCATTTTTTCCGCATCTGCTCCTGCCTATGATTATTGATATTAATCCCGAACAACACATATATATGTGACATTCCGAAATAATATCATAAAAAAATTAAATGACACCTCACAGATAACTGAAGTAAAATTAAAAAAGTTAAGAATTTCGAGAATCGTTCCAAATAGTTGCTTGAAATGCATAGGCATTGTTGTGTGGTCAACAATAACTCTAAAAGGTTTTATTTATTGAAACGTTCGGTTTAAAGATTGGAAAATAGATAGAGCTTAAATTCGACATTAGATCGCTTACGCTTATGACTTAATGTGCACTCGCTGAAGTTCGTAGGTAGCCCGCACTCGGCGCGTATGATTGATATTAAATTCGTAACGAATTGTAAAGTGATTTTCTGACAGCCAATATTTATTAGAAAGAATTCACATCGATGTGTTTTTCAATTTTTCCCATTATTACAGCCGATGGTTAATTAATATTGCTATATTATTATCTTTGCAATTTCAATTTATTAATTGAAGAACATCAATACAAATATGTCACGTTTTTAGTTTTTACAAATTGAAATCACTACGTCATGTCAACGACAATCACAAGTAATGTTTTATCTTTTTTTATGTTATTGCTTAGATGTTAATATCATGTAAATTATTATCTTATTGACTACTATACCGACCTGGGCGGAGTACTGTCGTATTGGAGGAGTGCGACCCATGAAGTAGTGTACTGGGGAGGTAGGAAGCATCGGCTAGACGTGAAGCGAAATTAATGCATTTGATTGAAATTAATGCATACATTTTCATAAATAGCATATTTTAAATAAACAAACATAAATAAGCATAATAATAAGCATTTTTAAGCAAACATAAATAACATTTTTTTTTATCATTAATTGACCACGATCTCTTTCGTTTGCGCAATGCACTAACTCCTATGCAAACAACCGAGAATGAAGTGTACCACAATAAGTTCGCACGTTACCGAATGACCGTGGGTTGTTGCGAAACCTGCAGTTTTATTCTCTTTATACCTCGAATAGAACTTTAAATTAATATTTTTATAATAAGGTACTTCGTTCCTATCCGGTGTCCCACGACACCACACGTTTTTTTTTATAAGTGACAAATCTGTTTATACAATACAACTGAGACTCTAGCCTCTATCGTCATGTCATGTGGATCTGTGACTGTGGGCCCCGGCACCGAACACTTCAATAAACGTACAACTCGTTCACCCATCCAGAGCAATCAAAAGGAGTTTGTTGTTCAAATGTTTTAATTCCGTATCAGTTATACACATATCTAGTTAATAGTATAAGTAAGTACATCTTTGAATGAGTAGGAAAGTATATAAGTATTATCTATGTACAGATTCATTACGACCTGTGCATACTCTGCTTGACTGCCTTTTTGCATTATTAATATTATTTAAAAAGTCACACAAGTGTCGCCCCGCTAAAGTGTCCTTTCTTGATAAATGTCAGCATAATAATATGTATATCGACCTTTATCTGGATCTACTAATATGTATCTGAATCATAATCTCGACTCCGTTCGTTTCGTTGATAATGTAAAGTGTAAAACTCTAAGTGATTGTTCATGTAATGAGGACAGTCTTGTGGCCTCAATTGTCGTTACAATAAATTCAATTTCAATTGTTATCCATTAAAAGGAAACTTTGATAAACTACTAGTTTTAAGAACAAATAAATCTATTTGAATACTGGTTAATTGACGTTATTACCAAAACGTAATTGCTATGAATAGAGTCGTGTGGTTGCTAAGCAGCGGCCGCGGGTGGAGGCTACTCGTCTTCTGCGCCTCGAGCCATACTTTCGAACTTAAACTCCTTTTAATTTTAAAATGACTTACGGCATATTAATTGTACGTAAGTAGTTATGTCCGCCCGTGACTTGTTATTTATAGTTTTTTGTGTGAGAAAGAAGAAAGGTGTAATATTTTTCTGTGTTGAGCTCTAGATATTTCTGTATCACACCAAGTAAGCAAGAATATTGATCAGTCGTGCTATGTCCTCTAGCTACTCTATTAAGTATAAGGCTAATATTAAGCTGCTAGGCTTGTCGACCAGCACTCCGTTGAACCATGAGGCACAGCTTTATTTATTTCCAAAGGTAAAATAACTTGAAGATAATCCGTAATTCCAGGAGGATACAGTATTAGTAGAGAGTAGAGAGTATTAAGCGGTAGGCAGCGGCTTGGCTCTGTCCCTGGCATTGCTGAAGTCCATGGGCGACGGTAACCACTCACCATCAGGTGGGCCGTATGCCCGTCTGCCTACAAAGGCAATAAAAAAAAAATAAAAAAAAATACAGGGACAGTTTGAAAACATCGTACTTACCTACCACATCTCCCCGCTATCAGCAAAAACACAAAGAACCAACTTAAACTGAAATAGACTTACAAATTATTCAACTCTACGATAATAATCAAAATTATGATCCAATTACTTTGAAATGATAAAAGTGACGTCGAGTAGAATAAAAGTGATTTTGTGGGCAGAAGTGAAATAATCTAATTAAATATCTAAATCGGGCGAGGCTCGATGGGCACCGTTATCTCGGACTGAATATCTAGCGTTACTGTGGGCTGTGGCGCGCTCAGAGCAGAGCTAATGCAGAGGCGACACTCACGAGCAACGTGATGGCGAATACGATGCTGTCAAGCTCAAACAGGGTTCGTCGTGTCGTCGAAGAGTTTTCATGATTGTCAGCTTATCGAGAAGACATTAACATTATTAATGACAAGAACGATGTTTGCGCAATAACCACGTAGTTGTTTAGGTAAGCAGCTATTAGGTGATATTTTGTACAAATATTGTCGCACAGATATGTACCGTCCTGCCTATTTCTGCCACGATATAATTTTGCGTTCTAGTTGGAAAACCATCATCCATCAGCCATCATCAGTCAACGTCTACTATTGAACTAAAACTTCTATCTCATATCTCGAGTAGGAGACAGTATACATAATTGTTGGGTTACATAACCACTCAATACCTCGTTAAGCCACGTGCGCAATAATAAATAAAAATACGCTATCTCTCTTCGCTCCGCTCACGACTGTGACAGCGCACTAGGTTGGCATGGAGTAACCTTTAACAAACTTTAGATAACGCTTTACTTATGGTGTGCTTATGGTGTCGATTAATGACCTCAACTGTGCACCGGTATTTTTATGGGACGTACTTTTGTGTATCTGTATGTACGAGTGTATGTATGTATATAGTTGGCCCATTGCTCTCGAACGCTGTGTCGTAATATACGCGTTCGTACATTTTATATTTTGTGTGTGTATTTGTGCCTAATATTGAGAGCTTGAGACTTTGATCTCATATCACAAACTGGACGGTGGCTTCACGTGGTGATGCGAAACGTTCTTCAGACGAAGTTTGTGAAGAGCGAGTGCTCTGACCGCTACGTACCGCCGAGGACTATGTCTGCTGCGGAGTAGGGGCAAAACCCCACTTAGATTGCATTACTGAAGTCCATAAGCGAAGATGATCACTCATCATAAGGTGGGCAGTATGCTCATGTTGTTTGATAGTCTCTCATTCTGGAAGCGACCTCTAATATACATTAGTTACTGTCGGCCTAATTAGACGAACTTCAACTTCGTCTAATTAGGCCGTAGTCGTAAAGTTAATCTAGACTGGAATAGTCGTTATACACATATTTCGGAAAGTTAAAAAATAATAGTAAGTCTTCAAAATATAATAATAAAATGATTCTAGAATTAAAATGAGTAAAATATTGGAGACATTGTCGAACAGTGCATAAGATGAGTTCAGATCCAACAATTATTGTAATTCCAAAATAAATAGAAATCAAATACAGGAATGACCTGTATTTACATATAACACTTGATTGAGTGAGAGGTCAGTGCAAGAGGTGATCGCCCTCAGTGTCCCGACCCGACCCCACAATAAACCCACAAATTCCATTACCTCGTGATAAGGCACGATAAATTTGTAGTATTGAACTCAGAGACGTAAATCTCCCATACTCTTAATAATACAAAAGCCGATGTTTACTTTCTCAATGACAAATTGTCGTGAAGCTAATTTCGATTCTATACAACTTGAGATGGAGTTTCAATATTGTTAATTTCATATTATACATATGTTTTGTTTAACGGTTAAAAAAAGCTTTACAATTCAAATCCTCACTCGCTTAAACCGATAATATCAGTCTAATTTTTTTTTTCTATTATCTATTTTTTCAATCAATTATATTTTTGTTTCTAAATCCATCAATCTCAATTGACATACAATAAAACCCAGCAATTCAATATTCAGTTTTCCCAGTAGTCTGTTCATTGAAGGAAAGTAATAAAAATAGGAATACTTAATTAAACTAACTTAAAACTAAAAGAAAGTAATAGAAAAAAGACCAGCGGTGTATTATTTTTTGCCTTACAGAATTACAGAGTTTCGTTAGGTTTGTGTTGTTAAAATTTTTATAGGGATGAATAATTTTAAGAAACATTAACTGACTTTCTGTCACGTTTTTACCTTCAAGCCACGAAACCGATTGTGGGGCGCCTCCCAGAGCACTCTCTGTACCGCCGTTGATTTACTGGCAGAGAATTCGTTAGACACTTGGTCCACCACTATACTTTTGTGTATAAAAATAAAGAAATAAAAAACAGCATGGAAACAGTTTGAACTTTGAGAAAAAATACAATCTACATTTGATTCCATTGCTCGAGTACGCTATATAAGCGTAGTAGACACGGATAAAACTGCGGGTGGCAAGCTAGTACAGAATAAGAAATTTAAGCTATTAATTAATTGTTGGTGCTGCTGGTAGATAATAAAGAAGTTATTTAGTAAGTAATGTGTCATTGAAAAAGATATTTTACTAGTTTAAAATTAATGTTATTTCTTGATAAAGCACGTGAAATAAGTAATATTATTGTTTCTTGGTATATTAAATTAGGCAAAATACCAAAACTAGGTCTCTATAAGCTTAAATTAAAAAATACGCGTTTTTCTGCTTTTGGGCTGTGTACATTTCCCATAGTGTCACTCGGCCAGTCTACAATGACCTAACAATAAAAATGGCCACCACAAGTGTATTACGAAATAAAAGGTCCGTGACACAAGTCACTGACGCACGCGATAATAGATTTTATCGTAATCGGTATTATATCGATAATGTTATACGATTTCTCGATTTATTATTGTGATTCAAGATTACAGTTACTCTGTGGAGATACTAATGTATTCGATTTTGGGAATGTTATTAATTTGGTAATGTGGTTTTAGAATCGATTAGATACGTCTTTGTTATCGTATGCCGCATCTGTCGATAATGCGTTTGGAGAAATTGAAAATAAAATTTGAGTTTTTATTAACCCAATGATTACTTTAAGCCTTAAATATTGTTTGTGCGTACATGTGTACTTCATCATATTGTTTTTTTTTTGTAATCTTGTTTTATGAATAGGTATTTTATACTTGAACTTATTTGGAGAAAATCTAGAAATGTTACGAATTTCAAATAATACAAAGAACACTCACTTTATCGCTTCTTCGCTTCTAATAACGAATTCAGAGACGAATAGAGTTCTTAATTATTCTACGTACCTACACCGTTATTATTATTTTGTTATATAGAGAAATGAAATTCCCAGACATAAATATTGTACTTTTCTTTTATTCGCATCCGTCACAATAATATGTATCGCTGTGAATTATGACTTGTACCACATAACTACAGATATTTTATCGACTCGTGCCGGTCGCAGATAAAACGTATATAAATATAAAATGTGAAGGCATAAAGGAGCTGAATTAATTAACAGAGTTCTGTTGGTCGCGCTCCACCATTTCACTGACACACGACAAATTCTTTAATGTTATCTGCTTATACAATACGGAACCAAGAATACAACTACGGTAAAAAATATATATATCACTGTGACTGAAACAGAACTTAATCATTGACAAACGATTTTTGAATAAAAAAAATTGTAACCGACTCTGCATGTTAAAAATGTGTTACCTACACGATAATTTTGTTTACATCTGGAATAACACACGCCTGTAAGCACTTCTGATGATTGATTGATAGACCTGTATTTTATTGGATAAATTATAAGTATACAAGCAATAGTAATTTTAAATACATATGTAACATATATCTTTTTTATGAAATTAATGATAGATCGCCTTTATCTGACATTATGCGTTTGCCCAAAGCCCGCGGTTTCTTACAGTTACCCTATTTTTAGAATTTAAAATTCCAAATTGATATATTATAAAATAATAAATTTTATACACCCAAATCAAATACATACACATACGTTTACGGTCTTCAGGTCATGAAGCATAAATCATATGCATAGATAATCTTTGTGATCAGTTCGTGAGACACTTTCGTATGAGTCTTGAATCTGGGTAGATTAAAAAGTTTGTCATCATTTCGGAAATGGATACGGATTCCTTTAGGGGCTTATAATAGTTTCTGAACTATGACTACAAAACATTATGTTAACTAAATTAGATAAAGTTTTTTTAATAAAACGTATGAATGTTTGGTGTGCACGGTATGACAGCGTCCCTCCCACGCGCCGCGCTCTCGTCACACTCGCGTTCATTATGTTTATGGCTGTTTATTCTCTGGTGCGCCGACATCAGTCCGGAGCACACGGATGGCAACATTTAGGTTATTCTACTAATTTGCATTTATCAGCAATAAAAGCTTACTACGGATCACCCGTTGATGATATCACCGTATCAACATGATTTTTTGACAGCTGATTTAATTAGTTTCACTGGAATAAAATAAAATATCGAATCGATTTACGGCCCACCTGGTAGTAAATAGTTACCGCTGCGCACAAACGCCTCGAAAACGACTCTGGACTTCTGTGGGCTGATAGAAAATCAAGAACGACAATCGTACCGTAGCAGCAACTCTTCATCATCTACAGCAATAAGACTTCGAGGTGCTTGGAGTTACCAGTTGTCTCTCTTTAAATAATACTTTAAGAAAGTATTTTACAGTGTATAGCGGTGTCCCCAATCTTGCTGCAGTCCATGGGCGAAAATGAATGCGACTTTATTTGAGTTTCTGTTTTCGTTTATTTACTGCATCGCATTACTTATTGCTCACGGCCTACCTGATGCTAAGTGGTTCCCGGAACCTATATCCATACATTAGGTGCATTTTGTGTAGTATCTTTCGTATCGCTTTAATCGCTCAAAAGGCCTGGCCTCGCTGCACCGTGAGTGCGCAACACTAACATTTCAACCGAATTAGATAAATGAAAGTATCGACCATAAACCAACAAACCCACACTTTAAATACCTGAATCGATCATACAATAAAGACGTACTACGAGTACTACAACACATTGCTTGGTGTCGGTGCTGGCGGCTGACGACAGATCCATCGTTCCGTGGGTACAGCGACACGTACGAGCACGACACTGCTGCGTCTCATTACATATCAGAACTTCTTGTTTTTTCCTACCTAAGAATCTATCACCGGATCGGAAACGCGACACACTGAGAATATCCGGCGCGAAACTCAGTGGGCTGTGTCTGTGGATTAATTTACCCATCTAGCCCGAGGTACCTAAAAGCACCGTTAGTGGATCGGGAGGAACCAAAATGACGTGTTTAGGGCTACCCGACCCGGACGACAAAACTGTCATAGTTTCAATTTAGGAGCGTATTTTAATCCTACAATTTTAGCGACTAGTAACATAGTTTTGTGCCACAATTTCAGACTATCAGTGATATATTTTTAATAAAATTGTAAATTTTTTCATTTTTGCAGAACTGTATTATCTTTATAAAGGTCTAATACCGAAGCTGTCTAGTATTGGCATTAACACCTAGTCGCAACTGTAATGTTGGTTACGCTATGAATAGTTTGATATTTCGTTTTACGCCGGAGACTGGAAACACGGGGCTTGTAATGATTATTTATTTGCGAACTGTTCGTTTTCACGCGAGGCCACACATTGTAAGCTTCCACATGTGATGCCAAAAATTGTATCAAAATAACATATTTGGAATAAATGAGCATGCTAGCTCACGGTACGAATGCTTATGTCATCAAATCTGAATCGCAACTGACTGACTGAGAAGATCCGGTAAGAGATTTAGCGACTTGTGCTTTGGCTACTGTCGCTTGGGGGTTGCTGCTGCTTGAGCCAGGATAAGGGGTGCAGTTATCAGCAACGATAAGGAAGTAGTCGTATCGTCTCCCTGATCTGAGTAGCGTTCTGACGTAGTCCTTCGTGGATCCTACGTGCGGGACGGGCCTGCCACATGCGCATTAGTCATGACATGCGAGTTTTTTTAAAGTGTCGCTTTACCACGAAGGGACAGTTTAGTAGGTAACGCATATTTATGTGAAACCCGAAGGTCATGGTCATTCAAGATGACTCCCAAGTAGTTGAGTTCCTGACCCAGGCTGCGATTTGTCTAAGAGTGGAATCGGCCGGGAGGAGGTGATATCCCTGTGGCTCAAACGAAAGAAAATTCCTCTCGATCCTCTGTTCTGAAGATCACCGTCATACTTTTTGGTGGGTAAACTTTGATGACTTTGTATGATATAATGTCACAACATTCACCGAATTACAATCGTTATTTTCTTTGCATTTCTTTTATTAAATGTAAAACTGACAAGGGACACTTAAAACATTTTATAACTCGATACTACCTCTACGAGTATGTACTCTACATAATTATGTTAATACCAATTCAACGTATCTAAAATCTATGAGAATCAAAGAGTCGATTCACTTTTGTGTATACAGAGAGCCTAGCCAGGTTAATGACTCGATTTAACTGTTTTAGAACATAAAACACAGGTCACGATAAGATTACAAATTTAATTAAGAACTGAACCGTATTATTAAACAAAATATGGATTAGTTTAAAAATCGTTTTTATTTTGCAATTCAATAAAGTCCGCCTTCGAAATATTAATTGAAGTCATTAATTTTATTAAATTAAATGGTCATTGAACTTCACGTTATAAATATTAAATTAGTAATTAAAATATAGGATATTTTGTTAATTAATATGCTCTTTGTTTGATCTTAGATTATGTATGTTGAGTGAGATAATTTTAAGTTGTTTTAGTGGTGCGCATACCCAATGTCTGTTCAATATATATATTTTTTATGATTGAAAGATTACTGGTGGCCCGGAGGCCTAGGTCTGTTCAATAATTAACGAACCGGATATATGCAATGCAATGCAATGGTAAATTGTGACACAGAAGAGTTTTCGCACACTAAACGATTCCTTTGAAGTGTGTAATAAAAACAACTCGTCAAAAACGGATATATTCAAATTCCCACACGTCATTAATATCAATGTTTTGACATGAGCGGTGCAGGTGATTCGTCACTGTGTGGCTCGTGTGGCTCGTGTGGCTCAGTTCTTACTGGAGCTCTGTCGCTTCGCTAGTTGTTCGCCCGTCAATGCTCAGAGTCATTGCAATTTAAATATTTATAAAAAGAGAGAGCTAATTAGATATCTACTGTAAATATGTTTATACCATTATTTAGGTGTGATAAATACAGGATTAAATTATAAATATATTCATGTCAATACTCATACTCCGTGTCAATCCCTACAACGACAAGATAAAAAATGCAATTTTCAGGTTAATATGTAATATTCCTTGATATTCGTTACCAAGTAAAAAAGAAAAGTTAAAGTCTAGATTTGATTTTAAATAGTCACAGTAGGACATCATACATCACAAGCTCTTCGGGCCCTCGCGTGTGTGCCTCTATCGTTCAAACACGAGGCTAGTATAGTAGATAGTGCGAGAGTGGGTTAGAAATAATGCGTAGCTTCCTGAGTGTATCGTTTTTCTGCTCTAGTGCGAATAAACTCACACTAACTGTTATTTTACTCAGAAACGTTTGATCTAAAGCCGGCGCAGGACTTCACAGAAACACACAAAATAAGGAAATACAAAACTAAAACGTCACTTAGAGATTTGTATTGAGATCAATTTGATGTTGACTAATAACAGTTTCGAGAGCTCGTGAGTCATCGTAGATGTTGATTCCGGTAGTATATATACCTGATTTGTTTCCACTCTGCGGGCTGTACGTTGTACTTTTCCTTACCTCTTCGCTGGTAGCCTAAGGGGCAATTCCAGGATAGGTGAGCTTACGGGCTTAACCTGAAATAATTTGCTAACACTAGCCCTAGCAAGAACAGTGCTTCGCAGAATCTACCACCGGATTGGAAACGCTACCCACTGAGAAGATCCGGCGAGAAACTCAGTGGGCTGTGTCTATGGGTTAGTTCGTTAGGACGGCGACTGGTGCTTGAGAGGCCTAAAAGCACCGAAAATGAATCCCGGGGATTTGTACGTGAGCACACGCGGGTAGATATCACTATACTAACCGTTTTTACCACGAGTCGGTAACGGGTTCCGGTTTGAGAAGTGGACATCGTCAGCCTGTATCTCTCCACTGCTGGATGTAGGCCTTTTCCATAGTCCGCCACAATAAACGGTCCTCCGCCTTCCGCATCAAGTCTTCTCCAGCATATCGCCGTAAGTCATCAGTCCACCGGGCAGGGGGCTCCCAACGCTGCGCCTAGAATTGAAGTGGAAGTGAGAAGTGGACACCAGTTTTTTAATATAATTGAAACTAAGACATCATGTCTCAAGGTGGGTAGCGGTCCCGGCAGTGTATTGTCTATGGAACCCGCCCATTAGTAAGAATTTAACAATAGTTGGGCTGTGAGCTCGTCTGGAGACCGTCGGTAAAGCAAAGCAGTTAAGATTTTGGGTCTCGTCTCAAGTGGACCGAACTAATATTGTTTATTTTAAAAAACTTATGTTCTCAACTTATGTTCTTATGATGATTTAGTTCAATGATGGCAGTTCGTTATTATTGTTAATGGCATTGCCGTCGTTTTTAAATCCACTTTTTCGTCCATCAGCTCAAGCTAATAAAATTTCCCCCAAATGAGTTCACGACCTATTTGCTAAGCCACCTGCTTTGAATAAACAACAGGTTTCCAAAATCCGCTCATCATAATTCATAAAAAAACATTCAATTCATAAAACCACACACATATTAACATGAAGCAGTGAATTTTCACATAAATTCTGACACATTCCTCGCGGAACACCACGCCCTGATAGCGATCTCACAAAAATACTATAATAAACCTCTACGTTGCGAGCACACGTGTGATGGTCGGGGGTCAGGCCCGTGGGCGGGGGTCATGCGCCGACGGATTCTAGCAACCTACTTACTGTACATCTATGTATGTACTAATCGCAATTCATTAGTATTGTGACAAATACACTGTGGTGCGGTGGACGACTTCGAGCAAACGCGTCGTCACTGCCTGCGTCTATTCGTTGCTGTACAGCAGAAAGGACTGGAAGCGGCAATATCGTCTGTCTGTAATAAGCATTTGCTTTTATCATGTTCTTTGTTTTAAACAAATGTTATTCGAGCATCAAAATTTACAATTGCTCTATGAGAAAAAAGAACAAGCTGCTTAAAAAAACTTTCTATTCCTATAAGCGTTTTACTTTCCAGCTATTCCTTCTGTCGTGATATCTAGGTGCCCATCTTCTTTTATTGGCGGTCCTAATATAGAGTGAATAAATTGCGGTCTGTTTGTCTATCAGTTTCCAGTTTATAGCGGCTAAATTAATTTAGTTGTATTTTCTGAGAACACGTAAAAGGTTAATAGATTAATAGATAATTTTTTATACTCAATTTGAGCTTTTATTTAGTATTTATTTCGTTCAAATCTATCGAAAAAAGAACCAATTTAAAAATACTTATAAAGACACGGGCACACGATCGTAAAAAAAAACTTGTATAAAAATATGCCTCATAAAATCGAATTCCCATATGCATCTAAATTAGATTAGAAATGCGGCGAATCTTTGATTTGATTCATTAACCACTAAGTAGCTTATCAGATTCTCGATCTATCGTTATACATATTATACTGTTGTATAACGCTAACTCGGAATTCCTCGAGTTTTCTTTTACATTTAAAATCACAGCGTATTCGGCCTATTCTATGAATGCCAAAGCTTTTGGAGACAAAGTACTAGCTCTTATTGTTATTGTTATATCATTTGAAAATACCGCGTGACTTCTGGCACAAGAACCACTTCGGATGGCGCCGCGCCACGACGCCGATCTGGACCGCATATACAGCGCGTTTATCTTCTTATGTCAGTCTCGCACCTCTCTGGAGTGCTTCAATGAATATTCAAATAAACATAATAAATCACATGTGCACAGCGACTACAGACACACCAGAACATTACTATCTGTAAACGTCCATCTTGTTACGCAATCGTGTAATAAATTTTATGTAATCACTTGAAATAATCAGATTCCATACATTAGTACAGAGAACGGACCGGAGCTTGTGCAATTGTCGTTTTGGACTCGTTACATATAGGTAGGGCTTGCAAAAACTGAGCCCTGCATAAATGGATCTCTAAACCGAATATTGCCTCAGTCGTATTCTGCACACACACCTCAGAGTCACAGGTTTAAAACTAGAAATGCTTGCTTAAAAGGCATGCTTGACAGAAGTTTTATTAAACAACAAGACCATAATCATTAAGGGTATATGAAGTTAAAGCTTTCCCGTGATGTTAAAACTGGCGATGACAGAGTTCAAATTTTTATGTCAAGAACTAGCCGAGGGACGCGAAATGCGAAACGTACTTTTTTATTGCCCTTGTACGCAGACGAGCATACTTCCTATCTGATGGTGAGTTATCACCGTTGTTCATAGACGTCAGTGATTCCAAAAACACAGTCAAACCACTGCCTACCATTACCTACGTATATTATGTATGTACGTTTACTCTTTGCGCCAAAATTTTAATACACAATTCCACTTCGCTGTATAATAAATGTATCAAAAGAATCAGTGATATTGATAATTTTACAGATTCTTTATCGTTTGGAGAGAAAATCTGGCCAAATTAATTTGTCACCATGTTGAATGTCTTTAAGATCAAAGTTGAATCAGCTAATTCTGATTTATATCATGTTTGTGTAATAGTTTGTTTTTGCTCTACTTTTATTGCTAATAACTTGATACTGGCTGGGGAATGTAGCTTCACGTAATTGGAGTGACATGTGCGAAGGCATGTGCCTTTACCACGCTGAAGATTCAATGTAAATAAATAAATATACAAATGTATTTTTTTATCATAGCTGGGCAAACAGTTACAGCAAAAAACACGATTGTAGTACATTAGGTTTGTAAGCGGATAGCGCGACCTTATATACACCACACACCACCGCTATTATCAAAAATTGGTGCATTTTGCCGAATTTATATTTTATGATACGATATTTTCCCTTTATCGTACGAGTCGGTAATTGACATAAAGTAAGCTTTTAAACATAGCTGCCTGCTGGAGGACCGCTTGGCACCGAGTGCGCCGGACTCATCACAATGGTCGGCTTCACTGGGTGTATAGTGTGACCACCAGAGTCGGTATGTATGTTACCTATCTCTCTCTTAGCGTAGTCATGAATAACAAGCAAGAAAATGGCCCAGCTACTATTAGCTAACTATCTTTATATGCGCATTGAAGAGAACTAGAAGCGGAGTAGCGCATCATAAAGTAGAAATTACAGTAATGATGTAGGTAGTTAAACAAATAAAGGTATGTAGGCTGTGGCGAGCGACGCTACCAGGCGCACGCACCGCCCGCGGCTGTCGGTTATCATTTAACTTGGGACGCAGCTCTGTCACGAGACTAGCGATTAGCGATTATGTTCATTCCAAACCTTAATTTGAATCAATTGAAGTAACTTCAATGAGCAGACTGCACGTTCACCTTATGTACTTAAAATAATTGTAACTTTAATAGCTTTAAACGTTATGAGCCACTTCGTTCATCTCACACACTGATTTACTTAATAAAATTACTTGAATAGAAACATAAGTAAAAATATTGTGTGGGATGCTATATTTATGTATGTTAAACCATTTCTTACTGCTACAGTTTTTATGAATTTAACATTGTATTATTTAATTCTGCTGTTGTCTTATTAAAAAAAGATAAAAAATGCTTTCTATTAATTATCATTTTTGAATAAGAATATTGTTATTAATACTGCTTGGGATTCTAATCCGCTTTCCGTGTCTCTCATCACCGGAGCGTTAGTGTGAGCGCTCGATAGCGGATCACAGCGTGAGAACGAGCCGCGACCTCAACACTTGCACTCGTACCCCGCTATCGATCGTGCGCTATTGTCTCACCTACAGACTGATAACATTCACTAAACTTTCTGTATCTATGAGGCTTACAGTAATTTAGGACACACGTAATTTGATTCTTAACTAAACAAAGTTTCAAATGATGCATATCATAGCCGGAAGTTTTTTTTTTTATTGCTTAGGTGGGTGGACTAGCTCACAGCCCACCTGGTGTTAAGTGGTTACTGGAGCCCGTGGACATCTACAACGTAAATGCGCCACCCACCTTGAGATATAAGTTCTAAGATCTCAGTATAGTTACAACGGCTGCTCCATTCTTCAAACCGAAATGCATTACTGCTTCACGGCAGAAATAGGCAGGGCGGTGGTACCTACCCGTGCGGACTCACAAGAGGTCCTACCACCAGTATTTTGGCTGTGTCAATTTCTTTCAGAGCCTGTCTTCATTCGTAATATTGAGACGTAATATTATTCATTCGTAATATTCCACAAGCTAATAGTTTATACCTTATAGTGAGTGATAACGAACGCTCATTAAAGCCATGTCAGAGGCAGAGCTGCGAGACTGCCAGACGCGGAGGACTCTTTTTTTAAATCTCTAGGTATCATAAAAAACGTGCTTATTTACTAATATCACAATCCAATATATTCTTCACTCTTGGTTCCTTCTAATTATAATTGAATGAGTGATTGGTAATAGTAAAGTGACGTGCCGTATCTCGCACAGTAATCCACACGAACCTTCCGTTCCACGCTTATAAATTCTCGGCCCAGAAGCGAACTATCATTAAAGAAATTTATTATGATCGGTTTATAAATTACGAAAAAATTGTAATAATCAACGATAAATCTCGCCTAATCTCAATAAAGCGCGTCACCAGAGAGCCAGCGAGCCAGTGTCGCTCCGTGGGAACCGTCGCCCACACTACTTCATATAAATTCTATACATTTGTCATTCTCTTGTGTTTGTAAAGATTTGCCGAGAGATTGTATCCCATTCATATTTCACTTTGGAAACTTTTTACATATTATATTTTAAGTGTAATATTTATGTGCGTGCCTCGCTTGAGGTCAGGTTGCTTTCAATGTTTTTAGGCTTTAAAATATTTATACCGTATCATGTTTTATATCCGTCAAGTTCACGAATAGCTATGAATTCAAAACTGAGTCAGCATCGATGTCTTTCATTTTCTGAAACTAAAGTTAATGTATAATTTAGCAAAATTTATAAGATAAATTAAAAAAATACCTTTGAAGCTTAACCAGTGCGATATTTTAAGACCGTCGCAAGCCGCTATACTAACATTCGCTATAAACGGATAGAAGCGCGCTTATAACGCAAGCTCATCGTAATAGTCCGTAACTATTTGTACCGGCGCTGGTCGCGCTGGAACAGACACCTCATTGATTATGCGAGCTGCGAGCCGGATTAAAGGCGAGCCATAAATAAGCCGCAACGAGCCGATCAAGAATCTTATTAAATTTAATGAATCGAAACGAACACCCCGTGTAATTAAACAGGCTGTTTTACTTCAGTTTCATGTCTTTGTGTACCTGAGTGACCGAGTGTCGGTGCTCACATTGTTCAACGCTTGTTTTAAATATTATATAGATTAATGTCTCATTTTCTTAATATTTATTATGTAATTAGAGTTTACATTATCTGCAATTACGCCCACATATGTGTGAATACCCTTTGAGATCGGTCCCACTAATCACACTATAATCTATTTGTTTTACATAGGCTCCATTTTGTTAATTTTGAAAATTGTTTAACGTTACATAAATATATTATGTTAATAATTTTCATTGACGCACGGCGTCTGTGCAGGGTGCACTAACTAACACTAACTAACTATCAAAAACTCATTCCGTTTCTGTTTAACGCAGCAAATGAATAATGATTTAGGATTTTTTAGTTTTTGGGATCAGTTTACTTAAATTGAAACGGCATTACTCAAGCAATGGAGCAATGTTCATAGACCTTAAATCGCAGCAAAACTTACACCTACATATACATATTATTAAGTACTATTTACATTTTATGAATTTAATAAAATCCGATCCACCCATTAAGGCGCTACTAAACGTAAACATTTATCTTCGTCTGCTCACAAGATGCAAACTCTTCAGCTAGCTTACCATATAAGTGCAAATACACAGAAATTAAGGACGATTATAGAATTAATCTCATTCCCAAAGCATTAGCGTCGTCCGCTGAATGCGTTCTCTTGGTGACTGCTGACTGGACGATTGACACTGAAAGGCTCCACATTAAGACGTTCCTGCGGGGTCGCGTCACGTGTCGCGTCACGCGTCGTCTGTGAGTTATGTGATGCGCCCGTTCCACTCATTAAGCAATTTTGATGTCACTCGTTTGCATGTAAGAGACAGAACGTGCTCGAATTGTTTTAATGCTGTTGAACTATTCGCTAGAGTTCAGCGAATGGAGGATTAGCTTTTTCTATTAGTTGAGAATCTTATGAGCTTTATAACGTTTTGTATTAACTATGAGTTATGTGGTGGTACTATGAGTGGTGGTGACTATTCACCATTAAGTGGCTGTATCCTACGACATGCCCTGCAGCCAAGTGTAGTCAACTGACAACAAAGCAGTACAAAGATGAAATAAGCAGAAATAATTTTGCTTTAAGTTTAATATTCTAAGTGCTGTGTTGGAGCTCGCCTTTCTACCAAGGATTGAAGCAGACCGTATCATAACTAGCACACATGGAGCTTACACCAAATCACCTAACTATGTAACGCATGTTCCGGATCAACTTCCACGATTTAAAAGGATTCAATTATATTACACATGACATGATGGCAGGCACGCGTTACGTTGTGTCTTCCACCTGATATTCCTAATCTAGTCTACGTGTAAAGTTGTCGCACAAAAACAAGTATCGTGAGTCCCGTTACAGTTCAGCTCTATAACAATGGACATGAATTCATTTTTGGCGCATCTAAGTCTGATCTTTGCGAGTCCGCGTGTGACCGATCGTCACGTCGATCTGCCACTCAATTAGGAAGCGATGTGTAACGCGCGCCCTCGCCCGCCGGGAACCTTCCTATCTACGGTTTCTAATCTCGTGACTCACCGCCTTCGTCAAATTGTGGGTGACGGACTGCTAGAATGTTCGCGATGGCCTATCAGAGAATTTTACTTTAAATTTTATGATTTTTGGACGAAGTTCCTTATGGGACGATGCGGAGGGGTACCTTAACCGGGAAAAAACGTCCGTAACGTAAGTTTTTTTTTTTTTTATAACATGATAGTATTTGGTCAGTTTGTTTGTCATAATGTAATCTCAGGATGAACATTAGTCACCGTCAGTCAATACAACGCTGTACGGCGTGACCTGGTGTTCAATGGTCATCCAAACGCTCTGACATCACAAAGCGTTGAATGCCACTAATAACCCAGCACTTTGCGTTAAGTGGAACTAATGAGGGTTCATGATTATTTCGCAGTAGAAATAGTTAAAATAATGAAAAGTACGTTTTACCGATGCTTGCTTCGGTGGGACAGGAACCTTATACGATCAGTAGTTCATTAAGTTGCCCAGGCGGTGAGTCACGTCCGCGTCGCGTCTTCATCTCGTGTCGAGACGCAGCTGGGGCACGCTCTGCAATATATTTTTTTCGTTTAGGTATGTCAACGAGCTCACAGCTATCCTGATGTTAGCGGATCACCGAAGTCCACGGACACGCAGACCCATAGTAATGGCAGTGCGAATGCCATCATTCAACTTGAGACTCAGAGGTCTTGAGCTCGAAGTAACAGTTGTATAGCGACTGTTTACCGCTATCAATCATCCCTCAAACTGGAACTGGTAGCATTCTGTATTCCTTCATCGTGGATGTCATCATGCGCATGTATTAGGCCGATACATGTTTGAACACCGGCACCGTGGCAATTACAAAAATTAGATTCCATGTGGCCTCGTCGTTGCTCTTGTTGACATCTATCAGTTATCGTTCGCGGAATACTAAGCCGTTACAGTTATAACATAATAATGTCCAGCGGCGCGTTGGATATAACTCATTTCGATGTTTTTAATTAAAAAGTTCTCAAACGTTTCACATTGTGAATGTAATTGGATAGGTAAATGTGAACATTCATATTCAAATCGTTTCGCGCAAATCAACGCGATAGCAATAAATGCAAATTGCGTCCCGAAATATTGTTGTAATCTCAAGTAATGAGGCTTCGTTATTTAGTGCCGAGAACGCACCGGCGCCCGTATCTCCGGGCAGCTCCACCACAATCACATATTTTACGCTTTTGTACGAGTTTAATTGAGTAAGAAGAGACTGGAAACCGCTCGCAGCGGGAGGACATCCAAATTTATTTAAAATTCGCGAAAGACTCCCATTATTTACGTGATGAGTCGGCCGCAGCCCAGAGCCCGATGTTAAGTGTGAGATACGGCCTTATTCGCTCTGACCCAGATGTTGGCCCGACTCTTTATGATCACTTTTTTGAGATATTTAATTTTTAATTCCGCGCGGGACGAATCGGTTCGACCCCCATATGATTTTTTCAAGTGTATCGCGCATCAATTACTCGCGGCTTGCGGAACTTTGTCGATATTTTATTCTCAATTAATGCGCACTTGTAACACGAAATTGGCTTCGCTGTTTTCTTACGAAAACTGTACGCCCTTTTATAATATCCGCCGGTAGCGTGTCAGACTTTATGACGTTACACAACACTACATTATGAGGATGTTTTATTGAGGTGATGTTTTTGTTTGTTGCAGTCGTTCTTCGGGCGCACGTACAACAACCTGTCGTCGATCTCCGAGTGCAAGAACAACGGCGAGTGCGTCATCAACAAGAAGAACAGGACGGCGTGCAAGGCGTGCCGCTTACGGAAGTGCCTTCTAGTCGGAATGTCCAAGTCCGGCTCTCGGTACGGCAGGAGGTCCAACTGGTTCAAAATCCACTGCCTTCTCCAAGAGCAACAGCATCAACAGATGCAGCACATACAAAATAGAAAATCTCCACCGACTTTCAACACCTCCATGAATGCATCTTTCTTGCCCACAAACTTGCTTCCGGCTGCCGCCCTCGCAGAATATTACAAAAATTCAGAAAAGAATCCCTTCACAGAAGATGTGATGCGGCAGAGTGTTTCACCTTCAGATTCCGGAGCATCTTCCGCGGACCCTGAAGATGACAACAGTTCAAGAAGCACTAGCGGCTTGAGCATCTTCCGACCGGCATCGTCACCGCTGAGCGATAAAGATGTCAGATTACAGGCCATTAGGAATCAAAGTAAAGATGTCAAAAAACGAAAACCAGCCTTGCCCTCTCCGTTCAGTTCTATGTCAGCATCACCAAGCTTTTCACCGAGACCTTTCCTTCCAGTGATGCAAAGACCGATTCCACCGGCGGCCACCACGTGGTCGAACAGAAATGGTGGCGACTTGCTCCTACACTCGCCAGCCGTCGCGGGGGTGGCGATAGATCAAGACCAACCCATTGATCTATCCATCAAATCGACCGCAGTACTAATTAGGAGCCCCAAAAACGACGAAGTGAGCGACTCAGAGCCCGAACTGAGCATCGACTTGAGCGAATCAAGCAAAGACATGATGAAGAATCCTCTGGACCTTTCTCTTGTTCCCAAAAGGACTGAAGAGCTTCCATTAACTGGTTGAGCTACTCTAACCGGGGACCCGATGTCATCATAATGATGTGTACATAGTTAGCTTCTTATCGTATAATATAGAATACTCTGCCATACAGTATTTAAGATCTGTACATTCCTTCTCTTCCTACCTGACGTGTTTTACGATACTCAAGTCTCTGATTAAGTTGTAGACAGTTGACGGCATTGTGCTTACGAGTAACATGTCCTGAAATTTTCTTTTAAGTAGATAGGTTTCACAAGCTGCACCGTGCTAAACTAATTACTGTACCATTTGTAATTGTACAACAACAAGTAGCAAGTGCTCTTGCGGTCGTTATTGTGATTCCGTTAGACATACATACATATTTATGTAAATATGTGTAAGTGAATTTGTGAAAACTTGAAATACTCTCGTTAATAAATAAATACTATCATTTTAACCAAACAAGCCAATGGCGAGTTTTGATATGTAAATTAAAATTATGTATTTTATAAAATCTTTATTAAAAACGAGAGAATTTCAAGAGCACTAAATAAATACTAGAATAAGTGTCATGTAATGTGCCAGTGTTAAGTGCCAGTTTTTACCAGATTTTAGTTATTTAAAAATGGGATTAAGGCCAGTTGTAATGAAGCTCAAAATTAAATGTACAAAAATAATTGTTATGAATATATTATGATGTAAAAATTAATTTCATTAGCGGAATTATAAGTATTTATTTTTAGTGTAGGCCAGTTTAATCAGTCATTAAGTTTTATAATTTATGATTATTTCTGGATGAGGTTTTTAACACGATTTTAAACATGGCTCCTGAATTAAAGAGTCTCAAAGAGTCGGTTGTTGAAGTTCATGTGACATTCTCAGATTTAGTTTAATCGTATTGCTTGGTGCCTGCGTTGCGTTGCGTGTTATAATATTGTTGTTTGTTGCTAGTATAGTTGTTGGAGATTTTTATTCATTCCTTTGAAATGTTCATGCCAATACTAGATACGTAAAATGTGAATTTTTAATAGGTAGATCTAAGACTAGGACCATTTCAAGTCATATTCAGAAAAAATTAAAACTACTAAAACTAAAGTAAATTTTAGAATTTTGTAATAATTATGTGAAAGTAATTATTTCAAAATTAGAGGACAAAAATATTTATTAGATAATATTTTTGGTTGCAATAGATTTACGTCTTTGAATAAAAACTTCATGCTTTTGCAGAAGAATATAATATATACATACTATATACAGTCAATGAGCTATGGACCTTATCCTATTGAAAACACATATATGTGCCAAAAATTGTTTGAGAAATATTTAGGTTCTGATTTCTGCGTGGGTTCAGTCAAGGTTTAAGCTCAAGCTCAAGTAATGTCATATTATAAATGGTGAGTCTGAGATAGTTAATTAATTGTTGTTACTGTGTGATACGATATTTTTATAACCGTTTACATTTTTATGTTTTTTAATAAGTAAATATTAATATATTTTGGAAAAATAAATAGTTGTGAATTCATTTTTATTGCGTTGTTTTATTTGACTACGACATATCGTTATTATCAGCCCATCTTCTCTATTTATCCAATGTCAGACACACACTTCCAGAAACACATACACAAATAGCTGAATTCAGATATCTTTTTCTTTAAGTTTGTTGTCACCATGTTATATAAAATATAACTCTTTTTTTATGAACCGCAATTGTAAAATGGGTATTTTATTCTTTAAATTGAAATAATTATTATTCACACTAAATCTTTTTAGTATCATGGATATTGAAGGTATATTCGTCTACTTCAGCGGTCGGGGAACTTTTTTAATTATTACCCCAAAATATTTTTGCGTAAGTCGATATTACCCCATGGCGAAGAACAAAAGCATTCTTTTAGCATCTTTCATATTATAGCCCCCATTATAATTTCGTAAAGAAATTTTATTTTTCGTTTCATTTCATTTCGTTTCATCGAGTTTGAAATCACAACGATTCTAAAGAAGTTTCACTTCAATATATACTTTTTACTCACAAAAGTTTCATTTTGACCCCCAAAAATTTCATTTTACCCCATTTGGGGTAATTTACCCCGGTTCCCCGACCGCTGGTTTAGTTGAACGTAGCAAACGTTGAACTAGAGGGAATTGGGGACATTTTACAAAAAACATAATGTTATTTTTTTCTGAATTTATATATTAAATACGATTTCGTTTACATCTTCACATTATCGGTCTGCAAGTGAGCAAACGGGTCCGCCTGTTGTGAACTGGTTACACAAACCACTAGACATCACAACCATCGTAACCGCTGCCATCTTAATGCCAATGCCAATAGTGTCACGCCAACAACGTAATTGTTACCAGTATGTTTTCAATTGAGCAAGCATAGTTACTTCAAAAGAAGGAGAAGAAGAATAGGTAGAAAAGCGGTGCCTAACCGCGCAGGCTCTACTGATAACTAATATAACGGCAAATTATAATAAAATTTTATAGTTGATTTTACTACTGCTTCGACAGACCTATCGAGAAGACGTTGCCGTAGTGGACGAGAATGCCATTTACATTGTTAGAACAATAGAATAGATTGAGCAAACTTATATTGAATACATTCAGGAAATACTCTTAAGTTCACAAAATAAAGACTTTATTTATGAAGATCTTTCGACAGTGTTTGAAGCCTCTAGGAGACATGTTTGTTTATAAATCTAAACCTAAGACGAAGCTCCAGTGAGAACGCACGAGAATAAACAAAGTAAACTCTGATTAACAATTCAGATGTTCCTCTCACAGAAGATAATTCCAAACGCAACCAAAAATAAAAACGAACACCCTAAATATTCATGAATTCCTGTTTGATTTGAGCGCTTCCTACCATCGCGTTCCCATCCGAGCATTTTTACAGAATTATTCATGAGCTTGTTGTTGAGCTTGCACCACTCTCCACTAATTTCAACTCTCAATCGTTGAGTCTAAATATTATTTTGTCCAGCAAGAGTTTCGTTTGGTGCTGCCGCTGTGATATGCAGTGCTGCTACCGTGAACTACTGTTTCCTTGATTCAATTCAATGCCCGATCCAATACGAGTGAGTTAACGTTATTTAAATTTGAATAATGACTAGTGATGATTTTTTTTACTTAGACAGGCGGACAAGCTTACGGCTCACCTGGTGTTACATGGTCACCGGAGTCTACAGATATTATCCTCGTTAATGCCACCATCTACCTTGAGACATGAGTTCTAAGTCTTAGTTTATATAGTACAACGGCTGCCCCATCCTTCAAACCGAAACGCATTACTGCTTCACGGCAGAAATAGGCAGGGTGGTGATGCCTACCCGCGTGGGCTTACAAGATGCATTAGATTACATTATTGCTAGATGTATTGCATCACAAGATTTTACGTAAATTATAATTTTTGCGGGTCTTATTTTTATTAGACGATGTTATTCCTTCACCCTGGAGGTCATCCGTGAAAAATCTTTAAGTACCTGCCAGCGAAATCCGTCTACCGGCACAGTCGCATCGCTCGCATACGAATACAACAGGCATCTCATCCCTTAGGCAGCTTAGGCCGTGACGACTTCATCTGTGGACACAAGACGCACAGAGGGATTGTTCGTATTTGTAAATCCATAACGATTAGATCGAAATGTGCAGGAGTAAGTTTTTTATATTACGCACATAATTGAGATTTCTATCCAACGCTTACAATTTTCAATCAGCCAACTACAAATTGGGATATTTACTACCATGTACCGACACGAAAAAAAAAAAACATTCAATTAAAACCAACAACATAATGTTCAGATATGTTTAATAATTTACTGTAATCTTTAAAATATGTTTCAAAAAAGTGGTCCCTAATTTGTGACACTCTGCGCTCCACTTACTTTTTATGGAGTCGGAATAATAAATCCTTAACAATCTAATTGATGTAATTATATTTCACTGTTCCAATTCTGACGCCAACAATCCGTGTACAAATTCGAGTTTTAAGTGTAAGACTTAAAGTATATTTTCTTTTGTAAGTCATTAGGTTTTCGTCATCCAATTTAATTGGAGTTATGTGGTAGTGCAAAGTAACAAATCATCATTTTTTGGCGAGAACCTTTCATCCCCGAGCTGCGACCGGCGCGGCGTTTCGGCGCTGAAAGAAATGTAACTCGTTAACTCACATAATGAGAACTATGCATTCTTTTGCCGTACGTACTGGTTGTAACAAAATTATAATGTTCCGACTATGTATTGAATTCATTTATCGCGAATTTTTTCTTGCCATTAAATTGTGTTATCTGATAGTACTTTGATATAAAATGTTTTATTTCCACCAGCAAAAGATGTCCAAATATTATTTTACTAAAGTACAAATAAATAAAAGTATTACGTTTCAGTTGTGACCTCACTTGCAAATACAACGACCTGAAAATCGGTCTCCTTTATCGAATCGATCGATCTCGATTGAAATGATAATTAATACTGTAGAACTAGTCAGAAATACATAGTAAGCAACGGATCGTTCAAGTTTAAGCTAATAAATACATTACCATTAGTTAAATTCTCTACTCTACATATCGACTAGTATATACTCGTATAATAATATGGATATTTGCACGACGACAGTAAAAAAAAAATTGTGCACGTCAGTTCCAACGCGCATCCCGAGGTTACTCTGTAAATGCAATGGAATGTTACAGACAGACAGACTTTACAAGTGACTTGGGAGATAAATAAAGGCATCAGTAATAATACTCTAATTCTACATTTTTGGTACCTGCCCGCGGGCTTTTTTACACCGGCACAGTCGCGTGGCTCGATACGAATGTAAAGGAAGACTTATCCTTTAGACCACGATTACTTACTTGTGCTCAGCTTTATTCACATTTATTTATACTGATTTCAAATAATATTATGCACAAATCACATTACATAAATAATACACAATTATCCTACCATATCTTATTATCTTCAGGTACATAATATGTATATTACTATGCTACGAAAAGTTTTAAAAAATAATTCGTTTAGATAGAGATAATATGAGCTGTTAAATTAAAATTCACTTTAAATAATATAATAATAAAATGAATAAAACTGTTATTTTAAGCTTAATTTCATATTAGTATGGCTCAATATGTCAGTTTAAAAAAATATAAATACGACAAAAGTACATATAGTTCAAACACTCGTCTTCCCCATATTGCTGTATACCATCTTGTGGCTCAGAAGCCTCACAACGATTCTAAAGAAGTTTCACTTCAAAAATTATTTACAAGTCACTTTTATTCAGCTTCTGACTGTACGAACATCTTTAATTTAAAGTACTGAGCTCGAATAAGTAAGCAGTGTGCGCTAATTGAGGCAGCTCGCCGGCACCGGACACGCCCTCGTTACACGTGACACCTGATTTATCGAAACTTCACCGCACGCACACAAACCAGAGCAACTCACAAATTCAATTAAGTTTTTATTGTGACCGTACTTCCAAGACACGATACGTTGAATCCTTCACATTTACTGAAAAACAAATATGAGCCGACCTCAGCTGGATGAACATCACGGTTTGTCGCAGCTGAGTTGCAGCGACCTACTTATACTTTAGAGCTAGTTTTTACCGTGACCAATTCTTTTTGCACTCGTTTGTCACACGAGCTCACGGCCCACTTGGGGAACTCTAAAAACATCGGGAGCTAAATATCACCATCAAATTTGGTACCTTCAGTAAAAGTTTCAATTTGATGGTATGTCTGGCTATCTACTGGCCAAGTCATTGGTAACCAGAAACGCTTCACTCCTTTTAGTTGGTGGTACCTTTTTATGCAGGGCACAATGCATACTACGCCCGTTGGCTCCACACGGAAGAGAGCTCTAGAGATTGATCTTCTGGTAGCAGAAAACAATACTCCCACTACTTTGTACCGTACGTAAGTTTTGTAAGGGCACCAGTAAAGGTGCTCTGAGAAAATTATTGTTCTGTCTCATACTTTATACCACACTAGAGCAGGGATCAGCCCCGCTGCGTACATCCACAGTAGATAGTAAGAGGCCACGTACTACATACCACCAAGCTTTAGTAAGTATTTCCGACCGGGTGCGAGCCGAGTACTGTAGTATTTCCTTGTTTTTCCAGATTTCAAGGATGCTGAACGGTTAGCTGAGACTGGCTACATTGGGCTTAACTTTCTAAGTCTAGCATTACTGAATTCCCAGAGCGATGGTGACTATTTCCCACCAGGCGAGTTACAGGTTATTCTGTCCTCGATAGCAGTAAAAATCTAAAGTTACTTGGACCAGTGTGAATGAGCACTTCCCAACATCAAATTAATTCAATCAATACAAAAAATGATCTTTACCTTCACGTAAAATGAATATCTTCTTTAGCAAAATAAAAGAGGATATTTGAAGAAGAATTTATAATCGAATGCAGTTATCGGTTCCGCGAGGGAGGCGATCAAGTTATAAACATGTAAAACGATATTAATATTAATTTAATATTTTTCGATACTTGAAACAGATAAAATTTACAATAAATCCCAAAATATTATTGTCTGTAGTCGATCGCGGGACACTTGAAAATTATTAAACGCGGCGGCTCTGTCGATGCCGATGTCGTTAGCATATTTGTACTAAAGTCTAAACGATTAATATTGTTTGTCTCAGCTTGGACTCGGACACATGAGACGATCAGAACGTTGCCTCAAACTTGTGACGTCACGACGAGATCACATATTGATTAGAACGTCTGTCTGGTCTGTGTTGGTTTAGTTCTAACAGAAGATTCAACGTCGTGGCCTTGTCCAATGCATCACGAGTTTCTAGTCAGATTCCTAAGTGGACTCACAATATCTTTATGAAAGTTGTTTGTGTTCTTGTATGCGTGTTGCGTGAACAATTATCATCACAAATATAGTACCTGCGGATTACCTGATTGCAAGAAGTTGGGCACCATCAATGGCAAGGATACACTGTACCTTCAGACTTCATTGATAGTAGCACAAAATATAATGTCCTCTCTTCACGGAGCACGGCCGACTCGTGAAGAGTTGACTACACAAAGATCACAGGATCACCTCCAACCAACTTCCAACCACCAAATCTAGTCATTCGAGAAATACAGATATGGGAAAGCGAATCTATTTCTGGTAAAATAAATAATCTAACAAATTAATATATCAACCAGAAAAAAATCACATAAAAAAAAAAAAAGTGTGTGTGTCCGCTCCGACGCACGACTGGAGTTTACTGGATATAAAAAATTAAACGAAACAATACGAGAAATAGTTCTATATTACGACAACACGATACACTACAGATTATTAACAAATTAACGAGACACAAAACAAACGACTAACAAATATATGAAAATACAATAATGAGAGAAACGCGCGATCAGTACGAGGCTTTGTGGCGGACTGCCGGCGCAGCAGCCCGGCGCGCATTTCGTGTGACATGCGCAATCAGGCGCATAACGCATTTCGTGTGACATGCTAGTACGATTTTGGTCCCCATAATTTTCATACCCCGGGCCTATATATGTAAATCGATTCTAAAGGAGTAAACTCCAAAAAGTGTGTGTGTCCGCTCCGACGCACGACTGGAGTTTACTGGATATAAAAAATTAAACGAAACAATACGAGAAATAGTTCTATATTACGACAACACGATACACTACAGATTATTAACAAATTAACGAGACACAAAACAAACGACTAACAAATATATGAAAATACAATAATGAGAGAAACGCGCGATCAGTACGAGGCTTTGTGGCGGACTGCCGGCGCAGCAGCCCGGCGTCACCTGCGATAACGCATTTCGTGTGACATGCGCAATCAGGCGCATAACGCATTTCGTGTGACATGCTAGTACGATTTTGGTCCCCATAATTTTCATACCCCGGGCCTATATATGTAAATCGATTCTAAAGGAGTAAACTCCAATAAAAAAAATATTTAAATATCTGTCTTCAAAATTATTCAAAATAGTATTCTTATTAAAATTTATAATATTATATTGAAATAAATTGTAAATACGATATATTTTGACTTGATATGTCAAATTTAATGATTATTTTAAAAATCCTAGGAAACTACTTGATTTGATTCGAAACATCAACACTTCTTAATGAACCGACCCATTGTGCATCTCGCGTCGTATTAAATTATGTCTTCTATATTCCGTATTTATTAAAAACATCATTTGGTATTTACAAAAACTAGTTTTTTCACGAGAACAACTAAAGATTAAAGTATTAAAATTTTAATAACATGGTACTTTGGTCCACCGGCAACAAGGGACACGAGTCAAGCTATTGATCAACGCAGGGCGCTTTTTTAACGATGGACTAGATAATAATTTATTGTAAAAATCCTTTGTTCTTGAACGTTATACTCGTATTATGAAGTAGACACTAACGAGTACTTATATACTTATATATACACACCCACCCATATATAATAAGTGTCAAAATAGACAGACATTAAGCCCCTCTTACAAAGAGCAAACATACTTGTCTCTCACTATAATGCTGATGCACACACCCGATGTGGAGATCGAACCCGCGACCCAACGGTCCAACGGTCAAAGGCGGTAACTACTGTGTCACCGTGTCGTTCAATGCTTCTCATACTCGTACAACCACAAACGCTTAAACGTTTGACTTGACACATTTGAACGTGTACATGTCGTACCACGATTTGAATAAGGCTTCAGTTGTACACATGCACAGAGCATTCATAAGCACGTGTCGCTATATTGTGATTCGCTAACTAATAAGCATAAATAAATCATTAGTCAATTCTATACAACAAAATATCCACAGGGGGCTCGCTAATCTATTAACATTTTCGATTCTGGGACTATCCTATATTCAGTCAGTAGGTAATTATGAAAGAATTTATGATTCATTTTCTCAAATATTGCTTATAAAACCAACTAGCCAAATTTGACTTCATAAAGATTTTGTTTACGATAAGAGATGTTAAGATTAAATTTACAGATTAATAATAATCATGGGCAGCATCTTGCTTACGGAAGACATCTTTTCCAGTACTTCAGGCAGTCCCGAAATTATCTAGCGCTAATATTTTGCCTAGACCATTATAATACATGTTATTATAACAATTCTTGGAGCTCAATCTTCTTAAATCAAACTTGTCGTGCTTAGGCTCGTCATCCGCTCACTGGAGCCCATGGACATCACAACGCCGTCGTTTTAATTTCATCAGAAACGCACAAGATTTTCAATGTTTTAGTTTTCATAGGTTTTTCTGAATTTGTATATTTTTTAATCTTTATTATTTACGATTACATTAAAATAAATTGAAATATATTACACCGAATTCTTCGTTTTATAGTTTTTTAATTTGATCATGTTACAACGTAATTTAGTTATTTGGAGGCTAATGAGGTTACCTGCGGAGATTAAGCAATCGCCTCATGGTGTACAATAATCGTTCTAATTATACATAGCTTGTAGAATACCTTTGTTTTTTATATTTTAGTGACGCTAAATTACAAAATTATAATCTGAACTTTGACTTTTAGCTCCTAAATTATAGAATTTATAAAACGTTTTTTTTTAATATCTTAATATTACGTGATATCTCTTCATTCTAGAGTAGTTCAGTTAAAGAGTCCACGGCTTAATGAGCAAACTTTCTAGTGTACTTACATCGAGGTGTCCTGTTCATGATTCCTATACAGCCAATCTTCTACAGCCGCTGAATTTGGGGCTAAATTGCCGATTTGTACTGAAAAATTGAAATACATTTTTTTCTATTTAACATATTTATTTAATCAAAATATCTAAAAAACTTTTTATCACGTAGAAAATCGTCCAAATCACGAAAAAAATAGTAGGCCGTTGGAGCAAGGTCTGGCGAATACAGAGGATGATGAATAGTTTCTAATTGCAGTTCCTGTAGAGTTAAAACAGTTTCTCGTGCTGTATGAAGTCTCGCGTTATCATGGAGCAATAATGGTGAAAATCGATTCATGAGGCGGGGCTGTTTCACTGCAAGTTTTGCTATTATTGTTTGAAGTTCAGCACAGTAGACATCTGCTGTTATTGCTTGACCAGATCGGAGAAAGCTATAGTGAATAACGCCATGTTGAGACCACCAAAAAGTTACCACTACCTTTTTATTGGTAAGCTTTGCTGTGGAAATTTTGCTGCGTTTGATCCGGGGTTAGCCATTGCATTTTTCGCTTACGGTTATCGTAAAGAATCCAATTTTAATCAAATGTCACAATTCGATCCAATATTTATTCATTTCTGCATCGATTTAACAAGGCAACACAAGTTTCAACACGCGCTTCTTTCTGCAGATCAGTCAAATAATGAGGCACCCATTTTTCATATTTTTTCATTTTGTTGCTTTGACGCAAATGAGTCAATATTGTTGGAAAGGTTAAACGTTAAACCATGCTTCTAATTCCTGGGTAGTTTGGCTCGGATTGGCTTCCGCCACCAATTTCAATTCATTGTTATTCACATGTGTGGACGGTCCTCCACGTGGCTTGCTCTTCAAATCAAAATTTCCATCACGGAAGCGTTTAAACCAAAATCGCACGGTGCGTCCATTAGCAGTCCCCTCTCCAAACGCGAGCTGTTTCTGCAGCGTTAGTTCCACGTCAGAGCTCGTATTAAAAAATCACTGGAAGCTGATGGTGGTTAAACGGCATTCATGGAGAGGTCCTTACTCGGGACTGCTGCAGCTTGTCGCAATGCACCTTAAAATTTAATTAGAGGCTTAAAACTTTTATGTTATAAGTTTATTTATAAAATTGCCATACAAAATTATATTATTTTTGATAATAGTAAGCGATCGTTGTGTTGCTGGGACCCTGGTTTAGCACCCAGGCCTCAAAACGAAAACCTACCCCTAAAAAGTCATAATCACTCATTGGTAATCTAGTGTCAGTGTAATTATAATAGCTTCATATTGAACGACACCAGCATTACTGCGGATGGAAAGCTAATTAATCTAACTAATCTTTGACCAGCCTTTGTTAATCGCTCATCCCCGCTACTCCTACACGACAATCCTCGACCTTATACGAAACAACAGAGGGTCTCTAAGCTACAAGATCTAGAGTTGGAAATTTTGCGTCATCAACCGTAATATCCAGATCTTGGTGGGGAAAAAATCGATATCCGAGAGGCAATACAAAATGCCTTTGAAGTGTGTTGGCTCCCGTATACCTGACTTCTTCAAGAAGGGTATTGAAATATTACCGCTCCACTGACAGAGATGCATCTATACAGAACCCACATGCAGAATACAACCGAGGCTTGCATCACCAGACTGATGTCGACAGTCACTTAGCAACGTCCCTGGCCTTGTCGTTCTCTAACAACGCCCTCTGCCTCGCTCCACTAGCTAAACCATAATTTTGGGCAACAATTTTAACTATTTCACATTACCAGCGCTTTATGAAAATTATTTCAACTAAACTTTTTTTCAAATACCGCTCAATCAATTCAAGATTGTCAGATAAGGTCCACTCGTGACGGTCATTTTACCATATAAATGTGCATTTCTATGTGGACATTTTATAAATCAACCTAAACAGTCCTAGTTGTCTATTGCACTTTTTCGTTCATGATTAGAATTATTCAAACTATACACACACCGCTAGCATCTACAATCACCATTGGATGCATGTTTGGACATATGTTTTTTTTGAAATATAGATTTATGTTTCGCTTTGGTTTCATTAACACTACGTATGTTCACGGTTCGATTCAAAATGTTGCATGGATGATGATCGCTTGATACTTATCCTCTAAATAATAAATAAAAACTAGATATTTTAGCATAACGCATGAGTGCTCGTGCTGACCTAGCCTAATGTGGTGCGGGTTGAAGCATCCTGCGAATAAAATACGCCGGTTTTACAAGTTTTTATGTGTTTAGTATTTATGTTTAATTAATTGTTAATTTCATGCAAATTAACAAAGAATATATGGCTTGCTGATAAGTTGTTATATGATAGAATAGTTCAACCTGTCAAATACAAAAGAGATATAGATTGTATGAATACAGTGTTAAAGTTGTCGATCGATACGGGCATAATGTTATGTGAGCAGCACACGTCACTGCGGGGCCGGCCGGGAGTGCGGGTGCCGGCCCCGCGGTGCCACTCGCCTCCGCAGTGTTGGCACTCGGCTAATGGCGTATAGCACCTCAAGAGATCTGGTGCGGTAACCTCGAATGAGTCCGACCGATGCAGCAGCTCCGCAAACCTCATGGCTAAGGACTGGCCCTATAAGGCTCCCACGTAGTGATTATGCGTGCTGGGTCGTCCTGCCCCCCATGGCCGCTGTAGCCGAGAGCATTCAAAGTCTCTGTGAGTTTTTTTATCTGAAACAATGATTTTCAATCTACTATTATTATTTTTTTAATACGTAATTTATATACTGAACAAAACCAGAAACAAGCACGTTCTCGTATCCCATGATCAGGCCTTAGAAAACGTCGTCATATCTCTCAGCAGTGGAAGTCGTCCTTTAGTCTGTCACTGATCTGATAACATCAGCCTTACAAGCATATCACGATCGCAGCGCCACCTAGTACTAACCATTTATCGGAAACGACATTGACGTTACATAAAGAGTAGTAAGTAGATTGCAAGTAAAAATACCTAAAAGCTAATTTTTTTAAATTAATCAGATTCTGATTTTCTTACATATGTTTCGATAGTATGCACATACGTTAATAAAATAAAATATGATTTTAATTTCCATCCGTATTCATAATTATACTAAACTAGCTGAAAAATCGAAACAATTCTCAGTTTCGTTAAAACAAGATATCAACTTAAACAACGCAAAGTTTCTAAATCTATTTAGTAGTCACATTAAATATAAACAATTCATTATATCTTATTAATAAAATATTTTTAATATAACTTGAGATTGTGTCCCACGAAGCTCTAAAGAAAAATATAAGTTCAATGCTTTAATTTATAGAGCGCACACGCCGCACTGTTTTGTCGTTGCTCATTTAAGTATGTGCGTGATGGTCGCGTCGCGTCGCATCGCATCGCATCGCTTGGTGCTGGCTGCCGAGCTATTACCTGTTCTTGTGAGTTGAGTTCTTCTGTTCTGGATCTATGTTTAGAATTTGTTAACTTGTTCGTGGACACCATAATAATCAGTTTATTTGAGATTATCGCAGCATAAATTTGTTGACGCGAATAAAGTGGATAAAAAGATCACCGTTGAACAAAAATAAGCACCTGCAGAGATATATATTATGTTTATACAGAACTGGATGGCCACTGAATATTTGACGATTTTAAATATAAGTAGTATGTAATATTAATATAAAGTGTGATGACGGACTGGGACGTGAATCTACCGTGTGCCGCTGATGACAGGATGGACTGGTCCTGATTACATGCGCTCGGTATTCGCTCGGTAGTCGGTACACACGAACCGAACTGTACTGAAGACATGTCGTCTGCAGCCGGATGTAATGAGCGCCGCGCGATGCTATCGGTAAATGCTAAGGTCAATGATTACTGTCATAGTCTCAGTATAATGCAGCCATTATCTATTTGTTTTATTATTGTCTATTTGCATATCCATAATTATTAGTCTGATGTAAGATTGTCTGTCAACCAAAATCTAAGTATTATTCTTTTTGAATGGACGAGGCCTAACTGAATGGTGTATTTGAGAAATGGTGGCACGACAAACATTAAGACCTTGGGGCATACATTATTGCAGCTACATATTCGATATTAATTTTTCCATTCAAAATTAATCTTATACCTTTAAACGAGCAATTCTTGTATATTAATATATATATAATCTGAATCTCGGAAACGGCTCCAAACGATTTTCATAAAATTTAGTATACAGGGAATTTCGGGGGCGATAAATCGATCTAGAACGATTTATTTTCAGAAAATGTTGTTTTATTCGTGTTTTCAATAATCAACTCTTCCCGGCATCTATTGGCGAATAATAATACTATTTTTGAGGGCAACTAAGCAAGATGGCGTTATCAAAAAAAAAAACTCGGTCATCCACTAGTAATACTAATATGTAAGTTAGGCACACTTTTAGGAACATTTTTTTTATATTTGTAAACACTACTTAAGTGAAATAAATTTATCAAAATCTTATTAAGCAAATACATACAAGTTCAGAACTCGATTACATTATTCTATTTTTCTTAATTTTTGAAGCAAAATAATAACGTGGTCGTTTAGGAGAAAGTATATAGTATTTTAATAAGTCGGACCACACACAGCGAACGGTTCTGTAGTTTGACTCTACAAGTCACAGAGTTGTTAACAATGTTCATTTCTTTCACACTCTGAAAATGTTTCCGAACTATTCACATTGTAATTAATTATAAGTATATTTCCCGGCCACATATCTAATACTAAAGAATCGAAACATATCTAGCTTGGTGTATTTTATAGCATCACGTAATGTGATTGTTGCGGAGCTCGTTAGTGGAGATAATAGTGAATATCTAACGACGAGCCCGCTCCTTGTAAGGGTTCCATTAGGTCGCGCCGCTTCCTTCGCCGACCTTCACATTTCACTTCATATTTACTTATCTAACATCAGTATTACATTCAAATCACTAAGCATGTGGCTGTTGCTTCAAAAAAAAATACTATGCTGTTTGTGGTTTTCAAATATTAAGAACGAACTCATATTTAAAGGTGTGTGCTATCATTCATGATGATGGTGAATCCATGTGCCCCAGAAGCTCCATTAGATCTGATGGAGCATGAGCTCGACTGACTATCAGTACTCAATAAAAAATCCCAGGGACAGTAATTTTGTTTTATTGCTTGGACAGGTGTACTAGCTCACAGCCCACCCGATGTTAAGTGTTTACCGGAGCTCATAGACATCAACAACGTAAATGCTTCAACGTAAACTTTGAGACTAAGTTTTAAGTTCCAGTTCTACATATAATACAACGGATACACCGCCCTTGAAACCGGAACGCATTACTGCTTCGCAGCGGTAATAAGAGGATTGCTGGTACCTACCAATAGTCAGCGTTTCTGTCAGTAGTCACAACAATTTCTATGAAACTTGAGACTTGAGGCTTCCAGGCTTCCTTTGGGGTTCCTACTGCATGGAAGCTATTTAGCTATCTTAACACGTATTGAGAGTCCTTAGAGAATCTGTGATTAGTTCGATTCTTCTCGCAAACTCTCATTATAAGATTGACTTTTATAAATAACATTAATTAAATACATAATGGCATACGACTGACTTAATCATAAATTTAATTAAAAGTTAATTAAGTTACATTTTATACAATCCATGATCCAAATTAAATACTACTAATAAGTTGATTAAAATTAACAAATAAGATCAAGAATATCGTGATCTTATTGCGCAGAGGGCTAAACCCGACGTGATCATGACATGATCTATGCAATAAATAATAAATAAATAAAAGGTTTCCCCTCTAGGAGACACGTGGCGTCTGTTGGTATTAACGGTCCGCAGATGTAGGGAGGGACCATGGACCCAAGGATGTTTTAGGTCCTAACCTACCAAATGAGTTCCCTTCAGGCCGCACGGGCGAGGTCGCTGGTGTTCCGGGATATCCTGCTGGGTCAGGACCGGCCTGTTGAATCGGAACGCGATACACCGCGTTACGTCCAGCGATGACAGTGACGGCAATGCGGGCCGCATCGTTGGTCGCAGCCGCCGTCACGTCGACCCATACTCCTGGTGCCAGTGCCCTAGAGTAACGCAAGCATGCAGGCAGTCTTGGCCCCCTGAGGTCGCCTTGTGACCATCACCGAGAAGAGACTACCTTCTCACAGGGGTAGGAGCTAGACGAGTATCTTCCTCCGACACTCGGCTTGGCAATGGTGTCGAAAGGTAAGAAGAAGACCTCCCTCTTACCGCAGTCTCTCCCTCTTCTGTCGCCTCCTTCTGCGAGATAGTGGACTTGCAGAAGTCGAGCATTGCCTGCCAGGACTTTTCAGCGACAGGTCCAGTCCTATTCTCGGGACAAGAACGCGGTGCTGCTCTGCTCTCGCGGGGCAGTACGCAAGCGTGTGCTCCGCCTTGTCCTCGTCAGAGCCAATACCTCATTTATTTAATTTTAACACTACAATAACCTGGAAAAACAAAGAACGAACATTTAAAGTCTGTTTTTATATTGTATTATAAAATAATTTTGTTAACAATCCATAGTAGAAATGAATTTCATAAGTTCATATTTTTTATCTCTGTCACCGCTGCTTTAATGACATTCCACATTCATTCGAAATATCTTTTAAACAACGCAAGCGCGACTTAATTCATATCGAAGGAAGTCCACTTTCTTTAGGTACAACTATTTATATTGGCTTTTATTTTGAAGCACGTCCACTCTAGAAGATGTATTCGGTGGTCGTAGGTGAGTGAGCTACTACGAGTCTACTGACATTGAGTGTGTACTCGTAAAAAGCATGCGTTGCACACATTTTGTCTTCGGCTCAAAACCTGTTCAGAATGGCGGAAGACGAAACCAAGGCACGCCGATTAATTATACTTATCAAAGATTAGTTAGGTCGCACAGAAAGGTCAGCGCTTATTATAATATTATTTATGAAATCATCCCGTGAACTGAATTACAATTAGTTCCGGGTTTGATATTTCATATATATTTTTGTATCTTTATAAATATTTTTGGATACTCTTGTTCTACATAATGTGGCTATAACAAAAAAATGAACATTTCTTCCTCAAATTTACATATGTGTAATAATCAAAATTATAAAATATTTATGTAAAGTTCATATTTTTAGTTTACATAACGTATCAAAATTGCAAATTTATTGGTATCAGATACACCTCTAGTTTGTCATCTAAGATATCATAGTCTAAGGGAACTAATTCTCGAATGAATGTATATTGAAAAACTAATCTATGCGACAACAATAATTGCGTAGTGAGACTCAATAGATGGATGTAATTAGAAGTCAATCAACGGACGCTGACTTCATTAGGTACTCTGTGACTGATGATGTTTAGACTATGAGATATTGATGGAAATACTCCTTATTGGAAAATTTACTGATATTTCAAGTTTTATTGATAATATTACTACTGTTCACTGCCAATCATTTGTTTTTTCTTGCTCAAAAACTGCCGTTTCAAATTTTAAGAATACATAATACAATTTAAAATTTATAAACTATGTTTGGTGATATATTTAGAGATGGCTTCATAGCTAGAGTATGTCGGAGCTAAGCAAATGATAATTCACAAATAAATGTTAAGTTAATGTAAATAATAAAATGGTCCTAGGTAGTTTGGAGAATGTTCTAAAGGGTGGGACAGCCGTTCTACTACTTACAACACAACTACGATACAACGGATACTAAGACCTCTTGTCTCAAGGTGGTGGTCATTTATTTAATGATGCCTGTGGGTCCAAGTAACCACTTAACATAAGGTGACTTGTAAACTGTTTACGCGTCTGACTAATAAAAACCGACTCAAATATTTTTTTAAACCAAACTGACAATTATATAAGAAGTTAATGAATGAATTTATAAGAAACGACCAACCAGTGTGACAGATCAAGTAAATTAGTAAATAGAACAGATCACTGCTGAAAGGACATAATACTATAATATTGTGAGGCGGTATGGAGACCTCGACCTCATGTCTCCAGATGAGCGGTAAATACAACCACTATATGCCGCATCTTCTATGATAACTATAAAGGTTAGCTTTTAAATTTATCATGATATACAATAATGTTTAGTGTGAGTATTTAACTCTTTATTTGTTTACATTCACAAGGCATGGTACACATGTTTATCAATCAACTTACAATATTATGTATATTGATCGTCACCAATCAACAGTTTGAAACACATATGTACCTACGTTTACGTATATTTGTAGCCCATTCACTTTTCTCCGCTATTAAATAAATATTCAAATGACATGATATATATGTATGTATGTTAGGTTTATTTGTAACATTTTGTAGTCCAGTTTCTCGTACAGTGTAATCGCTAGTGATTGAACTGTCACAGGTGATTTGGTGTGTCTAAGAATGACCTAAAAATGTTTAATGCAGCGTATGTAGTACGTACGTATGTATGTATAAGTCCATGACATCATGAATGAGAAGCAAGCAGAAACAGAAACATTCTGAAGCCGACAATAACAGTGTACATCTCGTGACCTATCTTACAATTCACCAAACCACTACAGTTACAAAATTATATTAGATAATTTGTGATCAATTCTCAAATCTATGTTGTTTATTTTAATTACTTTGGATAACTTAATATCAGACTAAATAGCCATTGAAGTCCATATAAATCACAACGAGAAAAGCCTAATCTAATGCTAATCTAGGCACTCTGATCTTACTGCTTTTATTCTTCATGAAGGATGGAGGGTGCATCAGGTCCAACAACACAATAAGAAGAGGATAACTCTCAGAATAAATAAGAACCAGTTCGAAGTGTATAATGTCTTAAATTGAATTTGATTAATAATAAATTAATTTGTTATTGTGCGGATCAATTTTAATAAAACCAACATATTAATATCATACAGAACAAATTAAAAACAAATCTAAAATACGAACTTAAGTTAACACACAACCTTTGACTTCAAACATCAATTACGTGCTGCGTACGGACCCCGGGCGGACCCCGGGCGGACAATCAGCTGTTATCGTAATGTGATCGCTGCAACCAATTTGCGAAAGGAACGGTCACCTTTCCGTATTCACTTGAGGCTGATCGCATTCTTCACTTACCATCTTTATATTTGAGTCAAAACTAAAAATGTCCTCGAACCATAGAGTATATAGCTAATGTAGACATGACTGTATGAATACATAACGATCCTTTACATACTTAGGAAATTGAATCTTAATTTTAAATGCTCAGGTGAAAAATGGATGTTTTGGTTCAACGTAATCAATCATGGCAATAAATAATGATCTTGGGGTAGAATAGTCGCTACCCCGACGAGATTCGTCAAGATCGTTGTGAATGCCATCTCTAGTCTATGGGTCATAGGTAATTTAGTAGCTACTTACTGACAATAAAGCAGCAAGTGACTACCTACTATTATGTTCTATGGGAAGCTGCAGTATTTCGGCGCTTTCATCACATAAGGCGAGCGTGCTTCGTGTCGAGTATGGCCGCCGACAAGATCAGACAAAAACTGACAAACGACGGACAATTAGCTGATAAATTGTTTAATTAATTACAGGAATTCAGTGCTCCACATAGTGGTTTTTGCGAGGTGTGTTTATTTCATGTTTTGTGAACTTGAAGGCTTTAATTATCTTGTGAACATAACAAACACACAAAACGTAATGATATGAAAATAATAATCTAAAATTAAAGGTTAATTAAAAAAATTAGGCTATTTTCTGTGCCAACTATGAACACCCTTGATCAGTTATCTTGAATCGATAGATGTGAAACTATGTTGCGTTCGACACTTCGCTGAAAAGCCATAGCTAGAAAGTACTTAAATAAACATTAATAAATCTTGAAGCCACTAATATAACTGATACGGTATCTATGATATATTTTTATTTAAAAAAAATCTCTTGACTGTCTTTTTATTATGTAATACATGTATTATTAGTGTTTTATTATCAGCTTAAAATTTATTATTTTTAAGCAATCTGTGTAACGCTGTATGGTTGTGTCGGAAAAATATAATTTTCAACCAAAGTTGTAGTATTATTTTTACATTGCTCCACATTACACACCTAATGAACACTTGACGCTACATCAAAAACCTGTAAAAGGTCACATTTTCATCGAAACCGATGATATCTCGAAACATTGACCTGTGATTGAGAAGCCGACATTATTCCGCCGAGCAACGAGTTTAGCTGTACCCATACTTCTTGTCAATTTTTTATTTATTCAATAATAATTTACATTTCACTTTTTTTTGCTTAGACGGGTGGACAAGCTGAAGGACTATTTGGTTTTAAATGGCTACTGGAGTCCATAGACATCTTAAACGTAAATGCCTTGAGATAAGAATTGTGAGGTCTCAGTTTTAACAGTACAACGGCTGCCCCACCCTTCAAACTGAAAAGCATGCGGCAAGCTGAACGGCAGAAATAAGCGGGGTGGTGGTACCTACCCGTCCGAACTCACAAAAAGTCCTACCACCAGTAATTACGCAAATTATAATTTTGCGGGTTTAGTCGATTGTAAACATTTGCTAAGTACATATTTCTAAAACCTGCCGGCGGGATTCGAACACTGGTTCGCATGTAACGAATGCACCGGGCGTCTTATCCATTAGGTCACGACGACTTCCAAAGCTGTTGATTATTTTGTTTTTTCGCAATTGGTTTATGTAACTAGGTGAATTTATATTTGCAAATATTACATTATGAAGATAAAAAAGTTGAAAAATATTTTTATTCAGAGAATTTACTATTTAGTTACTTTAACAAAATGTGAGCAAATTCAGAAGAATAATTCACTTACCTAATTTAATTTCCGAAAAGAAAAAAAAAACCTTTAAATTTTGTTGTACATTAATTTCCCTCAGACACCCCGCCGCCCCGCCGCTCCACCGCCCCGCCGCCCCGCATTGAATACCGATCATACTTTAGTACAAGCAAGGACCGAAATCGTCGGTGCGACAAGCGCCTTAAAATACAACGACCATCGGAAACCATTACGAGCAAAAAACTAGAGCACTCATGAACATTAATAAGAGTTTCACTGGAACCGACGACAAACATTTTTATTGACAAATTGTTTTGCCTTCATCGTACGTTTCAACGTTCGCCTTATTTAATTGTTTGCTTTTTGTTTGGTTTTAAACTTCAATTAGATTTATTGATGTTATTATGATGACATCTAGTCATTTTGTTAAATGTAGCGTGGGACATTGTTGTATTTTATTTTATTCTAATTTTAATTTGACGAAAGTACTATCCCTGCTCATTTATTTTTAATTTTTGAAAAAAAGTTGATCTAAAGTTTCTTTAAATTTAATAACGCAGCTGGTTTACCTTCAATAATTTTCTTTACATGGTAATTTTTCTTTCATTCAATCTTCCCATAGACAACTCTCTAAAATAAGCAATGCTGAGAACCATGTGCCGAACTGCGTGCGTGAGCGCGGTGCATATCCACGACAACCTACAGTGTAAAGAGAGTCGACAGGTTTATCAAAATCAATAACTCTCCCATCGAACACGGAAAGCGTTCAACAGTTAAACCCCGTTATTCTCGTTCAATAAGAAACTTGTCAAATTCAATTTCTCATCTTCTCGTCCCGAAAAAAGTACTCGTGAATCCATTTTTCCCGAAATTAAGGTGAAGCGAAGTGAAACCGGTCGCCGGCCATGTACGGCGGCCCCGCGCTCGCGCCGCGCAAATGATTCGAAATTGTTTCCGCGAGCGTCCGACCTCACAAAAAACACGTGTCACAGCAATAAATCATTCGCATTCAGCTTACTCGATTTAACGTAGGAATCGATGGGAGGCGGCCGCAGCTCGCAGCCCGCAGCTCGCGGAGAGAGTTGTAACCAAGAATGTCGCCCGAATGTTTTTGTGCCTTTTGTAACGTCCAACTTCGTTTTTAATGTTGCCTACTGATGTGGAGACTACAGAAACTCAATTTTAGTGAGAATGTAAAAAAAACCTTTAAACTATCTTCAAAATTTAATCTTCGATTTGTCACATGTTCATATTCTTTTTAAAAGCAAGCCTATATTGCGCTGGCGATAGTGGAATCACTCGTGCCCGCAGTGCTAGAGGTAGAACTAATTCTTAACTAAGAATGCCCTAAACACATCATTAAAGATACTCCCAATCCATTAACGGTGCTTTTAGGTACCTCAAGCACCGGTTACCGTCCTCGCCGAACCCGACGCTTGCGATGAAGGGATCGACGAGTAAATGAACCCATAGACACAGCCCACAGAGTTTCTCGCCAGATCATCTCAGTGCCGCAAGTTTCCGATCAGGTGGTAGGTTCTGCGAAGCGCTGCTCTTGCTAAGGCCAGTGTTAACAACACTACGATGTGAGCCCCGTGAGCTCACCTACCCGTCAAGGAGAAGCTGAAATAGCCTCTCAAGACTATCAGAATAGGTAGGAAAAAAAACCAAAAATATTGCAATTTTTCTCTTTCTTGAAAGTTAACGGTAACGAGAGACATATTCGTGTTTGCTTGTTGATGATTTGTTATCATAGATAATTGAATGCGAATAAAGGATGGATTTGCACCCAATTCCGGACGTTCAACTTTAAAAAAAAACTTTTCAACTACGCTCTGATAGATTTTATTAGATATTTTAAGAAATTGCATGAAAGATAACACTTTTAATTACCATAAAATGTCAGTTACTTCAAAACCAGAACACAATTAACAGTAATAACAATTCTTAAGATCCAAAATGTGACAGAGAAGCTGAAACAATATGGTTCATCTCGACAAAAAAAAATGCTATCACATTTCAAAACGCCGCGCACCGTCGCGACACAGCACACAACAGGGACAGCCCAAAAGCGTCGCTCGTAAATAACAAACGCGTCGCACAAACGGAGAGGAGACCAACAAAAAAGCAACAAGTTTGTAATTAAAGTGGACACCGGCTCCCAACCTCGTGCCTCGGACTCACCGACCACAGAACAGACAGACTCATTGTATTCTGTATAAAATTGAGCCATAAATATTGTAAACGTAATTTCCGATTGTGAAATTTCGTTCAGAATTATTTGCATGTCGACCCACTGGGATGTCACCTTAAACGTATAATGTGCGTTGTTTATATGAGCCGACGCGTGCGCTTCCAAAATTTCCAAAATGGCCGTCTGACTCTTGCAGTAACCGAACAAATTATTGTCATTTTCTCTATTTACTTATTGAAAGTTAAGGTAGAACGTTAAATTAATAAATATGTACCTTAGTTAATTAATATAGTTCTTACATTAATGCACACTATTGGACAGGATACATACCGAATTTTATTTTATGACATATAGGTACTTATACGTATAACCTCTATGAGTCTGAAAGTATCGCGGAGTCCGCGTGTGACCACACGCAAGGTAGTCGCAACTTTACAATTAATTTTAATTGTTAGGTTTTAAGCCAAAGTCTTGTTTTAATTATTGGGGACATTCTTTCGTAACGCGAATTGTATTTCAGAGTATCTGGGTTGAATCATATTACTTTATATTTATTACGTTGAATAAGACGCCATACTAGAATGTTCGTTACTTTTTTAAGATCGAGGAAAACTTATCGAAAATATTATAATTGTGTAACTAATTTAGTCGAAGACAATCGATATAGACCATTGGCGACCTTCAAGCATAGATATCGATATTTCAGAGTGTAAACTATATCTCAGAGCAGGTAGGTAAATAGTTACACTTCGGTCTTCGGTCAAGAAGTACTATCGTGCAATTAAAAGGGAATCTCTGAATTTAAAAACTTGTGGAATCACTGGCGGTAAGGCGTGTGAGTCGACGCGGGTAAGGATCACTATCCTGCCTATTATTACCGCGAAGTCTATCTATTTACAATAGTAATAAAGAGTAAAGAGATGGACTCAAGATTATAAGCCACCTTGTGAAATATTTTACTTGAGGTCAGTATTTACATAGAAAAGTTGAGGGAGAGATTTGCACTATAGACGAATCACCCGATACTACCAGACCGGCGTCTTTCTTATTAGACTACGGCCGCCTTAAGATATATTCTACATCAATAAATATTCTATAATAAATATTATAGAGCACAGTGCCGTTACTATCGAGTGTGGTGAATATTTAGCACATGTCTTCCTAAATTAATGCTATCAAGTTATTTACAACACTAGCCAAGAAGCAAAGAGCAGATATTCTAATCATATAAGTAATGTGTTTCACACAAAGTTGGGATACGTCTGACCTGTGGCGTGTCTGGAAGCAATTCTAGTGCTATCTGCGGTGTGGGAACGTCGCCGCGTCGCCTTGGCGCGGTCTATTTGTTAACGCGATCAATTCATTCGGTTTGTACGAATATTCGCTGTGTGAACTCACCTTACGAGCACAAGAACTTGCACCTTCAATTAAACTTACAATTTATATCAGTGATGTGTATGTATTGATATCAACATTGACATATTACATTATTATTGTACACAGGAACTGTGTAAATAGAGATTGTATATTTTTATCGACGTAGAAGTAGAGATATGATCATAGCCCACTTGATGTTTAAACATGATACGAGTATGTATAGGCTAGCCCACCTAGCATTACATGCTTCTAATCCACGGGGCCACAGGTTTAATGCTGGGCAGTGGACGAGTACTACTATTATTATATGACTCTACATACTACCATATTTCTGAATTGAAATGAGTCTAATGTAAAGCTGTTTCACGGATACACACAATTGATAGCCTGCTAACAATGGTTGAATATTATATTGTTTATAGTGCTGCGGTTACTTTACTCAACTATCCGTATTAAGTATCAAAAATTTGTTAAGTATCCATTTTAAGCGATCTTCACCGCTTTTGATAATATTATCATTATGATAACGATTACTTTAATATCGTTTAAAGAATTATTTACTATCCGGCACTTATAGTACATACATAACCATGACATTGAATACGCTATAAAATACACAAACAGGCTTAGAGATAGTTTCACACAAGTACAGTTGTAGTACAATTTTCTTTAAGAGTCGATGAAGACGGGTAGCTGGGAGCTGTGTGCCGGTCACGACGCGCCCCGGGCTGGTCGCTGCGCTGTGCCGCGGGTTGTAATGTTGCGCGCCGATAATCGCCACTCGCTACTGTTCTAACAAATGAACCCGACATCATGTATTTATTACGTTCAAACCTTATTTAATATTTTCTTTTGATCCTAGATCAACATCCGGCTTAGCCAAATGCCGTTTTGCATTTTTCACATTTGCATCTGCAAGATTGTTATGCTTTTGTCATCTTTCTTTATTTCTTCGATTGATTTGAGGCTTATATTATCTTTCGTTTTCAATTTACTTTTTATTTATTAACTTCTTTACTGTTAAAGTCTTCATTGTTAGTTTTCAATTTTTTTTCTTTATTTTTTTCTTCTTCTTCCCTACAAATTTTCTTCGCTTTTTTTTGCTTCGCAACTTTAATTTGTTTCGTACTAAATTTCGTTAATCGGTTCTAAGTTTTTTGTGACTATCGACATAATCATTAGCTTTCAGACGTCAATTACTGGCAATAGGCTATTGCCTATACTATACGCAAGGCCTCCCTCAAGCCTTGCTTGGGGGAGGCCTTGCCTGGCGAGCTTGCTTGGCCCGATCTTGAGTTGCGATTTTAATCAGGTCATCGTTCCACCTCGCTGGAAGACTCTCCAGCCTTGCGTTTGCGGTGTGCAATAATCATTTGGAAACTTTATGACCCCAGCGAACATCAATTCTTTGAGCAATATGGCCAACCTTCTGGCCCTACAACGTCCCAATCCTTTGGATTATGTCAGTTAAGACTGTTCTGCTGCGAATCTCCTCATGCATGATTCGATTTCCTAAGGAAACTACGAGTATAGCTAGCTACATTCGGCATCATCATCATCACTAGTGTCGCCATATTCATAATCATCATGGATTTCGTCATCCTTAATATAAATATGTATATGTATGTATTATACATAACCAAACTAATGTGTTGATATTAGATTCGGTAAATGTTTTAACCGACTCTAAAAAAGGAGTAGGTTCTCAATTCGACTGTTTTTTTATGTTTATTACCTCATAACTTTTGACTGGGTGAATCGATTTTGATGATTCTTTTTTTATTAGAAAGCTAACGCTTCCCATGTGGTCCCATTGCAATTTAGTCCAGTTCTGATAATGGTATCCATGAGCCATATAAATCTTAAATTTGCATTAAATACGTGCGAGACAAATAGATGAATAACTCAATATCACGCCAACCGATTTCGATGATTATAAATTATTGTTTATAGTATATATTATTTTGTTTTTGAATATCTTATTTTTCTGAAGTCAGTTTTTGTTAAAGCATGTCTATTTACAGTTATTGTAACTTGTTAAGTATCACCGTTGGTTTCATAATAAATAAATTTAGGCCGCCACTTCTCAGTGCTTTTAATATAGCCGACATCCACGAAAATCTGCCCGAATGGGCAGTAGAATACTCGTCCACCTACTAAGAGAATAAAAAATACTTCTATTATTAATGAGGGCTAGGCATACAGCCAAGTCGAGAGGGAGAGTTGGATTGAATATATACGTCCGAACCCCATGCGTGGTAAAACCGGGTAGAGGTAAGAGGTTCGACTGCGGCCTAGCAGTCAATACTGCGACGTGCGAAAGACACGGGGACGTCTGACAGACAAAGACATCAGTAAAAACGACTATACATTGGCCGTCACGGTCGGTGTCCCATCCGATCGCCCAGGTAATACCGTTGATATCTCACCGAAATCTCGCGTAGCCTCTATCACGCCGGTTGCCGTAAACACAACCATCGAAAGAAGCCACCTTCTACGGAGATAAGCCACGTTGTGACTGCGACAAATTAGCAATCTCTTCTGCAGAGCAGCCGAAGCGGAGTGTTCCTGTCAGCTAGGTGTCACACGAGTCCATTTGATTACTCCACACAAGTATCGTGAGTCAACATTAGTATTCAATGAACGTTGACGGTAAATTATAAACTAGATTAGATCTATATCAACGTCCAGCGCCCGTCCCCCCTACAAGGAGGCCGCTGTATTTGGATTCCCTCCGTTTGGATATTACTCACATTCTCGAAATACAACTGCCATAACCGTAAAACTATTAAATGAATATTATTTCTAATGTGAATTGTATATTCATTAATATTTATTTACGATCTTAAATTGAACATGTCCGTTTTAAATACACTACATTTGGAAAATGTTATTTATACCGTTTTCAGTAAGGTTTTTGTTCAAAGTTGCTGCGCATCATTATTTTAGGTGTTATTACATACCCAATGTAATTAGTTGGTTTCGGAAACATGGACTGATCATGTTCAAATGAAACGTTAAGCCTGAAATCTGAATACACTACAATCTCATTGTCTTGAATCGCATGCAGTATCAATAACATCAAAGTATTACGATGTAACTAATGCTAGTACGACATGGACAATTAGGCTTTGGAGCTGATAAAGATAAGCACGCTTAGCTTTATTACAAAGTATCTAAATTTTCTGATCCAGACCTGAAATTTGTTAAGTCAATTGAATTGCCGGTTGAAAATAACCGTACAATAAAGTGCACCGAATAACTTAAATTACGTACAGACATCTTTACATATTGTGTGTTCGATAGACGCACGCGCGTCATGCGCTTTATAAGGTGTTGTCAGTGGGCCGCGTTGATTTATTGCGAGCCACCGAACTCGCATCAACCGACTAGGCGACTGTTGCGTTCCACTTGTAACTATAATTTTATTCTTTTATGATATCAGTTTTATTCCGCAATGCCGTTGCGATGGTCTCCCGCGACATTAACATTTTCTAAATCTTCTAATAGCGGAACACAGTAATACGACTTAATACTGTTTTCTTTCTTGTTATTGTTAATGATAATGACAAAAGATATGGTGAAATTGTAATAAATAAGTAGAGAATATTTCTAACTTCTCGGAACTCTATCTTTAACTGTCCTTGTCGCAAAATATTTTTATATTCTCTAGTTTGAAAATGTTTTTTTAAGCTATTGCATAACTTTTATCACAGGCCTTGAGCGCGGCGACCGAATCATGGAATTCCGTAACAAAAAAACCTAACACCCCTCACTCCGCCTACCATGTAGTTCGCGTTCGACACATTCACACGTTGCGCAATAAGCGCGTGGCGTGACGTCACACTGCATGCGCATCATGAAAAGTCTGCCCATCTCTCTCTCGCGCGGTCTAGTTTATGAGTGTGAAGGGGACAGTTAAGGTTTTGCTTTTATTAATGATTAATATAGCGTGGTCTTGTTTTATTATTGTTTTAATATTAAATTATCACTGTCTAATTATAATTGCATAAGTTGATAAAAAAATGCTATGCAATAGCTTTGCCGCGGCATTTCCCGAGTGCCACACGTTTTTTCTCTCTCATTCTACCACACAAAGAAGTATTAACTGAACCTACGACTAGGGAACTAAGGGAGTTCGATCCTAACTAACATTGAAATCCATCAACCACCTTTCGTACCCATAATACAAGAAGATATCAAAGCTTATGTAAGTATTACAATATTTAGCACTTCTACCACCATAATAAATTGCCACAAAATCCCGTAGGAAGTGTTCTTGCTCTGGGTTGAAAAAACGAAACTGTCTTAAAGAGGCTTACAGATCGGTGACGCCTTGTTGGTGTCTGTTTTATGGATGCTGAAGCATTTTTCCACTATTGAGAGGATCCTATCGCTGGGCCAATCTTTTAACTTCCACAACGTACCTCAACATAGACGTTTGTAGATTGTCGGCTGATTCCTCCCTTACACCTTGATTCGCATGTCTCACCGGCCTAACTTACATTGAGTGATTTCTTTATGTTCAGCCCTTCAAGTGCATGTCATAAATCTCGTGTTGGCGTGACGACCTCATTCATAATTAAACTTTACCGAAATGTCAAACAATACATCACATCGAGCCCGCACTCGCTCGCTCGGCCCGCTGCAGCAGTACGGAGATTAAAACTCGTAAACAAGTCCGCGACGTGCGACTTACGACGTGCCTCCACCGTTCTTCTGCAAATTATTCATGGGACCTTCAGCTTTTCGAGTTAATACATCAACTTTTTTGTGAAACACTCTTACTTAATCGCATAATCATAAACACAAACCGTGAAATGGTAAAAAACACGATATTGTTTCCAAATAAATGCTCTACGGGAAAAATGAAAACAACGCAAAGAAAAAGACAAGAGTAAGACAAGACGTGAGCTCAATAGACTTAACACTTAATGCTCTATTTTAGTTTTTCAATACCGCCAAACCAAAATGACACTAATGATTAACTGAATTTGATACAAATGTAAGAAGTCACAAAGAGATAATGCCGTTCGACTAATTTGGTTTTATTTTTTTGGTGTTAACTAATAGCGTTCGCGTTTGGGCCCGCCGTCTGAGGCTCGCGTTCTCGCACCCATAATGACGTGTAATTGAAACGTGTACTCGTAGTGATCAGCGGCGAGCGAGGCGCGGCTCTATTTACCTGTACATACAAACGAAGCCCTGTAGTGCTGGAGACCGGTACCGCTGCGCTCACGTTTCTCATCACAGAAGAACAAACGTCCTGTTGTTATACGGTGGTCACGGTCACTACACGAAAAGAACTATCCAATTCATGCAGCTTACATGACGTGTCGATCTCTGACGGCGCTACTTAATTTAATACCCGTTAACATTTCAAGGAAATCGGAAATTCAGAAATTAAATTGGGATCATCACGGGCTAAACATAAACGGAGAAAGACTATCCCACTTACGGTTCGCTGACGACATTGTTTTATTCGCTGAAACAAAGGAACACCTACAAGTCATGCTCATAGACTTGGAAAGAGAAAGCCGAAAGGTTGGCTTAACGATGAACGCCTCCAAAACCAAAGCACTAACAAATGCATCCGAAGACCCTATCATTATAAACGGCGAACCAATTGAGTATGTCAAAGAGTACACTTACTTAGGCCAACAAATTTCAGTAAATGATATAATGTCAAAAGAAATACGACACTAGAATTGGGAATGCATGGAAATGCTACTGGCGGCTAAAAGAAATTATGAAGAATATAGAAATCAAGATGCATGTCAAATCAAAACTGTACAACACCTGCGTGCTACCAGTCCTAACCTATGGCTGCCAAACCTGGGCTCTCACCAAAGCACAAAGCAAAAAACTAGAATCATGCCAGACAGCTATGGAGAGAAGCATGCTGAATTTAAGAAAGTCAGACAGAGTACGAAACAAAGTCATTAGAGGTCGTACTAAGATACAAAATGTTTCAACTAGAATTCGGAAACTAAAATGGCAATGGACAGGACATACAATAAGAGGCATCGAAAAATGGAACAAAAGCATAGTGTTTTAGTACCCTCGAGATAGAAAAAGGAAACGAGGCAGACAGATTCAGAGGTGGGAAGACGAAATAAAGACGTTAGCAAGAAAACTATGGACAAGGAAAGCTCTAAGCCGAGTAGAGTAGAAAGAAATGGAGGAGGCCTTTGCCAAAGTTGGGCAAACAGACGAACTTGTCGATGTCATCGACTCGGCAGAGTCATTAATTTAAGTTTATTATTTGTAAATATCCTTTGCGTCTGAATAAAGGCTTTTATTATTATTATTATTTTAATATTTCAAGGATATAAATATCTCAAGAACATCTTAAGGAATAAGTGAATTCCAGAACGCTATTGTCTCGTCGTGTTCATAGCAGTAGACGCACGGGGTCGGCGCAGCACGCGCCTACGTCTCGTTGACAGGTGCACAGCCAATGGGCTTTCTGGCGCCATCCAGGCGAATGATGCTCACTGTAAGTATCATGAAATACGTCTGAAGTTAGAAGCTACGAGGATTGCTACAACAAACTTCACAGTATTTTGTTGTTTCTTAATTTTATGATTCAGATTCAGAAGACTCAGAGGTTCAGAATAGTAAAATTGAATCAAGTCCCTTGCAAAACAACTGAATATCTCATAGAAGCAAGTAGCTAGTGCCTCCTAGACTAGGGTTGGGCAATTTGTCGCGTGCGAGTCGGAGCGGACGGTGATGGAATGTCGCCGCTCGGAAATCGCCAAACTGCAAAATAACGAGCTTCATTTAAATACTGCAAATTGCTGATATAAATTTTATTCATTTAGTTTGAAATATGCGGTTGAGTGGAACAGCGTATCTGTTGCAGTGAAATATATGGATCGATCGTGATTCTTCGAGACCACTATTCACGTACTTCACATTCTACTAGATAAACTGGATTTATATACCTACTACGAGTATTAGCGTAGTTTTAGTGCGGCGGACTAAGAAGCGATAGGTTCGAATCCAAGAATGGTATGTGTGCTCATTTATTATTAAGTTTAAATCATAAAAGCGAAAAAAATATGTTGCATTTAATTAACTATTCATAATACAACCCAGAATTAGGTAACAAGCGATCCCTTTTTACTAGCACAGACAGAGCAACGTGCGCACGATCCATCTCATATTAAACGGCTGGCGGAGATCACAGATACTACATCCTGAATGGCGGCGCGTCTTTTAAAGCAGCTCTAAGTCTGCTTTGCGCTTTCTTGATAGCAGAACGAATGAGATGAATAGATACAAATATCAAAAATGTTCTTTTCTATTCAAATTTAGATAATAAAGTTTTGGTGTCCAAACTAATAATTCCACCAGTAACTAAGTATGTAGTGTTTGCAAAAAGTACTTTATGTACAACATTGTATACTCTAAAAGAATACAACAAAATATGTATTCTGACAATTACGTGCAATAAAAACGTCACAGAGTATAAAGCTGTGTGAAATACAAGAACTGAATCATTTCACTTCATAAAGTATCAATAAAACGATCGTTGTCAATTTAGAGATGCGGAACTCGCTGCAAGAGTACCGCAGAGAGTACTACTGATCGAATATTTCAACTAAATCATTTATTAAAATGTTAATCTATTTTTACCTGATTGTGATTATTGTAGCCTTGAGAAGAGTTGAAGGCTTGTTAAGGGAATGTTTGTAAACGTGTCTGTTTTTGGAAATCATCTTGTTTACCCTGCTGAATAGTTTTCTGAGATGCATTAAATATATAATTATAACCAAGATCCATTAAAATACAGAATGAGAATATGGATGAAAATGTGCTTGGTATATACATAGTTTAGATTCAAATAAAAAATGTGGCTCAACTTGCTACATGATCTAGCGTAAGACGAACGTTTGGTAAGTACGGACTCGTACGTATTTCATTAGAAAAATTCAAGCACCAACACCGTCGCATCGCATCGCATCGCTCGATGAGAATGTGGCGAGAGATATCCTTTAGGCTACGATCACTTCGCAACAGTTGTTTTTTTTTTCTTACCTATCCTAATAACCTTGAGAGACTAAATTAGCGGTTACCCTAGCGTGTAGGTGAGCTCTCGGGGCTCAAACTCGAGGTGTGACTAACATTGGCCCTTAGCAAGAGCAGTGCTTCGCAGAATCTACCTCCGGAAACGCGATCCACTGAGAAGATTCGGCGAGAAATAGGCTGAATCGTTGTTGCGGACGACGACTCGTACAGAAGGTAGCGATAACAGCGATATAGTAACCGGCAAACTTCTTGAGCAAATGACCTTGACTGCGCAGAACCGAATTTTAGATCACTTTGGTGGTGAGGGTGAGGCGCGACGGCAGGGGAAATCGTATCGAGCGCGTTATTGGTAGATCAGTCGAACCTTGCGTCCCGCACCGCGCCCTCGTACCGCTTGCTCCCAAAAGTACGCTTGCGTACAGTAAAAAGTCTATCGTTATTAATCGTTAAGTTATTTGTTATAATTGCTTGTTGACTTTGTTGCCATTGCTATATGTTAAGTGTTTGTTGATTTTTTATAAAAAAATACACTATGCCGCGACAAACTGGTGTAGTATTCAAAAGAAAGGGTAGAAAAATTGTGTACGACGTATATTGCTTCATTATAAAACAGGGGAAGAATGACATGGAAAAAGTAAAACAGACTTCGGAAGCAAGAAAAATATCAGTGAGTACTGTTAGGTGCATTATTAACGAAGCTAAAGGCTCTAGCTTGCTCGCCATGTTTCGGCCTCCGGGTAAGAAAAGATCAGGGAAGAAGAAAGTTACCGGAATGGATAGTTTCGTTCAATCTGTAATAAAAATATGTAATCTACTATGTAAACTACTATATATCTATGTAAACTACTTATCAAGCAGCGAAACTCCGTATCGTAGAAAGGCTTCGAAAAATCTAAAGAAGATATAAATTTTAATGGCTCGGAATGAAGCTTACGACGAATTATGAAAGAGCTAGGCTTCAGATGGAAAAAAAACAGAAAGTAATCGGAAGCTGGTAATTGAAAAAAGTAACATTCGATTACTACGAATCGAATATCTCCAAAAAATAATTAATTATAGACAAAAAAGAAGACCGAACCGACCGAGTTGTAAACTACACCAATGAGCCCTATGTCGACTCATCACGATGATAGCGACTCGGGTGATGAAAACAGTGATGATGATGATGGTCAAGATTAGGATAACGAAAAAAAAATTACAAATACCAGCTTCGCTTCAACTGAACCAAGACCTGGCAACAGCTCTAGTTTTGACTTAATAGAAGGAATATCTATTTTACCCCAAGATTAAATTATTACAATTATTAACCTATATTTTTTGTTGATGTTCTAATAAATATATAAATAAATACATAATATGTTGATTTTCATAATTTAATGGCATTATGACGCAGAGTAAATAATGTTTTTGCACGTGAGTGTACCATGCGCGAACTTACCCCCACTACGTCGACAAATGCTCAAGAAGTTTGCCGGCTACTATACTACGAGTATGTCCAGTAGTGACACGTCACACGTCGCAGCGAAGTGATCAAACATTGCGTGGTGGCAAAGCACAGCTGCTCGGTCATGTCCACACAATAAACATGAATACAACAAAACCGATAGAGCACAACTTTGTAAGGAGCTTGGCGAAGCTGAGGACATTGATAACTTTATCGTCTTCTATTGTTCACGAAATTATATGACGTGCCGTTTGCAAAAGTAATACTGCTTTATTTTTTGTTCAAAAAATGACATTGCGAACAAAGTAAATTTGGATTTGGTCTGCGTGGGTCGATCAGATTTTAAACGTACTCGTGATTCGCGTCGTTATTAATCGCAATACGATAATGTACATAGTCCAACTCTTGAATATTGATTGTAGGGCACGTTCGGAGGCGGCTCGAGTCGATGCCACCGTTGGCTGTTATTGTCATGAAATAACCATAAAATCGTTCTAGTTTGAAGTCGCGGGCTTAAACATCCATCAAGCAATTAGAAACAAAAAAAAAATTATTTCTATGTAAGCACATGTATTTTACTGAATTCAAATAGTTACTGCAATTTTTTAAGTTATACTTCTTTAGGCGCGTTATGAAAAATTCATGAGAGTGAAATTTTGCGATGCGCGCGCACCGTGACACAAAATTAACAGAATGAAGTTGCCCACTAAATCGCTCATTACAATACGACCGACGTAACTTGGCGAGTCTGAATATAGCCGCAGGTGAACTTTCCGAACCGTACCGAGAATTACCGAATTTATACGACGTCAAGAAAACGGATGTCCAATATGCGTGTTTGAGAATGTTGTTTTATCGATATTTTTTTCAAATTGATTAAAATTTAAATAAAAAAAAGAAATAAATTTAATAAAAATAAAGTATAACATTATGGTTTCGTGGTGCATCAGTAATAACAAAGTTTTAAATAAATTCGAGAAGCCTTGTTTTCATAAACTAAAACATCAAAAAGTAAACATTTACTATTACAATCTGTGACTTGGAAAACTTAGAACAAAGCTTTATTCCTAAGAAGAACGTGCGAAATATTAAAAAAATATTCGAATTAAAAAACGGAGATTAGGACTAAATACTAAGTTAACATTAAGTACATTAATGCATGAATATATCTGACGCTACTGCGTAGGTGCTAACCGTACAAGCACTCGACAAGTTATGTATTCCTGGTACATGTAACAATGAAGACGTGCTTACTGCCGCCGGCTGCTCGCCTTCACATAACTGTGCCAACTTATTTTATTACTTCTCTTCTCTTCACTTTGCGACTTTGATTGTCAATAAAGTTGTCTTTTAATTATCTAGCCACCGTGTCTCTCTGTCTCCCCTAAACCCTTCCGTTCATTCCAACATCATATTCCAGTCCGCGGTCTACCTACAATCGCCTGTACCTATAACGCTACAGCGACATCAATTAAGTACATACCTGTACATAAGTACAAACGAACAACTATTGAGTACACCGAGCTGCATAATGCAGGAATAGTACAGTAAGGTCCGTAGGCACTTATAAACGTCATCTGTCGGATAGTACTCACACCTACCAAAAAAATAGATGCTGCTTGCTAGATGCTGCAGATGCTTGAACAATCCACTCTGTTTCTCGCCAGATGCTTCCAGTGGGTCACGACCGCGGGATTCCGTTCCACTGATGGTTCAGCAAAGCACTGCTAGGGCTGGTCGTCTCAGGTTGAGCCCCGTGTGCTCAGCTACCAGTCCGCGCGTCCTTATCAACGATTAAGTGAGGATAAAAAATATAGAAAGGTTGCTCGGATCTACCCATTAAGTCGAAATATGAAAAACGTTTATTTCAATAACACGAGGTATGCGAGTGAGCTCCTCATTGCAACTCGATTGCATTTTAATCGCACTCAAACAGGAATTCGCGCTCATTCATCATTTATGTTAAACTTTCGAAATTAATACAAAAACATTGATTACTATACAGTCGCCGGCTCTGTTTGGACAACCCTTATTATTTATGTACAGTTTTAACATTATCAATAAAACGAACATATTATGCTGTTGATACCCACAAGACTACCAAGATAAAACCATACTATTTTATTGTACAATTCATAAAGATTTTATAATTATTTTTGAAATACTTAGTCTTGCCACAAATACTGAGACAAAGGGAAAAAAAAATCTATTGCAAATAACGTTTATTAGTTTGACAGTGTGTTAGTTTAATACATAAATATAAAACAATTTAAAGTATAAAAAGCTTATTCGAAGTGGTCTCCATTGGCTGCAATACAGTCCTTTAAACGTTGAAGCCAGTTATCTATAGAAGCACGCACTCTTTCCATGGGAAAATTTTTCACTGCCAATCGTACGGATTGTTTTAGGGACTCCAAATTATCATGGCGCTTAGAGCAAGCCGTACTCTCTAAAACTGACCATAAATCATAATCCAGCGGATTAAGATCGGGACTAGACGATGGCCAGTCTTCAACTCTGATGAAGTCCGAAACGTTCGTTTCCAACCAAGACTGCGTAGACCGAGCTTTATGACCTGGCGCCGAGTCTTGCTGGAAGGACCATTCTTGATTATTGAACATGGTGTTGTTAAGGGGCTTCACTACCTTCTCAAGAATGGTATCTTGATACACTTGTGCCGATATTTTGATACCTTTTTCAGAAAAGTATGACTCAGTCACTCCTTCATAGCTAATACCCCACCAAACCATCACTGAAGTCGGATAGTGCCCACGTTGCACTCTATCGACTAATTGGGAAGCTTCCTTAGAGCTTTGAGCATAAATACGGTCATTTTGTTTGTTAAAATGTTGCTCAATTGTAAAATTTTCTCATCTGTAAACAAATTTTTTCTATGACCTCCCTTTGCGTACCGCTCGACTTTGCGTACCGTAATCGAAACAACTACTGAAGTTGTTTCGATTTTACCACCCTATTCTCTCTCTTAAATTATCAGTTATGAAATGACCAGTACGTCTCTTATAGCCTGCAAGTCCTAAGTCATCTTTTAAAATACGCGACATGGTTCTAGGTGCTATCTTCATCTCCCGAGATAAAATATTTTCTTTCGGACAGGATTTCTTCGAATTCTTTCCCTTACTGCGTTGACCACCTTTTTCGTACGAACACTACGTGGACGGCCAGATCTTTTTCTGTCACAAACAGAGGAGATCTCATTGCATCTATTAATAGCCCGGTACATAAACATTTTATTAATACCAAGCGTATGAAGAGTTTTAAAAATTGCATTTGGCTCCATACCTACTTTGTGTAATGCAATCACAGCGATTCGGTTCTCTTTATCACCCCACTCCATTTTAATATCGCAAAATATTGTATAATGTAATGGCGCCAAAATGAGAAAACTCAATGAGCAATCATATAAAAATGACAGATTCCAAATTCAAATGTAATATTTTGTTTATTTTCAATTGTAACAGTATTTATGGCCAGACTAAGTGTTCTGAGGATTACTATATTTAAGACCTTTTCTTAAACTTTATCTTTTCTTAATCACGTACTGAAAGATATACAACAAAGAAAAGTACTGAACCAACCCGGCAGGCGGGTGTGGTGGCTGCCACCGCCCTGATGCGTCGCTCCTCGCTGGGGCACGCTGCACCCGTTGATGCAACATTACGTGACCATTCCGTAAAAGCAGGTCAGTTTTCTACATACAAAATTAAGTTTCGAGAGGTATTTATCAAAAGTTTTTAAAATGTTTAGTAATTGGGAAATTGCATTGTGTATTGTATGCAGAAGATATAAACTACCCCATAAAACCTAGTGTCAAAAGAAGACTGAAAAAGAATTCAAATTCAAATTCAAACATTCATAAAACATCGACGATGTAACAACAATGAGCTGAACGCGCACTCACCACACAGTCAAATGATTTTTCGGTCAAAATTTCTCATACACTATGTATGCTACACATACACACAGACGGATAGACTAAATCGACAAATACCAAACAGTTCAGTACAACTGAGTCCTCTGTGTCAACCGGCTGCTGTGTGTAGTTGAATATTAAACACACTCTTGTCAAAGATTCATTAATGATTTCTCATGAATTATGTTCACAGAATGTACAAAATGTAAAACGCCGTTTTACATTTTGTAAATATTTTACTACTCATTAACCTGTGAGGATCTCATCGAGAGGCCCGCTCTCCAAGTCTAAACATACAACTGCTTGTGTTGCATCAATAGCAGACAGGGTGCCGCCGCTAACTAGATAACCGACTCAGACAACGTAACTGTCTTCCTCATCCACTCTACCTACTTTTAGCCTCTCCAAGCATATACCACCATTCGACGTGCAAACTAACCTATAGATACAGCCCACTGAGTTTTTCACCGGATATTCTCATTCGGCTGTGATTCCGGTCCGGTGGTATATTCAACAAGGCACTGCTCTTTCTAGGGCTAGTGCTGGCAAATATTTTCAGGCTTCACCCCTGAGTAGCTGGAATAACCGCTTAGGCTTTGCAGCCTTAGGTAGACTTGGTAACCGTAGAAGATTAGGTAGGAAAATAAAGGCTAACTATATACAGTATATAATATATACACAGCGAGTTCACAATAATTGACCTAAGCTGAAAGGCTGGTCTCGCACAAGTCGTCGAGTGTACCGCGTTGCTAGAACCGCGCCATATATTCCGGGTGACACGCTGGTGCTGCTTGCTCGGCGGTGCTCCCCGGGCCGGGCGCGGCGCTGTCCTACGTATGATTTGTAACGGACGCTCCCGGCGCGCTACGTGCTCGCGCGCACGACCTGCCCGCTTAGTGCACGAGCGGGGAGCTCGCCGCCTGTACGAACGACTTTATATCTATTTATTGTCACATCACGCCGATCATAAATACGCAAACAGTGAACAGGTGAGCGAGCGGCATCAACGCAACTGGCTGACCGGACTGGACATTAACAAAAATATATATTGTTATTAGACTGTGTAAAGCTAATATCAATACATCTCGCGCTACGTTTAATAGATAAAGTATAATTTAAAACTTTAATTTTAATCCTTTCGCATATAGGACGTGCTTAATATTGTATATCCACGATCAACATTTTTTATAACAATAAAAAAACATAATTAATAGAAAACAAAAATAGTTAAATATTTCATTGAAAATAACATGAAAAAAAAAAAATAAACTGTAAAAAATACATAAACAAAAATAACAATTTCATTATTGATTAACGATAGCGTCGAAACTATATAGTTCAATAATATAATCGCTGTCGGCTCTGTTATTGCTTTGCCCGCTCAGCTCGTGAGCGTATACTGGGTGTCGGCAGATGCATGGCGGAGGGTCGCGGACGTGTGCTCCGTGTGCGTGGTTGCCGCAGACAGGTGCCCTACCTTCCCTCCTCCGTTATATCTGAACATATGTAATGAACGGACTATTGAATTAGCTTCTCATCTGACTGCTATTCACAATATGCTGTACAATTTTCGGTGACCATTTAAAAAATATAATATATTTGATTTAAATAATTATTTTTGAGTTCTATTCCATTATTAAAGAATTATTTTAAAGACCCCCGTACAACATTTTTATGGGCACTAAAGTCTAGAGTTCCAAAATAAATTATTATGTTTTTGTTCAAGAAATCTAATAGACATTATCATGCTAGGCGCGTCCAATAGAAAGTGATAATGTAAGTAATGCGCAAGTGTAACACAATTATCCTTTACTGAATGTTATTTTATTTTTCAACGCAGTCATCTTTCAGGTCTATACACTACGTTTATATTTTTTCTAAACCTAAAATTTCTTTTTTTTTAACTCTTCTTCCCGATCCTTTAGAAAATCGTGTACCACGGTGACTACTGTGTCATTATCGTCACATGTATGGCTCTGATATGTCCCTTTACCCGCGGAAATAGGTAGAAATCACTAGGAGCTATATAGAAAGAAAAAATAGAGGTAAATTCTATCAATTGGATGCCAGCTTCTTGAATGGCAGGCATTGCAACGGTGTCCTTGTGCGCGGGGGCGTTATCTTGGTGAAACAATACAACATTGGCAAGTTTTTTTTTTTTGTTATTGCTGAGATGTGTGGACGAGCTCACAGCTCACTTGGTGTTAAGTGGTTACTCGAGCCCACAGACATCTACAACGTAAATGCGCCACACACCTTGAGATATAAATTCTAAGGTCTCAGTATAGTTACAACGGCTGCCCCACCCTTCAAACCGAAACGCATTACTGCTTCACGGCAGAAACAGGAGAGGCGGTGGTACCTACCCGTGCGGACTCACAAGAGGTCCTACCACCAGTAATTACGCAAATTATAATTTTGCGGGTTTGATTTTTATTACACGATGTTATTTCTTCACCGTGGAAGTCAATCGTGAACATTTGTTAAGTACGTATTTCATTAGAAAAATTGGTACCCGCCTGCGGGATTCGAACACCGGTGCATCGCTAGATACAAATGCACCGGACGTCTTATCCTTTAGGCCACGACGACTTGCCACGCCATTGCTGGCGTATTTCCTACCGCACAAATAGCCATGTCCTGCGTACAAAGTCTCCGTAATAGTGGCTCCGTGATTAAGGTATTCGATCGTTACCAGTCCTTGGCTCTGCCAGAAAAAACAGCCCACCATCTTACTGGCGGATGGAATCTTCTATAGAAATATTCATTACTCCCGTTATAAAACAAACAGTAGCACGACTATCCGCTATGATAGTGTTTACAACTTTTTAATAATTTGTTCAGTCACTACCTGTGTAGGGCGTCCGGTGCGAAGATCCGACCGGACATTTTACTCCGCTTGCTAATCATGGGATAAAGTTTCAGATCATATATTATGACGATTCGTGTGAGCACCTGTCCATACGGGGTCTCTTATGCCCAAGTACCAATGCACGGTGCTTTTTTCTTAGATGACTAGACGAACTCATGGCCCATCTGATGTCAAGTAGTTACTGGAGCCCATAGATATCTACAACGGAAATGCCACCACTCACCTCGAAACATGAGTTCTAAATTTAACAGTATAACGACTGCCCCACACTTCGAACCGAAGCGAATTACTGCTTCACGGCAGAAATAGGCACAATATTTTCTATTAATAATTAGAGTAGAAGTCTAAAGTAATATTTTGTTCAAATAAGGTATGAGATTCAGTCTTCCAACTATTACTTAGCACGCAACTAATCAACCCGCTGGGTTCAATATGGATAATAGCTATCGATTAGATCCTAATCTCATATACGATTCACTTTGAAAGCCACTCAATGTTCTTGTTATCAAAAACGAGTAGTAGTTAGTGGTGGCTGGCGTCGTTCAGAGCTTATTGAATTGATATTCCGTTATCCTATGTCTCTACGTTTTATTCTAATCTGCTTTATGATAAGCACGATATACATTAGAGTAGAGTTGCTAAGGATTTACTCCACAATTATATTGTATGGCTTTGAATAAAGAATTATAAAACAAATGTACATTCATGAATGGAATCCTTACGCGTTCCCTTATGCGAGATTTATCCTCAAATGTCGCTCGAGCCTTGCTCGTGCATTTTTTTCACAAAAAAGGCATTGATCCAATTCTGCACCGATGTCTACCTAAAGCGTAAAGGTTAAATAAATTCGTACCGAAATGCGCAATATATTTTAAAGGTTTCGTAAAGAATGAAGAGGCGTCGTGAAAGTTCCGTACGTTATTGTTTGTTACGGCTTGTTTATTGTAAACCGAGAGGTCGCAACAGCGCGGTGCTCACGCGCATACTTTATGCGAACATGGAGTCATCCCGTTGTGAAACTGAGCCGATCTCGTTGCAGTCGTGTGGCTACTGAAGCGCGTCTCATCTCGAGACATCCTGATTATTCTGAATTTATTCTCTTATTGTCAGAAAAGCACACGCTTCAAAAAAATTAACCCAAACTCATATTTACATTTTTTGTTCAGAAAGTAACAGCGTCACTTCAGCGATAAATGAGTTAATAATTATGTTAATAGGTACATCATCGTAATTTTGTATATTTTTTTTGGAATTGTCACTGTGGTTGCCTAGACCGTGACCTTGCCGAACAGAAACTTACTTGAACGAACATCAATAAGGGCTCTATACATTAGTTTAAAATTCTTGTGAACGATATTTTGTATTAAGTCATATGTGCAAATCGGCTTTGTAAGCTATAACGGAACATCTGCAATTTTTATTTTCCGTCTGGACGAGGGATAATTATCAATTAACCTTACCTTGTATAGTTTAATCTCATAATATCGATATGTAATAGTTTAAATATGCTAGTCAACAAATGAAATTGGTACAAATAACCTGTACATTATGTTAATTACCGCCTGAGACCACTGAGGGGTGCAGCACAGCGCGTACTGATGAGCGCCGTGTGTGGTCCGTCCAGACTGGACGTGTGACAAAACGTTAATGATATTCTTAATCTGTGTTTATGTAATTATTTAGAACACACTCCAGGAACTTCTTAAGTAGCTAACACATTTCGCTGCTGATCCAAGAGTTCGCAATGTTTCGTTCCTCATCACTATAGTTGATTTTACGATGTCAATTATCGTACGTACTTTTTGTAAGTAAAATAAATAAAAATAGATTTTACTCTGGCATTTATGGTCTGATCTTAATGATATTCTGTCCGGCTACAATACAGATGTGTATGTGACCCTAGCCTCCCCAAGCGACGACTACTAATGCCCCTTGTTAATCCATACTAGCCGCATGTTCACCTTAATACGGGTGAAAGAGCAAGGTTCAGAACTACGGTGGGTACCAATACAATTTTATTTGGTGCTAATCCTTGGTGTCGGCTTAAAAGAAAGAACAGCCATTGTTGGTACGAAATAGAGACCTAATACTTGGTGTTCCAAGGTACACAGCAGCTTCCATGATCTGACGTCTGTAAGTCTGGTAACTACCACCCCAGATCGGGTGGACCGTAAGTTCGGTTACCTTTAAAGTAATTAAAAAAGTTGAATACACAGACAAAGCTTCTGCATAATTTTGTCAACAATGGATTTACAATTAAACTATCTGTGAATTAATAAACCGGATCATATGAATGAACCCCCGTTATATAGAACAACAGCACCAGAAGGCACAGCTTCTTTTAACTGTAATCATCAATTCTAAAAGTACATATAAGGTAGTTGCTAATGATTCGAAATACTTAGCAGTGTGATGTAACAGATGAGAACTCTTGAATAAACCTAGAGAGTTTGTCTCAGAGCGCAGCGGGCGGCGGATGATACTACTCTGTTGAAGGGCTAGCTTCTTGTTACTTGTACATGATTCATTATCTAGGCTAGTTTTTAGAAAGCGCCATATAGGATATAAATAATTTGCGTATATTATAAAATCAGTGGAACAGCGCAGACTGTTAGTAATGTGCTTATTCATCAGATGTTCTTATATTACTTAAAACAATATATCTAATCTTGAAAAAAATATTAAGTTAGCAAAATATTAAGTATATTTGGCCATTTGGATACTCAATATTATTATGTTTTTTTGACTTTGAGGGACTGTGGCAATATAATACGATCCGTTTGTGTCATCAGCAGGTCTTTTATTTTCCGAAAAATAAATCCATCCCATAAACTTTGGAATGAATCTTCCCGATTGAATTTCTACAACATTACAACACAAACTTTTTTCTTTTTTCTTTTACATGGTCCCAGAGATCTTAGTCGTAGGCTGTTGCTGATGTCGCTTTGATATTGACGATTTTTACTAATAAATAAATAAAATAAAATAAAATAAAATAAAATAAAATAAAATTCATTTAATTCAGACCATCTTAAGTCCATATGTTGTAAGTTGAATAATACTTAGAACTATGTTAGTAAAATTAAACTAATGAAATCATGTTTCAAAATCTAAATGACGAGCCAAAAACATTTCAACCTCCTAGTACATTTAGTGTTGACACATTATTGTGTGAGCGCATTGTCGTATGACTACCGCCTGCATAATGGTCGGTGTATTAACCACACTTTGTTCTGTTTGCTCGAGCTTACTGAGCCTACTGTTTGAAGCTTCAATTAGACGCAGCTTGTGAGTTTATCAACTTAACATTGCGTTATGCAGAATTATTCTTGTCCATCTGTTGATAAATGGCTCATAAATATAAATGCTGGCGTCCAAACAATTTCATTATTAAATAATTATACAAGAGCACTTATTCCTCCGTCTAATGCCAACATATGCAGCTGAGTCGCGGTGGAATACGCAGCACGGTGCCTTATCTACCGGACCCGCTCTATGAGTCGTAATCACAAGAGAGCAACCTAAAATTACAAATTTCTTCAAAGGGTTTTTTTTTTTCATATAATCTATGTTACGACTATACTTGAGACCTTAGAACTTATATCTCAAGGTGGGTGGCGCATTTACGTTGTGGATGTCTATGGGCTCCAGTAACCACTTAACACCAGGTGGGCTGTGAGCTCGTCCATCCATCTAAGCAATAAAAAAAAACTCATTTTATCAGTCACAGTCATAATTCTATTATGTCGTAATAATAGGTCGTTTCTCTTTTCCTTAACGCACGACAGATTGGCCAAATTTAAAATCCAGAATGACAAGCTTAAATTAATGATTTTTAGTTACGAAGTTAGTATAGTATTTTATCGAATATGAATAAAAGTATGCCCTTACTATCAGGATTCAAAAAGATATTTCATTTACACCTGTGCCTATTGAATGTTAAACGACAATCAAAGCCACGTATGAACCGCGCGTCCGAGCTGAGCACGTGTCAGGGTGCAATTGTTTAAAATTATATACATGTCTTCTTGTTATCAATGGTTTGGCAATTAATTTAGAAATTATACTACAAAAATACAATTATTGTATCAGCTAAATGTCTTGTTATTTATGAGGCATTGGAAATGCATTTTTGTTAAATGCTCATCTACAGGTTTCTGTTATTGAGGTCAACAAACCACTAATCAGACAGCTAGCGTCACTGCATTCAAACGGATCCCGTATAAATGGCCACAGACAACCAGTCGTCTATGTAGTCATTCATTCAGCTCAGGAATCTGCAGAGATTTCCTCTCGAAACTAATTACGAAAGTGCTAATATGATAGGCGTCGAGGATTCAGCTCTGGGCATGTATCTGTTTTAAGTTTCTCTGACAATCATACACACCGTTGCCAGTCTCCTAGTATTATGCATAGTATATGTATATAATATTAAATTGTTAATGTCAATGTTGGTGACTACAAAAGGCAATTCTTCTGTTTCAATTAAAGATTTAAAACCATTTAAATATTCCTTTCTTAAATATACCTTTCTTACGTATTCATAGTATATGTATGATTTTCAAACGTATCAAGTAATGTCGGCGGAAAGACAATGTATGTATGTATTCGCTAGTATAAGTAAGTGTGGTGACAACGACAGGGTGACCAAGATTTACAATAATTACCGGCGGACCCGGCGGGGGGCGGCCGCGGCCACTGGGAAACTAAAAATTAAAATTAAACGCTCGTAAACCAGTGATTAGTATCTCCCTGTTCGTACTGAGATCCTTATCCAGTACCAGCTTAAATACCCCGCCTTCTTCTTTAATAATTGATAAATGATTCTATAAAATAATTTTAATTTTCCCTTATTACGTATTAAATGTCTTTATATTCATTTAACGGTTGCAATATATCACCGTTAATGTTTTTTTGTTAGACAAATGAAATCAATTATTTTGGAATACATTAATTATTTTAGTAAGTAATAAAAGTTTTTTATGATAGTCAACTTTGAACAGAAGAAATAATTTTTAACAATCATCGGATTTTTAAATTGAAAATAATTTTTTTTAAATTATAATATTCAAGTCTAAAATCCGACCTTACTAAGTATTTGGAGGAACACAATAAAGAGAAAATCTTCCACTAAGATAGTTGTCAGAACAGGACCTGTGGGCTACATTTTGGTTTAGCTATCGATATTACGTCATATTTGACTGATCGGAACACGACTCAATGCATCTCAGTCCAGCTGCGCTCCTCTCTAATGGCAATGCATCCTAAATAGTAGCCCGAAAATAGCCCTGAAAACCTTCCGGGCTTTGCCGTGAGAAATGGGCGAGCACGATCTCAGACAGGAAGCGCCTTCGAAGAAGACCTAACAGCCCAAAAGCAACCACCTCGTGAATCTGCTACCGGATCGCGACCCACTGAGAAAGTCCAGCGAGAAACTCAGCGGCCCGATGTTATGAGTTAGGTTTCACCATTGATACACCAGTGAAAATCAACGTTCCACACAAACTAAGGCACTCCGTCAACTATCCTGCAAAATCTGGATTGAAGGGACCGAAGGGCATCTATTATATTACACTTGCATTGGTCATTATGAGACAGACGCAAGTTTTATAAAGTGTCACTTTCTTACAACGGAACAGTTTAGTCTGCTTGCAGTTCATGGGATAAAGTCTGCAGAGGACAAACGTGGTGCTGTTACTGACAAACTTTATGTGGGGACGAAATTTTATGGACCTATAGCTATGTCTAGGGGGACTTCCTGATACTCGTACTTAAGCTTTCGAACCCATGATAAGTAGGTGTCCGGGGAGTTGGTTCGAATGTTAGAGTCCGGAAATTGTATAAATGCAAATTAAAATTAAATTGTCGTTAGTGCTAAATATCTTCAGTTGTACATATTACTATGACAACTGTCGCTACAGGTACAGTTAAGATGACGCATCGCGGTGGTGACTCTGCACGAGTTCAAACTATCGTTGTGCCTATAGGGTACACCCTTGACTGAGCCGGTAGTGGAGACGGTACGTTAGTATGGTAAATTAGTCTCTTCCACTTGTTGCTTCAAGACGTTGGCAGCATTCACTCTATGGTGTTCGCGGGCTGCAGTGCCGTGCACAGCTGTCTGCCGGGAGCCGGGTGCTGGGAGCCGGGTGCCGGGTGCCTGGTGCCGGGTGATGGGAACCGGGCAGTTGTTACTAAATTATCAACGAAAATTTTGTTGTTACTCTCAGATTGTAAGCGCACTTATTACCCGGCTATAAATCATCGTCAGTCGCGGTCCCTCCAATTTCCCTAAATTAGCGTGAATATCATGGGCGCATCTCGCCGCAACGTATGCGCATTTAATCTGAAACGCCTCAATGAGGAAATTTCATTTTAAATTTTAATTGCATTAAAACACTTAAAAGTACGCTAAATACTTGTACCTATACAAGTCTGCCTTAGAACAATCGGTACCGCTTATAGTAATATACATAGCAACGCCTGCTATAATAGTGCATCCCCTGGATCTTTGACCTCTTTATAAATGTAGATAGTTCTATTATTTTTCGTTTGGTTGTAAGTTGAAGCTCCACACCACTAGAAGTATGTTTAACTGACGTACACAAATAGAGCAAATGGTGAGATGGATCCTGAGCACTGATGCACTTCGGTAAATTAGGTGGTCTTTGAACGTCTTACCATTTGTCGTTTCATTCGATATAATATCATAAAACGTCATATAATATGATGTACTGTGATGTGTGGCGAATTTAATTCATAATTTTCGTAGTTGTTTTTTTAATTTTAGAACTTTTCCAAATGGACTCTATAACAAATAAATCGACAGTAAATTCATTTGGTAATATCACAACGTTATATTTTTTTGTTGATTTAATGAGCTGAAGGAAATCGAAAGTATGCAAGTGATCTCTGGAACAGTAACAAGTGAGACGGGTACGTACATACATAATATGTCACGCTACACCAGCTAACGCGCTGGACAATTTATAATAACTTAGTCCAAATGTATTTCAGGAAATACCTATTGTAGTTTGAAAAGAGAACAATATGACGTCATCTTCACCGCGGCGCTGCGGCTTAGTGGCCAATTCCAATTTCTATTATTCACAAAGAGGTAAAATACTTTAGAATTTAGATCATATAATATTTTTTATGGAATTTTTCAAAACAACCATTTACAGATTGTTAGCTGGCGTGTTCAAATATACGAAGCATACACATACCCTTTGGCCTAATAGGCAACTTCAAGCGATGACTCACAATGCTCAACATAGGGTCTGGACTGAGAAACGCCCTCTGGGTGTGTCCTTGTTCCATAGTTCATGTAATCCGCTAACGAAGACACTTCATTACAGCCTCCGTCAATCTCACCCTCGATTAACTATTTAATTAATAGTAAGAGACCTGTATTTGTGAAACAAGGAGTCAGTCGGACGCGCCTGACATTTACGAGTCATCGATTACAATCATCTGTTCATTGTTTATGGGCCGAGTGTCCTTTAGTGCGGACGATCGGTCCATCGTCCGTTCTCACTAGGCGACGCTCTCGTCGAACACATCATACTCACAACAAGCACAGAGCACCCTGTCATTATCGCGGATATTCATTTCAATAAATTGTTTGTGAAATATTGAAAGGTGAATGCGGCTGATCCCTTGAAGCGTGCGGCCCCTGTTGGCGGTGAAACAAGCTTCGTATTAATATTATGATACACAATGAATTAATATAAAACTTCATTAAGTTAATTCTCGATCGATATCAATGATGTATTACAACAAAATATAGTTTTTTATAAGAAAACAAGTAACTTCAATAAAATATGTACATACATTAAAAAAATTGCCATCGCGGGAAGATGTGAAACATTGATATTATTTTTATAATGGTATAGATGCGTAAAAGGATATTTTACGACAGGAAATTCATGTGACATAATGAAAAATAAAATATTAATATTAAGATACAGTCGGTTAGCCATGGCAATGTGTCGCCACACCATACATACTACTCCATATAGACTATAGATTGCGACACGTCGCCACGACATGCGTCGCCACGCTAGCAATCGGCATTACGTGCGGCTATAAATGTCATGGCAAAAATGTATCAAAAATATTTATTATATGTAGATGTAGGTGTATGAACATCACAACTAGAACAATTCTGCACCTACATATTTCGGAAACAGCTACAGTTTGAGAATTAAATAATTTATGAGGCGTTTCAAAAAAGTTAACGGAAATATAATACTGAAAAAATATCAAAGCTTTTAAACAAATCCAAACAAAATCGTAAAGTGAATGGAATGAAAGTAACTAAAATGTTTTTGGAAGTACATTTCTTGGCCTTTCGTGAATACAATCGAAGCACGAGCCCCAGAGCCCGTAAACAAGAATGTTATCGGGACCGATATTTATACGTTGAGCGTGGACGCCAACAACCGAAATACTCCGCGAACCTTTCGCACTGCGCCTTCCAGTCGACGCGACGACGCGCGCGGCGTGGCGCGGCCTGGGGCTACACACAACCTTACTTTTAGCTAAAATGTTACGGATCCCGGTTCTTGTTCATAGACCGTCTTTATAGACCAAGTCTGGCTTGATCATTCTGAGTTGGTAACCGTGTCCCTTTGTGGTCTGCCGCTGAAACCGCTAAGATGTTTTCCACTATCTCGTGAAGACTTGGATCATTTAGATGAACAGCTGTTGCGCTTCACGACCGCTTAATGGCTCAGATGAGACCACGCAACACTTGACACACAACACTAAAATCAGTGAGCAATCTGCAGAGTTTATAAATATACGTATAATAATTGATTAAGCCGCCGCGTTTCTAGGAGACCAGTGCGAAAGAGTATTTAAAATGTTGTCTCGACGTTTAAATAAAGAAGAGCACGATCTCACTCCGCCGCCGTCAACAGCTCGACCTGAGCCTGCGACCGATGCGGCCGGCTCCCGTGGCTGCATCACACTATGCGAAACTATCTAGATCCTTCGTCTTATAATCGTTACGATTGTGTACATCACATAACATTGAATGAAAGATTCTTACAATTAAGTAATTGTGATATTATTGTGCAAGTAGCTACCCGGAAGCGTCTCTAATGATTTGTATAAAATTTTGCATTAATTAATAGCTAAATTTTAAAGCAAATCGGTTTGAAGATGTCCTCGGTCTTTAAGACAACTTAAAAGTATTCTTCTTTTTATTTCACCGTGCTCGTCAAACTCGCCGAAAAGTTCCTCGGATGCTTGGCTCACAACAACGCAACAGAAATATGCACGTTAATTTACACCCAAATACTAATATTATTTTTTTGTAACACGACACCTACAACGCAGCATCTTAAGATATCACGTTCACTGCGGAACAGGCCCAAATCAGCCTGCCGCGGAATTTCACCTGGTGCGGACGAAGAAAACTATGTCCCTCTCGCTGGTGCGGAACGATTATCTCAGGTGTTTGTAAAGGTACGACAAAGACAAATATATATTTGAGATTGTGGTCAAAAGTATAGGTGTTCTCTATAAAAACATCACGGCAGGCCTTTATCGGCCTATCACGCACTGACGGTAAAAAATATCAACTTGGTGCGGGAGGAGGCCTATTGTGGCCCGCCGTCCCAACAGGCTGTTGGCGGCCTGATACCGCACAGAGCGCCCGCCTCGCCAGTTAGTGTTGGGCAAGCTATCGGAACTGACGTACGTCGCGTTTTTTTTATTCCTTTTTATGTTGAAGGTGATTCCTTCTGTTTCGTGTTGACGACGTTCTACCTCTGCAACAGGTAACTATTGTCATTATTTTTTACACATTACGAGTGCTTAGGTGGCTGTGAATGGTCTTCGAGCATGAGCTTTGGTTTGACTCCGTTTATTTTTCTGCGAGCAATGTATGGCGTTTATTGCACTACTCCTTGTATTAAGGTATGTTATGACACTCTGTTTACTTACTCAATAACACATGAGTTGTTGTTTCGGGTCAGAAGGCTGCATTTAACATGAAAATAACGCTTCAAGTCTACTATATAAGGCCCTGTATTATATGTACATATTTTGTTTTCACAAGCTTAACAAATAGAATGGTCTGAAAATTGCAGAAAACAAAGTTGTATCACCTTATCTTGTAGCATGTTGTGTTTAATTTTACCCATCAAAGTGTGCACTTTGACAACGCATGGTGATGAGATTTGACTATTTCAAGACCTATGTTAACTTTTTCATTTTATTTGAGAATCTATTTAATACACAGAGAGCCCTGTAGTCAAATTCATAAGGTAAATGAATCACAGAATTTAAAAAATCATTTCAGGAAATCAAGTAACACCTACGGCCGATCATATCCTTGAGATGAGCGGTAAACGGCGAAATTGTGTAGGGTGCTATGAAAAACTGCGGGAAACCATGAAGAGTTCCGAGGTGAAAAGGAGTAAAAAAAATTAAAACATACTGCAGAATGTGCAAGCAAAATCTTTGTGCGAAATGTTTTAAAGACAGCCATTAATAAATAATTAAATAAACAATTTTTATTTCTTTACTTTAATTCTGTTTTATTTTCGATATCCCCTTATTTTTGTCTTTCCCATCACTACTAAAAATACTTTCTAGTGCGGTTCTGGTCGATATCGACCCGCCACTTTCCCTGGTTTATTTCTCATTTTCTGTTGGGCAGATCCCGGGGCGAATCAAATCTAAAGAAGTTGGGTTCAAGGTTTTTCCAACAGTCCAAAAACTGTTCACCTACATCATGTTTTCGCAAAGTTATAGCAATTTAATCTAACCTTGTGCTGACGTGTCGAAAAAGACCTACCACGCACTGGCGGAAAAATCATTGGGGGCACAATTTGGCCCGCCGCCGCACCAGACAAAGGTTTAAGATTTTACTTGCCGCAGCGAACGTGATATATACGTCCAGTGTGTCGCTAGATGGTCAGTACATACACGATAGCAGATTCGATCAGTGAGTTGTGTCACCTGTATCAACGGCTGCAAGCAACTCAATCTAAAAACGAACTTTTGAATTTCTATGAAAATTTGACTCCTAATTAGTAAAATAAACTAAATGACGTTGGCGCATAGGTTGACAATAGGCACGTAACGACCATGCATAAATCTAATAATACTCGTACAGCCCACCTGGTGGTCAGGTCACCGTCACCGTCATAGGACTTCAGCAATATCAAAGCACATCCATTCTGCCGCCTACAGCTGAGGACTCTCCCTAAGCCGCGTCTGAATTGCGTAGGAATTGTCCTAAAGGTTGGGAAACATAATATGCAGGGCGGTTCCTTCCAAAGTCATACCTGACAAAAAGTACCTGATAGTACATATGAACTCTGCTCCAGTGGTGGGTGGTGAGATACTTAAAGGTAGATGAATGGATCATCTCGAAAACAATCCTCAGATCCCTGCCAACGAACCCAAAGGTTCCAAACGATCCAAGAGAACATAATCAACCTTACGACATTCATCTGTGTGTACTCAAACTGAAGCTATATAAGTTAAAGAAATCAACGTAATGTTTCAAATATTTTGGTTATTAGTTAAAACATAAGAGAATTTTAATTCATAGTAAGTGTGCGGCGCCAGTAGAGCTCGGTCGTCGAAGGCTGCGGTTAAGGAGGCCACGTACCACGAAAAGTTCCGCAAATGCAATCAGTCGAAAAAGTACCGGAAATTGACAATTTTTTTTTATTGCTTAGATGGGTGGACGAACTCACAGCCCACATGGTGTTAAGTGGTTACTGGAGCCCATAGACATCTACAATGTAAATGCGCCACCCACCTTGAGATATAAGTTCTAAGGTCTCAGTATAGTTACAACGACTATCCCACCTTTCAAACCGAAACGCATTACTGCTTCACGGCATAAATAGGCGGGGTGGTGGTACCTACCCGTGCGGACTCACATGAAATACGTACATAAAAATGTTCACGATAGACTTTAAATGATTTTTCATAGGTTCATTTTCATAGGTTTTATCATAGGTTGAAAATGAAACCACCACCATATTGTAATTATTTATTTATTTACGTACAAGCATGTACATAGTTCAAATAAAGAGATTTAGTTGCGCTCCAGATAACAAAGAGTCGTCCTGCTGGGCGCGTCACCTCCTTCCTCCACTCGCAATAAGTTACACTCTCAGCGCCGCATAAATTCCATGTTTTATTTGAGGAAGTACTCGTAAATTGTGTAAAAATTCGAACAGTGTAGGTACATGCCGTCGTCCCACGATATTATATTTCAATTTCGTGTTCGAGCAGATACTGGTTCCGCGAGGAGGACGTTTCGCGGAACGATAACTGGGCTGAGCAAATATAGTGCGGCCGGTGTTTGCTCGCTTTCAAAACAAACGCGTCGCGGAGGCTGCGCTCTGGACCTGACGTAACCAAACTTATTGCACTCCAAATTACAAATCAAACAGATTTGCGGACGCACAGGCATGTCGAAATTCGAAAGTCACCATCGAAGAAGCCTTCTGCTGTTTTACGAATACTTCACCATGCCGTCCGGTCGGATACGAAGAACGTCATTTTTTTAATGGAAATGCAACCTTTTTTTTCTTTCAGGTATGCCTGAGGTTTATCAAATTAGGTACCAAGCTATTTTGGACTGAAACTCTATTATTAAAATGCGTGGAGCAGAATTAATCTTCAAAGACTTTTGGCCTGACTAGTTATCGATTCAAACTAATTTATGAAGTGTTTTAAAATAATAGTGTAGTACGAGTATAATATAAATCTTTGTTAAAGGAAAATAATTTATAAGCTGTTAATGTACAATGTAAGGAACGTGACGCACCGCGATAGCCTACTGGGCGCGTAACTATTGCCGGGGGCCCGCCCGTTCACACCCCACGACGCCTACTTCGTTCTGTAAACAATTACAGCTTCGTCATCTGTGTTTTCTGTACAAAGTTTCTTCTGGATTTGTTCGAGAATTCGTTAGTTCGAGACTGTTCCCTCACTTTTCACTAAAACATTTGTATTAGCAGTGTGATCACGCAGGCTCACGACGGACATTGTATTAGCATGCAGTACCACATGCCACAGCCATGGTTGTATTTATGCTCTGCAAATTGACACCCCACCTCCTTAAATTCTATAAACTATTGTGGGATGGTTCATGCATATGTTCATAATAATAAGGAATAATACCTAAACTAATTTACATTATCGATCATAAAAATAAAATGTACGCATTTTTTTTTTTTTTACGTAAGTGAATGTTATTGGATGGATACGCACATATTTCGTTTTGTTCGAGAGCATGTTTAAGGGCAGAGAGCGTGCCGTGTGAACGGTCCGCGCGGATCGCGTGCGCGGGCCCACTAGACGGGCACAATCAAATTGGACACGCTGTTCACGGCGACTACTGAGCCGCCGCCCGCTTTGTTCGCGCCACGATCGCATCTAGCACTTACAAATTAATTTAGAAGAGGCATTGTGTCCGGCCGCGAGCGCCGATGACGCGGCTCCTCACCTGACGCGTTCATTGTCGGCCTCCGTTGATTGACATCGTTGGCAATCGGAAAGTCCCTATTGTGTGATATCAGCGAAAGAATTATATTCATATTTAGATATTAATTAATAATGATTGATGGTATTTTTTGCGTTGGTTATGCTTTCCAAACGCCAGCCGCTCCATATTATAGTAGTATGCTTTGATTCGAAAATTTTTACTTTAGAAACCTTCTGTACGCTTTAGTGTTAATCTGCGTTACCATATACTCGTAATAGAGTCACTTCCCTCTCTCGGAGATCTGCCTCCACCTGCCTGCCTGCAGTCCAGCTGCATATTGGCCACTCGACGGGGAGGCCGCACCTAATTGACCTGACCTAAACGGTGATGTGTATGATATTTCTACACTATAGGTATATACGTACTATCGACGAACGCCTTAGCAATTTTCTCTAAAATATGTTCTGGCCTTGGAAAGGTGAATTGTATAATCTAACTGAACGAAGAGTAGTCTGGTAGACTACTTCAATATGAGATTCTAATCGATCTACTTATAATTGCATTACTTGACTTATGCTAAGCAACCACCCAACAACAGGTCGCGCGGCGTGGCGCGTGCGGCTGGCACTGGTCGTGGTCGTGCTGATGCGTGCGATCTGTTTACGATCTCGTTAAATATTCGCTGATCGGTCGGAAGCGCTGTTCGTTGATCGTAAACTTTATATATCTTCCTTAAATTTGATCATAATCATCTTTATCACTTTTTTATTATTTTGATGATGGTTTTATGAAATGAATGCTCGTATTGTAGCAGCTGGTGTCTCCAGGAATTTTACAAAGTACTTTAGATGTGAGGACACCATTTTGTTATCAATTCATATGATCATTAGTTTAAGCATTTTCTGAGCTAGTATTTACAACGTTTTTAAGCATTGCGGGTGTGGAGCATGCGGTTAGAGTGTTGGCGATAAACGAGCCACAGGCTGTAGTTAAGAGTAATGAATTCGCACAGGTAATTTTTAAGTAGGTGAAATATATACCTTTGGCTTACCAAAGGTATATGACGGCGCACCGACCTCCGGAGAATTTTTGGAAAAGGTGACGTCAGATAAACTGACGCCACCAACTCCATCACAAGGCTCACTCATCGCAAACGAAACACCAAATTATAGTTTAACACTATTTAATTACAACACTTCGCCTAGCACTTATATACACACTTAAAAATAACCTTAAAATAATGCAACAGTATGTACTCACAGAGCGTCTGGTCGCAGCCGAGGCGCAGCACAGAAAGAAAGTCTTTCCGTCTTGATTACAAGCCGCCACCCCGAAAACAAAAACGGTGGCTCCCTCTTGTCAAGTCGGAAATTACTTCAAATTCACAAATTATTAAAACGCAAACTCACTACATTTTCCAAACTTGATAGTTCGGTGGCTCCCTCTTGTCAAGACGGAAATTACTTCAAATTCACAAATTATTAAAACGCAAACTCACTCTAAATTTTCCAAACTTGATAGTTAAATCACAAATTAATTTAAACAACTAATTTAGGTCACTAACTAAATCTAAAGTTGAATCTATCCTTACAAACGTAATCACGTGGTATCGTTTCCGCGTATTACAAAATCTGGCAGAGTTCCTTAAAACATTAATCTTAACCAAACATCGTGTTAAACAAGTAGACGTCGCTTAAAAATCAAGAAATGAATTTAGCAAATGATTAAACATTCCTCTGAAGACGAATGGTAAATGCAACGTTATCGTTTGCTGCCCAAGTGACAGCAAACCATAACATTGCATTTTGCTTAAATTAACAATCAGTCTGAAATATATTTACTACACGTGTGATAATTACAATCAATAATTACGCCGCATGTTAAATTAGGAATTAATCTTGATTGATTAATTAATTTTTCCATATAATTAGTGGTGCGTCGACACGGCCATTCTGCGAGACAGTGTGCGTGCTCTGCACCAGTCGCGGGTCTGAAAATGAAAAGTAATTTCTTTGAGCTAGGTATCCGTCCACCGGTACACTAGCTGACAACTTGTTTGTGGCTGGCGCTTTTCAAAATGAAACAACGTCACTACTGTAATGATAATAAAATTGTCGTACTATTTTTCTTTGATAACCGATTTCAACAATCCTAGTTATCAGCTAGCTTTTGTACCATAAAGTTCATACACACAAGTATGTTAAATAGTAAGATGAAAAGCACAGAATAAAGATTGAGAGGCTTTATACAAAATTGTTATAAGTATAGGAATGCTGTACATGGAAGGTGAGCGATGATATTGAAGTGCTTGTAATGCTCCACGCTTACTCGCACGATTTATGTACTCGTAGATATATCGATACAAATGCTCCACGCATAATTGCACGATTTGATTTCTCGTAGACAGGATTGATGCTGTGGCGCTGAGCGGTCTCGAACGCCGTGGTCCACAGGGGCTCTAATGGAAGTGGGAACTAGGACGATGCTGGGGCCTAGGCCTAAGTCGGTCAAAGTTAGCAACAGTCATAGTCAATCATTTTGACCGTGGTCCCCAGAGGCTCTGAAAAGTAATGTTTTTTTTTTTTTTTTTACTTGCCTTTTGTTTAGGCTTATGAGGGTTTTGATGCTGTGGTGCTGAGCGGTCTCATACGCCGTGGTCCACAGGGGCTCTAAAGGATTAGGAAGGTCGATGCTGTGGCCTGGGCCTTATATTTATGACCGTGGTCCACAGAGGCTCTGAAAATAAATAGCGTAATGAAGAGCTCACATGGGAATGATGCTGTGGCGCTGAGCGGTCTCGTACGCCGTGGTCCACAGGGGCTCTAAAGGATGTAGGAAGGACGATGCTGTGGCCTAGGCCTTATTTATTTTGACCGTGGTCCACAGGGGCTCTGAAATTGGTTCAATGAAGGAAAATAGGATAGGGGTAATGTACAGGCTTACTTTTAATAATGGTCGACCCGTCAACAAAGACATAGGCCAACGGCTGGATCTTACTGCTGATGTTGATACTGGCTTTCTCATAAATTGGTAAACATTTTAAGTAACTATCAGGATAGCAGTAAGAAATATAAAACTAACCATTAAGCATCCAAGGCCTGGGCAGCTCGCGAGGTAGACGGCAGGGGCTGGGGCCGAGATGTGGCATCTGTTTCAGTCTCGTCGGCCGGCACGCTCGCCGGTTGTCGCTCGGGGTCCTCTACACTGTCCGTCGACACGGTGTCCTGCTCGCCGGGCTGGGGCGCTCGGCGCAACTGGTCGTGGGCGACTTTACGAGGGCGCCCTCTGCCGGTCACTCGCTTGATGATGTACCGATCGTTGTCCAGGATTCTGCATACTTCATACGGCTCACTGTATTTGAGGTCGAGGGATGTCTGGTTACGAGTATTGTTCTTGACGAGTACGTAGTCGCCTCGTTGAAATGGGCGCAATTTCGCCTTGCCTCTGTCGAAGCGTTGCTTGTTGTATTGCGCCGCATCAATCATTTTCTGTCGTACGTGTTGCTCGAGCAGATCAAAATCTATGCATTCGTTCTCAATATTCACCAACCTTAGTAACTCTGGCGGTATGCAATGTTGTCGGCGGGTCAGGAGAGTGAGCGGAGCTACTCCTGTCACTCGATGTGGCGTGCAGTTGAAAGCGAGCTGTAAAGCTTCCAGCGCCGTCTGCCAGTCTTGAGTACTGTAGTTTTTGATCATGGTAAGGGCATTTTTCAATGTGCCCATGACCCTTTCGACCTGTCCGTTTGCTCGGCTTGTTCCTGGCGCAGTTGAATGCACGTCAATCCCTATGCGGTCAGTGTAGACTTTGAACTCGCCGAGAAACTCCCGACCGCCATCAACCACCACTTGTACCGGGGTGCCAAACAGGTGAATGACACGCTTGAGTGCCGCGAGTGTACTGCTCGGGCTCTTGTCATTGGAATAGCTCAGTAATATGTATTTCGTGAATGCGTCAATAGCAACAATTACGTACTCATATTGTCCTTCGGAGTTTCTCGTGCCCAATTTTCCTGTGATGTCCATATGAATGACCTGGAACGCTGCCGTGGGTTTCTGGATCGGATGGAGCTGCGCTTGTATAGAACCAGATGGTCCTTTCGAGGTTCTACATATAACACAATGGTCTACAAAACGTCTAACAGCCGAGTTCATCTTGTCAAACCAGTACGTTTCTCGTAGCTTCTGCAGAGTTTTCTCCCATCCTGGGTGCTGCAGTGTCACGTGGAAGGAGTTTATCAAGCTCCACTGGAAAGACTTAGGCACTACAATTGGTTTATGTATGCCGAGTATAGGATCTGTGAGCATTTTCTTAAGTATGCCATCTTCCATGACATAGCCTTCGATGGAATCGCCAGATGTTATACTCTCCATCATTGGGCGTAGCACGTCATCGCGGTGCTGCTCAATCTGCAGCCATTCCATATCTCGAGTCATAACGTTAACTGACATCTCGCTGCAAGGGTTTCTACTGAAAAAGTCTGCGTGCTGTAATCGCTCACCTTTCCTATACTCCACCTCGAATTCGTAGTTTTGCAAAAACGCCCACCACCGATGGATACGCGGAAGCAAGTCCTTTTTGTTTTTGGAGGCCTTGAGAGCATTACAGTCGGTTATTACCTTGAATTTTCGGCCGTAGAGGTAATGCCGAAAATGCTTAATTGCTCTTACGACCGCCAACGTTTCAAGTTCGTAAGAGTGGTAGCGGCTCTCGGCGTCGGTGGTGCGCTGGCTCATGTACGCGACTGGATGTTGGCGACCCGCGAATGTCTGCACTAACACTGCCCCGTAGCCGATGCTGCTGGCGTCCGTGTAGAGTTCGATGGGTGCGTCTTCCTGGAATAGCGTAAGGGTAGGCGCAGTAGACAGATGTTTGACAATATAATCCCTAGCTTCGTCATGCCTTTCGTTCCATTCCCATGTCGTATCGTTCTTAGTGAGTTCATATAAAGGCGCCATAACTCGCGAGAAGTTGGGAATGAAACGTCTGAAATATCCAGCCAGGCCATTGAATTGTCTAACTTGTTTGACAGTTTTCGGGATTGGTGCCTTCGTTAAAGCCTCCACCTTTCTTGGGCTAGGGCTGACCTGCCCGTCGGCAATTATATTGCCCAAGTACTCGATGGAGCGTTTAAAGAAGGCGGTTTTATCAACGTTAATAGAAAAGCCAGCTTCTTGTAGAGCAATCAATATGCGTTCAATATGGGATAAGCCCTGATCAAAATCTTTACACTTTGAGAGCACATCATCGACATAGACCTGGCACACTTGGTCTGGTGAGCTCGTGAGATGAGCGAGAGCCCTATTAATGCAGCGCTGGTAGACTGACACCGCGTTGCAAAGTCCAAATGGCATAGTTAGGTATTCATATAAACCATCGGGAGTTACAAAAGCAGTCTTTTCAATTGATCCCTCCGAAATAGGTATCTGATGAAACCCAGCTGCCATGTCAATTGTGGTGAAATAAATACCCCCGGCCAGTTGGTCTATTTGGTCTGAGATTATCGGTAAGGGATAATGGTCCCTGACGGTATTCCTATTTAACTCTCGGTAGTCTACACACATACGATCTTTGCCGTTTTTCTTTTTAACTATAATTATTGGGCTTGCAAAAGGAGATTTACTTTCCCGAATTATTTTATGCTCAAGCAATTCGTTAACGATATCGCGAACTTTTTCCCGTTCAACTGGACTAAGCCGATAGGGCCTACGCTCCACTGTCTTACTTTCGTCCTTTAATCGAATCTCTAGCTCACCCGTATTAACTCGCGTATGCGGGTAGCCATGAATAAACAAGTGTTCGAACTTGTTCAGCAATATTTTTAACTCGCTAATCTGATTGTCATTGATTAAGTCACAATCTAATTTGCCAAATTTTGGGCTTTGAGATCGCATGTGGTAAATGATCGGTTGATGAACCAGCATTGCACCTCGTGAATTTACAACAACGCTTAGGTTCGTATTTTCTATCAAATTAATGCCTATCAAAATATCAGAGCTCACTTCAATATCGGAAACGACGTGAAACTCTAGTTCTACGCGCAAGTTGTCGATTATGCAAACTGTTGTTAATGTTGAAAGCGAGACAACCGTAAATTGACCGAGAGCTTTCAAATAGCTAACCCTATCAACGCGTTTTCCCGGCAACTTTGCAGCTACAGATTCACGAATGACTGAACATTCGGCTCCACTATCAAAAATTGCATTAATTTTGAAACCTCCTACAACAACTGGCATCGCATTTAATTTTGACGTCCCCACACAATTGACATTAGAAACAACTGCACGTTCTCGCTTGTAACACGTTTGATAAGTATGACCCAACCTTGAACAAAACGTACATGTCGGTCTACCAACACCTGGAGGAGTAGTTTTACCATCCTGTTGTCGCGGCTGAGGGCCTTCAGGTTTGTCGTGGTATCGGCAATCACGCGTATCGTGACCCGACCTTTTACAGATTTGGCAAAAGCCCGGTGTCTCATCAAAACGTGGGCGCTTTGCGACACTCTGATGCGGTATCGATGCATTGGGATGAGGACGTTTAACACTTTTTATAGATGAGGCCACTGAAATAAGTTCTGGGACAGATGTAGCTCGCGCATTTAACAATTCGATTCTCAGGCGCTCATCCCCAATGCAACCGATAACAGCCTCAACCGCGTCATCATTCGACAACTTATCTTTAGTAATACGTCTCCATAAAACCCAAGCTTGTGATAAGAACTGAGCGATGTCTTTAGAATTATCGTAAATATGTTCTCTAAAACGCACAACATCGCGTGAATATCGGTTTTCCGGTTCAAAAGTCGAAATTAAAACATCACGCAATTCTTGCCACGTGGTGGTGGACACCAGCCAATTGTCAACCCACAACCTTGCGCGACCCTTAAGCAAACTACCAGCCTTCATCCGGACTTCATAATCGCTCAGGTTGTAAGTTTCCATAGCTATGGTCACATGTTGACACCATTCTCTAACCCCAACATTAGCGTCTGGATCGTATGACGGCAAAAACACGTCATTTATTCTCACTTTTGAAATATCTGATTGCGACGTCATACGATCCGACACGTGTTTCATCATTTGCAACATCTGAGTGAAAAAATCAGCCGGCACCCCATCAACAGAAGTGTTCATATTTTTGTTAACCGAGCCAGAAGGGCGAGCAGAAGTGGGAGGTGATCCCACTTCTGATGACGGCGCACCGACCTCCGGAGAATTTTTGGAAAAGGTGACGTCAGATAAACTGACGCCACCAACTCCATCACAAGGCTCACTCATCGCAAACGAAACACCAAATTATAGTTTAACACTATTTAATTACAACACTTCGCCTAGCACTTATATACACACTTAAAAATAACCTTAAAATAATGCAACAGTATGTACTCACAGAGCGTCTGGTCGCAGCCGAGGCGCAGCACAGAAAGAAAGTCTTTCCGTCTTGATTACAAGCCGCCACCCCGAAAACAAAAACGGTGGCTCCCTCTTGTCAAGTCGGAAATTACTTCAAATTCACAAATTATTAAAACGCAAACTCACTACATTTTCCAAACTTGATAGTTCGGTGGCTCCCTCTTGTCAAGACGGAAATTACTTCAAATTCACAAATTATTAAAACGCAAACTCACTCTAAATTTTCCAAACTTGATAGTTAAATCACAAATTAATTTAAACAACTAATTTAGGTCACTAACTAAATCTAAAGTTGAATCTATCCTTACAAACGTAATCACGTGGTATCGTTTCCGCGTATTACAAAATCTGGCAGAGTTCCTTAAAACATTAATCTTAACCAAACATCGTGTTAAACAAGTAGACGTCGCTTAAAAATCAAGAAATGAATTTAGCAAATGATTAAACATTCCTCTGAAGACGAATGGTAAATGCAACGTTATCGTTTGCTGCCCAAGTGACAGCAAACCATAACATTGCATTTTGCTTAAATTAACAATCAGTCTGAAATATATTTACTACACGTGTGATAATTACAATCAATAATTACGCCGCATGTTAAATTAGGAATTAATCTTGATTGATTAATTAATTTTTCCATATAATTAGTGGTGCGTCGACATATATATTTCACCTACTTAAAAGTTGGTACTTAACCAACAATACCTAATGACAATGAAGTAATCGGGAACCTAGACACATAAACACACGCACACACACACACTTCGGCCCAATCATACACATTAGGGAGCAATCTGAATTTTCTTAGTCTCAATTATCAGTGAAGTCTTAAAATAGCAGCTGGAACGGGCTTTAATGCTGTATTGACACTGCTAATGTCATAGATAACGGTTATGTTTAAGCCAAGTGCCGTGTCCCGCGTGTTGGCGTGAACCAACATAAACGTTTATTGAAAAAACAATATTAAAATAAATGTGTTTTCAATCACGACTCATTATTGTTATCGAGAAAAATGATATCTTTAAAAGCATTTCAAATAACGTCATGTGCGAACTTTACAACTTTATTTTATCACCAAATAAAGTGTAAACATAAAGATAACGTTGTTGACGCAGCTTCAACGGGGAACTCCGGCTCTCGTTCCGACAACTACAAGAGTTTGGTTCGTCCTAAAGGAAACACCGTCTCGTTTTATTTAATGAAATTTAGATAATTCGAGTGACACCAACTAGCGACTTGAATGAACAATGCGATTATATTGTCATAAAGAGTAGGTGTTCGAGACGGTTAGCTCAGTAACGGTGTGCTGAGCACGGAGACATACTCCCCTAAAGGGAGTGTGAGACGAACAAGCTCCGTCGCCCGGCGCCGCCTGCACTATTACGTGCTGACTCGTGCGTACGTACCTACCTCATGCGCAGACAGCATTTTGATCGACTTCATTCAATACTTATAGTTATCTATGAACTTCATATTTTCATTTGAATCTTACCAAACTAATTTTCTAATAAGTGTTACAACCGCTTAGGCACTAGCGCATGTTTAAAAGTGGAAGTATTGATATTCAGGCCCCAGCCTCTAGAAGCGTTGCTCTGCTGACGACGAGGAACCGGCTTCAGTAAAAACTCGAGTGCGTGCTCAACTTTCTTGGTTGGTGCGGTGAGCGCGGGACCGCACCCACTATTGATTTATTAGCGCACTTATGCCGCGCTGCACACGATACGCAAATCTTACGATTTGTCCTCTGACGATATATTTTCGCACTAAAATTTGAGAGAAGTATTGTAATTGGGAAATACTTTACGGTACCAAGCAGCGGTCAAATAGCATTTTTATTTAATAGCCTGAATTGAATAGCCTGAATGACAATAACTATATCGTCTTAAAAACTGTATCGTCCTGATATTTAGGTCTGAGCCTACGCATTACAAATAATATCACAGTGGCGAGTTGTTCGAGCACGCATTTTACTGTGACATCAGTAGGACTCCTTGCCTAGGACAATACCTATACATAAATCACTCCAAATCGGCCGAGGCTCGACTCATACAATTAATTAATATTGCTGATTATAATTTGTGTTCATATTTTAATGCCAAACGTTCATAATTAAAAGTTTTCAGAAATTCACTGATGAACATAAATTCTACTGTTGATGTGAAACATCTATAGCCGCACGTAAAACCGATTTCTGGCGTGGCGACGCACGCCGTGGCGACGCGTCGCCATGCGCAATGACTGTGCGATTCTCTCCCACTCGATCCGGCGTTAAGCCATCTCTCTCGCTAGTCTGAGCTCGGATACCTATAGTGTATACTCCGTAGTGTATAGTGTTGTTTACTACAGTACACATAACCTGTGTTTTACTTGAAAACAAATTATTTTTTCGTAATATTTTATTTTATCATTATGACATATTTAGTTCCTATCACAATCTGTTCTTTTCTGTATATTACTTTTACAAAATAATGTCTATATTTTGCACTTTTTTTTTAACTAAAAAGTAAGAGGAAGTTTACCGGTGGCTGGGCGTATTCCCAGCCTACACGGTGCGTCCGGCGTGCGGCGCGGGACACCTGGGGAACAACGCTATTAAGACTTCGACCTCACGTCTCGAGGTGGGGGATGCCGTTCATGTCGCGGTGTCTCCAGGCTCCGATAGTGACTGAGTCCTGCGAGGGCCCGCGCTCACCCATGTGTCTAGATGATTATCTCGAGAGATTAATCATCCAATATGTGATGTCAGGTGGATCGTGCCTCGTCCAAATAAGGTCTCCTGAAGATGGCCCTTCGTGTCGCAAGTATCGGTATGCGGTCGAAAGTACTAATTGAGGCGCGCTCCCAAAACCGGTGCTTTTAGGGATCCTTGCACAATCCGTGCACAATCCGCACTAAACTGTAACGGGACGCACGTGATGCATGTCATGGCGCCAGGTACATTTGGACCTGCACTATGCCGCCAATGTTTATTTACTTTTTTACTAATTTCATTTACAGTCCTCGATACGAAATTATAATGAGTGACAACTTTAAGTTGTAACTATGTATAATTGTAATATTTTTCGTTGAAAGGTTTTATCATGTAACAGTTAAACATCCATCGTGTATTAAGTAAGTTTAGTGAAATGTGTATTTAACTACATACATTAAACTCCAGATGGGGATAGCGTACTAAGCTGTGCCATTTTATTGTAATACAGTTAAAAATGTTAGTTTGGTCATTTATTTTAAGTATGTTCAGTTATGTTAGGGCTGTCTAATCAGTTTTACTTATCCAGAATAGTACTTAATATAATAATATGTAACACAGTTGATATATAAAAAAAGGTGCGTGTACTTATGTACGCGCGTAAGAAATTATACTTTATTTTTATTAAATTAATTTATTTCTTTTTTTATTTAAATTTTAATCAATTTGAAAAAAAAATCGATTAAACAACATCCTCAAACACGCATATTGGACATCCCTTTTCTTGACATCGTATAAATTCGGTAATTCTCGGTACGGTTCGAAAAGTTCACCTGCGGCTATATTCAGACTCGCCAAGTTACGTCGGTCGTATTGTAATGAGCGATTTAGTGGGCAACTTCATTCTGTTAATTTTGTGTCACGGTGCGCGCGCATCGTAAAATTTCACTCGCGTCAACTTTGCATAATGCGCCTAAAGAAGTATAACTTCAATATTTTCCGAATCAATATAAATGAAGGTATTTTATTTTATTTTATTTTATGCAGTGTATGTTGATACCTACTATCAATAATATAAGAGAGTCGTTTACTTACCGCCTTGGCCTGCTGAATACTCGAAGAGTAAAGTCGCGCGTCGGAGGACGTAGCGACCATAACATTTGTTCTGCTGCTGTCGACTTTAGTGCTCGTCAGTCTGTCGCACCTGCGTCTTCCTACCAGTTCAATCGAATCTTCTTAGCTCACATGAAGCAATATAAACACGCATAATTAGCATCACAACACAGTTTGAAGAAACACAGTAGGAAACTATGCAAAAGAACATTTAGAAATGAAATATACATAGATTTTGAAATGTAAGGGCAGGACAGCCTTTCGGATTTACTATGAGACTACAGAATCGAGAAATTCTGGTATCAAATGTAAAACCAGTACCTAGTTAGGGCGGTCGGTCAATCCGCGCCAGCTTCTCGCAAACAACACAATATAAATCTGCTGAAGGTTTTATGTAACGACACGTGAATACATGTCTCGCGCAATAACGTTTTACGATACACCGATTATCTCACTGATGTCTAAATAAATCGAGCCGAAATAATTTCACTCGGGGTTTTTTACTTTAAATTATATCCTCAAATTGCAGAACTTTTTAATTTGGAATACCGTATAAGATGACGTCACATGGTTAGGAATGAACCGTGCTATCTTTATGTGATTTACAAGTATATGACGCGTGGATCTAACTCAGAGACGATAATCCGATTCTCTAATTAGAACTTAGTCTTTGACTTTCAGATTGAATAGTGACATGAACTTCACTCCCATTGAGAGCAGTGTCAGATCCGTCAGCCGTTGATGTCGGCCATGTGATGATGTGTGATGTGACATTAGAACCACATTGTAGGTAGCAGTTGCGGCTCCGTGATAAAAAAAACCGTTCGCTCCAGATCAGATCAGGCCAATCATGATGTACATAGAAAAAAGATGTGTGGTGTCTTGGGACACCGGATAGGAACGAAGTGACTTATCATAAAAATATTAATTTTAAGTTCTATTCGAGGTATAAAGAAAATAAAACTGCAGGTTTCGCAACAGCCGCACGGTCATTCGGTAACGTGCGAGCTTATTGTGGTACACTTCATTCACGGTTGTTTGCATATTGCGCAAACGACCGCTCTGAGATCGTGGTCAATGAATAATAAAAAATATGTTATTTTTTGTACGTTATTACAAAGTTAAGTCGTACACTGTGAGCATTACTATTAAAAATCTTACGTTACGGACGTTTTTTTCCGGTTAGGGTACCCTTCGGTATCGTCCCATAAGGAACTTCGTTCCAAAAATTGTAGATAAATGCAGCGGTTTCTGCTAGTACAGAAGAAGAGTGCTCCGGTGGAGGTCTTTGCAGGTATAAGGAAATAACAGTAGATGATTATATGGTATAATTTAACAGAAAATTTCTTAACAAATACATAATACAATACAATAAGATAATACAATAAGGATCACACAAGGACATTCAAAGAATCTCGATAGGTCCAGGGGAAAAATACTTATTTGTCGCAACCGGACACGAAAAACGAAGCGAAAGCGCGCCATCTAGTTGTTGCGAGCCGCAACTACTCGTCACACATCGGCTCACTTCGGGTGGTGTGCTTCGGCAGAGTTGAGGTGTCATCGTTCGAGTGAAGCCGAAACGTTCGTTGTCTGATCTCATGCCATTCTGTGGCATATTTATATTTTAATGTCAGTAATGTGACAGTATACTCGTAATTCACATTTTCTGAGGTTTTCGTGACTCGCCGGCAATATTCACGACATCTCCGTTTAATTCCACGTCTATTTTAGTAATCAAGCTATTTTCTTCCTTGACTAGTTTACGGTAGTCCAGGGCGGTCTCTAATACTGAAAATATACCTTTTAACTTTTCGTTAGTCCGACTATTATTATTTTTTATGTCCCAAGCAGATCGGTGTTCAGTGCCAATATATACCTATGTATAAAATTCTGTTTAAAAACCAAGTCTCAATTATTAAAAGGCAGGCATCGAGTACGTTCCGGCCTTTAGCTGAGCAAACGACGACAATAATTTCAGCGGTTCGAGTAGCAAGCAGCACCTAGTCTGGAGGCGGCGGAGTGCGGCGGAAGGCGGCGCTCGGAGTCGCGGCGTGTCCTCATTATCATGAGCATTTATGGACGAAAAAATGATCGCCGTAAACGAACGCGCCTCACGTAACAGCTTTTTGAAGGAAAACCTATTAAATTTTATGAGTCTTTTCCATACTCGCCCTGCTCCAATTTTTTGCGGTCGCGAATTTATTCCTCACTGTGATATAGAAGCTGGATGTGCCATTAAAGCGAAATTTACTCTTGTTTAGTCGATAGCGGCTGTTTCATGTGCCTGCGTTCACTGGATATGATTTACATTGCTTATGGTGAGTTGCATCTCAATTCAAATTACAGAGATAGCGATGTGTATGAACGTTCTATGATCCAACATTGAAATCCGTAATACGATACTACGATAAAAAATATCAACCTTAATTTGGATGCCAACCAAAACTTATCGTCAGACGGGCACATATCACAAAATACTATTAAGATATTATAACATCAATTCAAAGCCGGTAATTATCAGAGTGATGTCGATTATATCTCTCAGGCGTTTCATTAATTTACGAAAACCATGACCGGCTTAATTGATTGTCATTCGTCTCGATGTCTGCATTCTGAGAATTTGTCCTGGTCCGGCAGTTATTATAATATATCATGTCATTTCGCGTACGCTTCCAGTCGATCTTGATCCCTGTACGCAGCGACCGCCGTCCGCAGATCTTGATCCTCGTAAAATTTTATGTGTCTCAGACAAAGAGAATTTTGTTAATTAAGCAGAGTGGCAGCGACCGCGCTGATAGATAAATGTTACATTTTTATCATTTTCTTCTGATCTGAAGAAGCTGAGTGCACACCTTCAAATTAGTGACATTATTCTCAGATGTCTCAGTATATTAGGTTTATATATCAGATTATTACCTGAACATTATCAATACCTATTGAAAATTAATTGAATTTAAATAAGAACCAAATCTCTCAACCGTTACCAGTATAACTAATAATTAGTCATTCATAAACTTATTTATTTATTTATTTTTCATTGCCCTTGTAGGCAGACGAGCATACGGCCCACCTGATGGTGAGTGGTTACCGTCGCCCATGGACCTCAGCAATGCCAGGGGCAGAGCCAAGCCGCTGCCTACCGCAACTAAATAAGAAATGATGAAAATATTCTCCTTTTTTGGCAGTCGATGGGCTAGGAGCAAGTTAACCGGCCTACCTACTGGGTTTTATGTGATTAACGGAATTCATAGACACGCAAACTTGAAGACCCCCACCGACCTTGAGACGCGCACTCCAACTCTTAGTCAAATTATATAACGGTTGTCTCACTCCGCAAGCTCGACCACGCGACTGCTTCGTGGCAGCTACAGGAGCACAGGGGAGCACACTCTGTGGACGACACGACAGAGTGTGACCGGCGCTGGTGTTTCAAGTAAATCAATTACAATAAAGTGCACGCCGAGCACTAACGGACTAATTGCGCTTGGTGGACCAGACACACCCACCCTCCAACAGCAAAATGTATCATACAGTTTCCTACGGAAATGATGTGCTCGTACCTGTCACTCACTGATAGAAGTCTTAATGTCTTCACTAGTGTGACTGTTTCAAACACCACGGTGGGAAAAGACACGGACTGTAATGATATATAATAATATATCGAATGTAACACAACACACAGCTGCAAAGAACTTACCGTAATTCAGTAAAAAAGTATTGTATGCTACAACATTCATGCCCAATATACAAATTGAAATTGTAAGGAGTGGTTCTATCTGCTCAAATAGAGCACACACAGAGTAGCGGTTCTTGTGGATTCAGCCTTAGAAGTATCTCTTACAATAACACAACGACAGGTTACGGCCAAAGGTTATCTCCGGTCAGATGATGAGCCGACTTTCACTTGCCAAGCCTTTTGCTTACAAACATACGACCGCTTCACACAACCAAATTTCAATCTTGTGCACCAGAAATAGCAGCTAGTGATGTGTAAATAGAGTTTGGCAATTAAACCGTTTTCTGTGCAATACTTGATTTCAATTGTGAACTTTAATGCGTTAAAATAAAGTGGTTTTGTTTATTGCAAAAATTTAATTTAGAGTTTCTGTGTTATCGGCGTATACGTGTTTCGAATTTAATCGGTTTGTAGATTGGAATAACAGTAGGTCGGTAATCTCAGACTCTATCTTCCACTCTACATAGCAAATAGGCTTAATAAGTCACAAAGGTTTTCGTTTGCCGCACACATAAAGAGCAGACTTTTGTGCTATTTTTCAACCCAGTAGCTTCCAGAAGTTTCGAGACTTTTTATGTTACCCTAAATATTTAACTGCTATGACAGAAAAGTTATGAATTGTTCCGGGTTGCACCCAAAATATGCAAAGCTAAGGTAGAAAACTAATGGCTCGCTCAGAATTAAATGCTTACTGGCTCATAGAAGTCTTAAAATATTAATTGCACTATGTACAGACAATCCCATCCTCAGTCCAGATACGAAAAACCATAAGTTGCTTCGAAGCACAAAGAGGCAGCGCGGCGAGACCCTCCCGTGCGGACCCGTCACCCGCCCGAGTGCAGCTTGTTGTAGCTAGTACACTCGCGGAGAACAAATCCGGTGCTTTAATATTTAATACATATTAAGATTTCATTCAAGCAACTCAATATGTTCAATTTCAGTCAGATACATTTACATCGGAGCACGCAGCAATCAATCAGGAAATATATTTGCGATAAGAACAAATTCTCACATTTCCTGTCAACGTGTCGTTGACTCTGATCATAAAGTGGTGCAATAAAACTGAGAGACATAGAGGCGAGGTTGTCCGGACAAATAGGACATACCGACATAATGCAAACAAACAGTGGGTCTGGTTTTTACCGGCGCGGTGAGCGCGGTGAGTGCGGCGAGCGCGTGCGTCCGCGGGCGGCCGATTCAATTCCAATTAGATGTACTATTAATTCCGTACTATATTACGCTTGCGGTTTCGGTAGGCGGCAGAAACCTGTCTATGGCGTTATTAATTGCCCCACTCTTGAATTTATGGTCATTTGATGCTCGCCACCTTTTATGAGCTTTCATTGCATTTTTATGTGCCTTGTTGTGTTCGCCGGGTGATGAGGAAAAGTATATTTTGTGGAGGAAAACGAGTTTTGTTGGAACAGTAATATATGTATATATATGTACATATCTAGGACGATGGCATTAAGGACATATAGTTTTTGGAGTTTACTCCTTAAGAATCGATTTACATATATAGGCCCGGGGTATGAAAATTATGGGGACCAAAATCGTACTAGAGAGTATAGCATGTCACACGAAATGCGTTATGCGCCTGATTGGCTGATGGTGATGCGTGCGCGCGCCAATCAGGAGCCAACGCGCGGCCGCGTTATCGCAGGTGACGCCGGGCTGCTGCGCCGGCAGTCCGCCACAAAGCCTCGTACTGATCGCGCGTTTCTCTCATTATTGTATTTTCATATATTTGTTAGTCGTTTGTTTTGTGTCTCGTTAATTTGTTAATAATCTGTAGTGTATCGTGTTGTCGTAATATAGAACTATTTCTCGTATTGTTTCGTTTAATTTACCGACATCGTTTTGCTTGTGGCCGGACGCCGTTCGGGTTCGATTCCTGAACGTATCAACTGTTAGTGGGTTGATACCCGAATATAACCCGCTACAAATCATTTATTAATAAAGCTTATTAAATATAAACAATTCCTTCTATCAGTGAATGGACAACTTATATATTAATTGTAAAAGTGAATTATATAGACTTACTTAATTACCGCATCCACGTGTTCCGCAACTCCCGGATCATTCTCACTAGAATACGTAACTTCCATATTTTACTGTATTCAACTGACACAAATTTATATTTATATCCAGTAAACTCCAGTCGTGCGTCGGAGCGGACACACACACTTTTTTTTTTTTTTTTTGGAAACCAATGGTTTTTTTTAACTCTAATAGAATTAGTTCTATGATGTCTGAGCGATATAAGGTTTGTTGATCTATTTTAACTAACAAATAAAGTTTATTGATCTACAGCCACTCAATAATTCGCGACCGCACACTGACCATATTATGTAGGTACACATATTGTACGGAACTAACCGGCCGATGAGGAAATTCACCAAATTAACTATTGCTGCATATACCTAGTCAGGTCATAAGTATTGTCACACAGTAAAAACTTTTCTTTTAGAATGCTGGCCACAAAAAAGTTTATTGAATTCGAATTTCGAATTGTTCATGAAAATAAAAATGTATACTTTTAAAATTTTACTCAATTTTAAATATGGAGTGGACGCTTAAAGAAGACCGTGTTGCAGTTATTGCGTTGCATCGTTGCGGTTACGCGCCAATTCAAATTTTTAACATACTGAAAAATTTGAATATAACCAAAAGATTCGTTTATCGTACCATCAAACGATACAATGAAGACTAGTGTAGATGACAGGTCAAGAAGTGTTCGCCCTCGGTCTGTTAGGACTCCAGCAGTGATAAAAGCTGTGAAGGCGCGAATTCAAAGAAATCCCAAACGTAAGCAGAAACTGTTGGCCCTTCAGGTGGGGTTAAGCAGAACCACGGTGAAAAGGGTGTTAAATGAAGACTTAGGGCTTCGGGCATATCGAAGAAAGACAGGACATCGTTTGAATGCTCGTCTAATGGACCTGAGACTGAAGAGATGCCGCGCTTTGTTAAAGCGGTACGCGGGAAAAAAATATCGGGAAATTCTTTTTTCGGATGAAAAAATTTTTACCGTAGAAGAGAGCTACAACAAACAAAATGATAAGGTGTATGCACACAGTAGTGAAGAAGCGAGCAACCGTATTCCGCGTGTCCAACGAGGTCATTTTCCATCCTCGCTCATGGTATGGTTGGGAGTTTCTTAATGGGGCTTCACAGAGGTACATTTTTGTGAGAAAGGTGTAAAAACGAATGCAGTTGTGTATCAAAATACAGTCCTGACGAACCTTGTGGAACCCCGTTTCTCATACCATGTTCAATAACAGGCACTGGGTATTCCAACAAGATTCAGCGCCAGCTCATAGAGCGAAGAGCACACAAGACTGGCTGGCGGCGCGTGAAATCGACTTCATCTGGCACGAAGACTGGCCCTCCTCCAGTCCAGATTTGAATCCGTTAGATTACAAGATATGGCAACACTTGGAGGAAAAGGCGTGCTCAAAGCCTCATCCCAATTTGGAGTCACTCAAGACATCCTTGATTAAGGCAGCCGCCGATATTGACATGGACCTCGTTCGTGCTGCGATAGACGACTGGCCGCGCAGATTGAAGGCCTGTATTCAAAATCACGGAGGTCATTTTGAATAAACTTTAGTGTCATAAAAATCTATGTTTTGTTAAGTTCATTTTGGTATATGAATGGTTACATAATGAATAAACTTGTTTCAATTATTTTACATTAAACATGTGACAGAATTTATGACCTGACTAGGTATATACAGACATACGAGTATGTGTGATATCTGTGACTTAATTACAATATAGATAAACCAGTAACTCTATGTGAATGTCGAAAACCAATGGCGCAACTTACTTGTTAATGAAGTTCAAATATTTGTAATCATTTAAAGACCTCTTAATGTATGTATATCCCAAATTTCTCTAATACATCACTTTTAGTTTCAACAACAAATTGTAACATTTGCAACATTTTGATTCCAATAATAAAGTATTGAAGTATTGCATTTGGAACGCGCATCCGAGCCCATTTAGCCGGTACCGTACGTACTCGTTCAAAGGATTCTGCATCAACGTGAAGACAATGACAGCAGCGGAGTGCGTAGAAAGCTATCCCCGCTATTCAGGGCCGCCGATGTGTATCTTCAATGGGCGCTGTCCCGCCGCCGCTCTACTGGTGACGATCGGTATGCGCGCCTCTACGCTCCATGCCAACTCTACCATAGAGCATACAGAACCAGGTGATCAATTAATAATAATAATAATAATCACTTCTGAGCATAAAGCTAAATAAATGAACAAATAAAAATTAATAAAAGTACCTCCCGACACTACTGCTAGGATCTCGTCACTAATTAGGCGCGGTAACTGCATTCCCGCGATAAAAATTTTTGGCCAGCCCATACTGTGGGCTTCGAAGGCTAAGTACTTAAGCGTCGCTCTGAACAGAGGGATCACATTCGGGACACATATTAAGTCAGTACGCGACCGAGCCGCGTTCAGACTCGGTCGACTCTACCCTATGATCTTTAAGCGAAGTAAATTGTCTGTTCATAACAAAGCTTGCATACGTTCCGTCATGAACTATGCAAGTGTAATGTTCGCTCACGCGGCCCGTACACATATTAACTCTCTCCAGGTCATCCAATCCCGTTTTTGCAGGATAGCCGTCGGAGCAATGTCACGGAGTAATATCTTCGAGATAAAAAGAGCGACCGGTTGGCGGTGTATCGCGTCCCGACCCGGCAGGCTAGTTCTGGTCCAGCGGGGTGTTCCGGGACACAAGCGAACCATCTGGGCGGCCTGACGGACTGCCGTACCGAGACGGCTGACACTTCAGAGCCTTCGATTCGCCTCGAAAGCTCCGTCGGCCGGGCGTCCTTGGCGTGAGCTGCGCCGTCTGGTTGTAGTGTTGACCGCGGTAACCCACTTACGTCATTCGGGTTTTGACCTCGAAGGGGATCGAACGCTTGGGCGAAGAGTGCAGGTGAGTTGTTTAGTGGGTAAGCTCCTGAAAACATCTTTGGGCACGTGGTCTCGCAGTCGCGGACCAGTCCCACATACTCGTAGGAGGTTCGGCCCACGACCCGAAAAAGAAAGGGCGGAAAAGTATATATCCGGTCTCGCCACAAGTACCTACCAAGCAACCGTGCCCCGAAAGAATTAGTGAACCTCTCCCTCCGTTTCTTGCTATCACACGACGCGCAGCACGCCTCCAATGACCGACATTAGAGAAACTGGGCACATTCCCCCGAGTCAAAGATTGCTCAACTGCGTCGGTACATCGCTGCCAAAATGCTGGCCTCGTATTACCACGGAAGGGACCGTCGAGGGCGCTAGTAACCTCTGTCGAGATGGTGCGGTGACCCCGCACGACTCTCAGTGTCAGCATCCTCTGAACCCTGCAGTCTGCACAGCACGGCAGCGTTGCGCGCGGAGTTCATCGGCGACCAGAAGGGAGCGTCGTACAGGGCCATGCTCCGCACCACCACTACGTAAACTTCCTCCACCCCTCAATGTTAGGGAGCAAGCGAGCCAACGCGACCACCGTCCCGAGCAGCATGGGAACCAATAGATCGAAATGGCAGGCCACTTGTTGTCCAACTTGAGTCCGAAATGCTTGACAGCAATTGTGACCGCTCCAACGATGATCCTCGCGTCGGGAGGAGTCCGCCTCCGATATGATGCACTAAAAAACTGATTCTTCCTTAATATGAAATTAACATTACAAAAAAATAATAGTGGAGTGATTAAAAGATGTTTTATCGTAAAAAGTACAGGGTGTTTTTTAAGATATTGTATAGTGACGTTCCTTTTACCAATATCTGTCTATAAACATTTACACTAATTGACATCAGCACCCTACGCATTTTATTTAATACTCACCTGCGTGAAAGTTAAAGTTACTTTTATGCCAAAAGATTAAACTTTTAATCTGTGTACATTTAAACATAATACATGTTAGAAATTACTGAGTGCCAGCAGTGCCAGTTTCAATCTTATGCGCTTCAAAAATGCTATGACTGGCAATCAATTCTAAATTCGATTTAAAAATATGGAATTCTATTTTCAAATTTAGTGATTTCTTTATTGATTATTGCTTTGTTTTCACTACGAACACGACACGACACTAAGAAGCTCGCAAATCTTCGGCCAGGCTTGTATATTCGCTCGTCCCCGCTGCTGCTAGACGACAACGCTCGACTTCATCGGGCACAATAGACCGCCTCTAATCTACAAGAGCTACGAAGTTTTGCGTGATCCACCGTACTCACTAGACCTTGCGCCGACAAGCCGACTTTTTACAAAGATTGGACTGCTGGCTGGCAGGGAAAGAATGAAATACCAGAAAAGCAGTACAAAATACCTTTGAAGAGTTCTTGGCTCCTGTACACTGGAATTCTTTAAGGCATTGAAAAATTACCACAGCACCGATACCATGGCTGCATTTTTTTATTGAATGAAAAAATCACTTGATATTTCTATATATTGACCTAATATTAGGAAAAGAAAACCATAATCACAAGATTGAGTATGTTTGTCGCACGTGTAAGTTGTAGTTACTAAAGGCGAGTGCACTGTGTCAGGGCGGTCCGTGCGCTGCGCCGCGACCGACTGATATGTTTATGTTTAGCGGACGCAATACTATTTAACGGACTTGTTCCGATATTATCGCAGATCCAACCGACTTCAATAAGTCTTCAGAACTGGCCCTTACCGATTCGATTCCTTACATATTCGAAAATCCCTCTCAAATTACAGTATTTATTTCATTTGGAAGTTCACTAATTTAAATTTAAGAAATTGCTAAGTTGACATTACGATAAAAACTAGAAGTCATCGTGGCCCAAAGGATAAGACGTCCGGTGCATTCGTGTGTAGCGATGCACCGGTGTTTTAATCCCGCAGGCGGGTACCAATTTTTCTAATGAAATACGTACTTAACAATTGTTCACGATTGATTTCCACGGTGAAGGAATAACATCGTGTAATAAAAATCAAACCCGCAAAATTATAATTTGCGTAATTACTGGTGGTAGGACTTCTTGTGAGTCCGTACGGGTAGGTACCACCACCCTGGCTATTTCTGCCGTGAAGCAGTAATGTGTTTCGGTTTGAAGAGTGGGACAGCCGTTGTAATTATACTGATACCTTAGAACTTATATCTCAAGGTTGGTGACGCATTTACGTTGTAGATGTCTATGGGCTCCAGTAACCACTTAACACCAGGTGGGCTGGGAGCACGTCCACCCATCTAAGCAAAAAAAATAATAATTATACTTTATTACACTGGACTCTCCTTCAGTCTAGAAGTCGTTTTCAGATAGTTTACGTGATGGTACATAGGTGATAGATATTTATTATAGATTCAAATTGTACCCATCTTCAGTTTTTGACCTCGTAAGAGAACCAAATGCGATGACCCATCCATTAGGCCTTCGTTTTTTGATTCTAAGATATTTTGAAAACTGTATAAAATTAAAACATCTGTCGTGTTTTGAATATAGGCTAACAGATGATAGGGATCCATAAAGTTAGTAATATCGAATGTTTCATTGTTCTCGGAAGCACAGAGTGACCGTTAAGGTAAGCGCGGCCCTCGCGGTGTGAAACTCAATTTCGTTGGTGTCACTTTTACTGCTTATAAAATTTATTTTAAACGGTTCCAATTTACATTATCTCACGAGTTTAATTGTGTAGGCGCAACGAGGAGAATCGGACGCAGGGCGACAGGCGACCGCGGACCGCTCACCAACTGTTTATAAAGCATTAACTGCGACTATATCCTTGCATTGTAATCCTTGTCCCTTCAATGATAATTTAATGAAATGTCGTCTCGAAGCAGGGAGCTCGAACAGCGTCGGAGACGTGCCACTTCTCAACATCTCATTGAAACAGAGTTAACGCATTTAAAATCGTCATGGATGAGTTTGAGAACATAAGTACATTTTAATTGCGGTAATTGTACATGAGTCGCGCGCCGACAAAGCGTCCGCTCGCTAAACATAAAATAAATCTCAGAGAAACGAGAGACAAATAATTGTGCGACCGCGACTATCCGACTCGAGACCGTTCAATGGCGAACGGAACCAAGGAAACAATGTTCATTAAAGGAATACCAAAGCGACCAAAGCGAGCAGCTCCAATAATTGCTAGCTACATTTAGACCTCGCACACACCCATTGAATGAGAACAATTTGTCGGTGCACCCTTTGCGAGTCTGTACCAGTCTGCAGTCCGGTCAGAGGAGGCCTGCCGAGCCATTCAATAATTGTATCGCAATATTATCAGCTAATGACCGAAGTCAACTAGACTCAACCTAATTTAGTAGTCAACAAAGTTCACTATGGTGCATCGATGCGACGAAACGGAAAATGAAAAGATTATAAGATTTCCAACTTAGCTGTTGGAAATAGAACTGAACATGTAACGATTGATTCATTTTTTAATGAAACATTTTATGCAACCGACTTCACGTTCTATGTCGATGTTGATAAGGCTGAAATTATTCAGGTTAGATTTATTGAAAACGTCGAGAAGTGAGGAGACTCAGCACATTACGGAAGCGAAGAGCAATTTAACTGTCCGATACTTTATTTACAAGATTCGAGAGATATATGTACATCCTAATGTGATGATAGTGTAGTGGTTCGACAGAGCGCCGAGCGTCGAGCGCTGAGTTTTTTCCCTACCTGTGCTAGTAGCCTCAAAGGATTATTCTAGATTCATCGAACATGTAGGCGAATGGCGAATTTGCTAACACTAGTCTTAGCAAGGGTATTGCTTCCCTGAATCTACCACCGGGTCGGAATCGTAACCCACTGTGAAGATGTTGCGAGGAACACGGCGGCGCTAGACCCTCGACACTCGACACTCAACTTTCTTATTATTAGACTAGCTGTGCCCGCGACTCCGTCCGCGTGGAATAGCGACTTTAGGCAGCAGTTTTAGGACATCTCTTTTGGTTTATAAGCACCGTAATTTAGGTATTTAGAAAAATCTAATTTAAAGTAATGCTTCTCTATACACGACATAGATGTATAGCCATCGGTTGCTAGGATTGCTAACATGTGACAGAGCTACATAATCGTGTGACCGACTTGACTGTGTGAAAAGCAGTTAACACTTATATCTACACTCACAACTTTTAGCGTTTGACCTTGGGCTTTATTTATTATCATCACGAAGCATAGGGTCAATGGAAACGCGATCGGCAGAGAGACGTGCTTCTCGTTCTTCAAGTGTCCCCTGAGACCAGGTAATTGCTGTCCGAGCCCTCTGAAAGCTGAGACGGATTTCTCTATTAGTAAAGGTCTCAGACTTAAGCGATAGTGCATGTGCCTCGCGATCGGCAGTAAGACGTGTTTCTCGTTGTTCAAGTGTCTCCTAAAACCAGGTATTTGCTGTCCAAACCCTCTAAGGAGCTCAGGCGGGATTCCCTATCAGTGAAAGTCTGCGTATGCTGCAGAGCTGAGCTTACTCGCCAATTTATGAATATGAGGTCCCCACTGCAGTTTGGAGTCCACTATTATACCAAGAAATACGGTTGACTCAAGAAGCTCCAATGATTCCTCAGAAACAATTACATTACTATCTACTTGTCTCACATTTAAAGATGATTTAATACATTTTAAAGTAAATTTAATACATTTAGTTTTCTTACTATTCAATAATAGGTTATTGATACGGAACCAATGAACCACACACGAAATCGCATCATTCACTTCGTCATAGACTTGTGATTGTCGTTTAATTTTAAATAATAAAGATGTATCATCTGCGAATAACACGACCTCGTGTCGGGACTCAATAAAACTAGGTAAATCGTTTATATATTAGAAATAAAAGAGGACCCAAAATGGAACCCTGAGTTACAGTATCTACTTTTCATCACAAGTAATTATTCGATCCACTCAATTCATGAGGTAAGTACCTATCGTTCAAGTTTTTTTACTTTCCCGATTTGCTTCAAGTGAATTAATTTTTTTTTATATATTTTTTTTTATTGCCTTTGTAGGCAGACCGGCATACGGCCCACCTGGTGGTGAGTGGTTACCGTCGCCCATAGACTTCAGCAATGCCAGGGGCAGAGTCAAGCCGTTGCCTACCGCTTAATACTCTCCACAAGCCTCGTTTGAAGAAGGACATGTCATAGCGCTCGGGAAACACCGTGGAGGGGAGCTCATTCCATAGCCGGATAGTACGTGGCAAAAAAGATCTCTGGAAACGCACTGTGGATGACCGCAGTGGCTCCAGGTAGTATGGATGAACTCTACTCCGGTGGCGGGCGGTGCGATGGTAAAAACGAGATGCCGGTATCATCTCGAACAATTCCTCAGAGCAGTTTAATTTACAGGATTAATACAGTTTTATCACTTACTCCGAAACCTGCAGCTATCTCTGAAAGATTTGTAATGGATCCGCTTCCACAATAGCCTTTAATTCTTCGTTTTCCAATTAGGTCTCCGGCTTCGGGGTTTCTGAACTAGAACTCAGAAACGGGGTTCTGAATTTCGAAAATTCCAGACGAAAAAAAAAAATGAGCAAAAAACGAAATGAATTACTGTTTTCAAAACTCAAAAGGACCAGCTAAATGACTTTATAAAATTTGATTTGGAATTTTTAACCAAAGAGGAGATAATTCAGATCAAAGTGGTCAGTACGACAAACGCTATTTTAATATTATTATGTAAGGACCTAATATTCCGTTGTAATTAACAACAATAACCCTGCGAATGATGTTGTTTATTAATACACAAGATAAAGTGAATATGTACGAGTACAAAAGGGTATGAATATGTACATATACTCGTATATGGCCGAGGGAAACTGACAATATCGTTTGCGCTAAGTACACTCGCATGGACCCGCCGCACTCAAACCAGATTTGTATATCTACCGTGCCCTTCTTATGAATAAAAACAGCAAGAGATAGATTAATGTAAAAACGTTGATTGAATTTAGCGTCACATATCTACGTGAGATATGAATTAAACGATCGGAGATGGAGTGCGTCGTGTAATGGCGCTGTATATCTTTTTAATTGGATGTGTTTTTGCACGGCCACATACTGCCTGCCGCCTCTGGACGCCTCGTGAGAGAAAAACGAATTCCTTCATGTGTGCCATTCATCTTCGCAGCCGTGAGGCTGGTGCAAGCTACGAGCAATATCATCACTATGGATTTCTTACAAAATCATATGAGAAAAATATTTGTCATCAATTACAATTTCAACTTTTCGCGTCATCGGTAGATAATGCACCTGTTTATCTATACTCTAGAAGGTACACAGCGTCCAGGTTTTCTCGTAAATTGCGCTCGAATATGACTTGCAGTAAACGCAACAAAAGTAATGCAGGAAATTAGTAAGTGTAGTAAGTAAAGAGTGGACGCGGGTACACGCGGCTACACGCGGCTGCGCGCGAGCTTATCGCGTACTGACGAGTCTCATAGGCCACGCCTGTCGCTTCTATACAATTTGCTATCATTAAAAATTATTGACGTCTCTAAAAGGACTAATTATCAAACATGAACAGTGTGTTTATTGTGCAACTAAAGCTACTCACTAATCACTACGGAATCTGTCTTTGTACAACGGGTCCAGCTGGTGTCAAGTTGTCATTGAGCTCCATAAATATAGTCACACAAAGCTAATAGCGCAACCATAGCGCAGAGCAGCTACCCCACCGACATGAGGGGATGGCGCAGAAAACATCAGAAATTTACTGGTGGTAGGACCACTTGTGAGTCCGCGCGGGTAGGTATCACCACCCTGCCTATTTCTACCGTGAAGCAGTAATGCGTTTCTGTTTGAAGGGTGAAGCAGCCGTTGTAACTATACTAAGACCATAGAACTTATATCTCAAGGTGGGTGGCGCATTTATGTTGTGGATGTCTATGGGCTTCAGTAACCACTTAACACCAGGTGGGCTGTGAGCTCGTCCACCCATCTAAGCAATAAATAAATAAAAAATGAGTAAATTTCAGGCTTTAGATGTGTGTATTCTAATTGTAATCCTAAAACTCGTAAAGTGATTGAATAGGAAAGCGATCGCAATTACAAACACGATTCAGAACCGGCGACCAGCTCTGAACAACGGTGTTTTTGTGGGTCGTATGAAGATATCAATAGTTACAGAACGCAACATTTCAACTTCACTTGTCGCGAACTTAAAAACATATTAACCATTAAATTAATCGATATTAGTACTCGTATCACTGGAAATATTTTTATGGTCGCCGGTCGGGGTGTGGAGGAACTCTCCGGGTCTCATCAATGAGGTGCTAATGGCTTCGGCATGGATAAAACAACACAGCGCACGAATATATTTTTTTCCTATTTCTTATAAGAGTGAACATACTGCGTAGATGCGCAGACATGCGAATTAAAGTCACACCTTATACCCGGAACCCTCGTCCGGGTATAAGCTATCATCACTTTTGAGTCAATTGTTTAAATAAAAAAAAATCGGTCTTAACCAATCAGGGCTCTCAGTCGATCTCATCATCATCATCATCATCATTAGCCTTTATCTGCCCACTGCTGGACATAGTCGATCTCGGCTGGACCAAATACGTCGATTTCTGTTTCAATAAGAATGCAGTGCTAAAATAAATTAAACTTCATTTTGGGTGCATTCAGGTGTATTTTTTTACAAACAATTGTATGTGACTATCAGTAGAATACATTTTAGTACCTAACTTATCACAATAATCTAAGACATCTGCTTCATCTTACAGAACAGACTATATTAGGTTTTGTTTGTTTGTGTAAAAATGATTTGTGTTTGTTACAGACATACGCTATGATCCAAACGGTGATAGGTGAGGGACGTCTTCAAAACCAAGACCACAGCCAAGTAGCTACAGACTACAGCTGAGAAGTAATCCGTGAACTCGAGCTAGGTACATATTAGATTAGCAATGGATGTATGCGGCACTGGACCACGCGCCCCCACCAGAGTACACCAGCTGGCTTGTACTTTGGGCCACATCGTATTCACGACCACTTCGAACACGACAACTGAGGTTTGCATCCGATTTTTTTATTTCTTCACGTCTGTCGTGTACGTAACGATCGAAACTTTATTTGCAAACACAAGTTTGTAAATTACGAAAACGTCTTTACTTATGTGCTGTTGTATTATTTTAAAACTTTTCCTTTTCTTGCGTTTTGAGGTCTGGACTTTTGCCAAGCCTCATGATTCTAGATCAATGGGAAGCGCCCTGTAGGTTATTAGTGTTATTTGGGATAAAATGTGGCAGTACTGATTAGGTATATGATTGAATTGACTGAGCGAATTTTAATTTATTCGACTTCTTTTTGCCGCGGACTTTAGCATTTGGAAGTTGTTCCAGTTTTCTATTTTCACTAACCGCTCTCAAGTGTTGGACCAATCGACACATAAAGAGACATATTTGTAGAGATCTATACGCGTTGCTGTTCAGGTCTGAAACTCTTTAAGCGACGACTTCTAAGACGAGTCGACGTGGAGCACCCTCACGCACCACGCGGCGCGGCGCGGCGCCTGCGCCCGTTACATTTGTACGTAGCAACATTCGACTAATGAAGATCTGCGCGCTCAGCTCATTTCCGTAACTCCCGAGAATAGCTGTGGCTGCGAGCTCGTCTCTCGGGAGCCCGTCTCTGGTGTCTCGGGAGATTCTTCATCATTTCACAATAGTAGCTCATACGAGCGATCGACTCACGGTTGGACACATGGAAATTCTGTCGATTATATCGATTTTATCACAAGTCATCAAAATATGAACAACGTCAGTGGGCTAAAGACTAAATGTATTGTAATAATTATCAGAATTTCATAAGAGCCCGTAACTACCAAAGGAAATCTCATTGCATTTCGACGCTTGAAAGGCAAACGTGACTAAGCGACAATGCGTGAACTTTACAGTAGACTAATTTAAAGTTGAAATAACTGAAAACAAAATTTATTTTAACGAATCTAGCTGTAGTAGAATCTAGCTAGTAGCTGTAGGATTGAAATGATTTTAATAGACCTAGAAATATATTTTTTTTGCGCATCGAATATGGTTATTGCCTATCATTTATGTACAAAGCAGTTATTGTCGCTTAGTCATGTTTGCCTTTCAAGCGTCGATTTGTAAAATGTATACCTACTCTACATATTCCTGAAGAATAAAATTCAATAGTTAACTATTTAACTGCAAATAACTATAAGAGCTTTCAAAAAACCTTAATACTATTTTTTTTTTTTTTTTTTTTATTGCTTAGATGGGTGGACGAGCTCACAGCCCACCTGGTGTTAAGTGGTTACTGGAGCCCATAGACATCCACAACGTAAATGCGCCACCCACCTTGAGATACAAGTTCTAAGGTCTCATGTATAGTTACAACGGCTGCCCCACCCTTCAAACCGAAACGCATTACTGCTTCACGGCAGAAATAGGCAGGGTGGTGGTACCCACCCGCGCGGACTCACAAGAGGTCCTACCACCAGTAATTACGCAAATTATAATTTTGCGGGTTTCATTTTTATTACACGATGTTATTCCTTCACCGTGGAAGTCAATCGTGAACATTTGTTGAGTATGTATTTCATTAGAAAAATTGGTACCCGCCTGCGGGATTCGAACACCGGTGCATCGCTTCAACACGAATGCACCGGACGTCCTATCCGTTAGGCCACGACGACTTCAGATCGTAAATCGTAGGCAGCCATTTAAATTTATAATATTAGTTATGATACATATACGTACATACATATGTATATAACAAGCCGAACCTGGGATCATGGTGAAAGCTCAATGAATAATATAAGGCGCCTTTCATGTACGTTAAATAGATTTAATCTAGATGTTACTATTCCCTCGTGCATAGGGTTGCGGGTCGGTGTGCAGGGAGGCAGGGTGGCAGCCCTAGAGATACCGAGCGCATTACTCGTAAATTGAAATCCGATATTGACATAAATAAGGCGGGATTCATACGTGACGACATGCGATGTCGTGTTTGTACGATGCACTCGTCGCCGCGTCGCGTCGCGTCGCACCACTCATCCGCGCACTTGTTTACGACGCTCATGTTAATTGCAAATATGTTAAGCGCGTAAACAGACATTATACATCACCGCTACGAATGTATGTGCGTGTAATTACTAGAATTCAAGAGCTACTATTGAACCCGTAATAAAACCCACTTGACCGCAATCGCTCAACAACGACACACTGAACGTGAACAATCTTACTCGTGGACGTGAATGTGAACGTCTAAGTACGTTGTCAGAATCGTTTTGACTCTTGGGATGAAAATGTTAATGACCTACTTGTATAGCTGACTCTCACTTGGGCTGAGAACGAGGACAGAAGAGTAAAGCTCCGTCTGTGGCTCCGGCTGTGGTGTGAACCGGAGGTCTGTCTCATCCAAGGCGGGTCAGGGATAATGTGACGAGTTTCGGATTTCGGAGCGCAGATGTCGTGGGAGCCGTGTGGTCTATACACTGGAACTACATGAGACGAGCCCGAGCCGTAGTAACTATTTGTTTTTTATTGCTGAAACGGGTGGACAAGCTCACAGCCCTGGCCTTGGCCCTGGTCTTAAGAGGTCAGCGGAGCCCATAGGTGTACATCAAGTATGTTAATGCCGCCATCTTGAGACATGACTTCTAAGTCTCAGTTGTTACAGTACAACGGCTGCCACACCCTTCAAATCGAAACGCATTACTGCTTCACGGCAGAAATAGGCAAGGTGGTGCTACCTACCCGCGTGCGTTCACAAGGTGCTCGAATAATTATGCAAATTAAACTTTTCGCCGGTTTGATATTAATGACATGATGTAAAAATGTGTCTTAAATAAGTAGAATTGAACTACATATTACACGATACTTAAGCCTCCACTAAGTTCACCGCTTCAGACAAAAGTTTGATTCAGCTCTCGCAAACTGCGTGAGAGATTTTGTTCATATGACACAGTCCGGCACCGTGTCCGCAAGTAGCTCATACCATCAATAGAAAGCATATCGCTAGTGTGCCATGTGATAGTCGTAAGGACAACATCGAACCTTTTGAAATACCCGTATTGGTGGTACTTGGTGGCTTGGAGGAGCACCTAATAACGACGATTTTGATGATTCGTCTATCGATTCGTCGATAAAGTCTCTCAGCAACTCCGTATGGTGAAAACTGTGGAAGTGACCTGTGTCAGACTTTACCAAGGTTTTTCCAAGGCCCACACCCCAGTCCGTCGAGGTGTGCGTCGGTACAGAAGAAGCTCGTGCGCATGCGCAAGCATCATGACTGAAACAGTACTATCGGTAACTGAAACGGTGATTTTCAAGAAACTTTACTATGTATAAAGAAATATAAAACAAACCGAACTAAAATATAAATGAATCGAATATGACAAAAGTCTGGACGCTCTTTATGATGTATCAAAATTTCTAAGTTAATCGAGTGTCATAGAATTTGGTAGAAATTATATTCAAAAGTTTAATTGTATGAGATACAGGTCAAACTAACCTAAAAAACTTATTTTTAAAATAATGGAACCTGTTCATTTCATATATGTTAATTCGCTCTTTGCTCATTTTTGCATCAGTTTGTAAGATATAATCTTGTCATAATGAAAAGGAACTGTTGTAATAAAGAGAACGGAAACACTGTGATAGCAATATACAAAGTACGTATGGAGTCAAATACATTTTTTTCCATCCACTTAATAAGGAGGTCTAAAGGAACGTCTTGATTCTGATCCAAAATAAAATATTGGGATACACGTGTATTGGTACATAAGGACGATCAATGCTGCGTATGAAAAAACCTGAAGGAATTCTTTACAAAATGGAAATGGTTTAGCTGGGAAATGATTATAACATCGAGAACCTTATTGCGTACTTAATAAATTATCTGATCAAGCGAAAGTATTTAAAAATATAAAGTATTGTTACGCGCTGGGGTTCGGGATAAATAAAAGTTCCACCAAAGTACAACTTAAAACTGTATTTAACGCTTAAAACACTTCAAAATTCTCAATCCACTTCTTCTGCTTTGTTTCAGGTAATCCGTTCGCTGTTTCGCTTCGAGTAGTTCCGATTACTAACTGAGTGCGTGCCATATCTACAACGCTTTTATAGCCGATACCAAATCCTTAGAATTATCGCGAACATTCCTCACAAGTCGAGTACTTTCGATGTGTGTTTCCGCTATCTGACAATAGATGGCGTTCTAGATGTTACTAGATCCTTCGATATTCGTTCGGCTATTCGGCGATAGATGGCGTTACTCTTACCGGCGTAACAGTATTATATTTGAATATCAGTCAAATGGGTCGTTTGGTGGGGTGTTCGCTGTGAGCGAACAACTGAGCCGTATTTTCTGTGACAGAAGGATAAACAAATCAATCAAAGCAGGGACTGTTGACAGCGGCGTGCGCTAACGACGCGTCGTCTAGCCTTGAGGCTGCGCCCTTGCTACTGTTTGTTTAGATTTTGTACAAGTTTACATAATACTCGCTCGATATGTGGCGTGCAAACAGCAGGTAACTTGTGGTCTGGACTTGCACAAACAACATGTAACAAATAAGATTATATATTAGGGTGATTATACAAAAATTGGGTAACTCAATGTCATCAGCCAATATATACAAAGTCTTATTATATTTTATTGAAATACCAATTTATTTTAAAACAACGAAACGTCCTTTATTTGGTCACCCAATTTCACTTCTTTATTTTAAATACAAGTTAGTAAAAAAACCAAATTAATACTTAAAACGTCAGTCCTTTGGCATGTCACAATCCCGAAAACTAACAATCAAGTGACTATCCATTAAACATTATCATTGATTTAAGAAAACTTACTAATTTACTACAATCTGTGATGTACATAGTATTATAGACTACAACTTTCATAATGCAATGTTCTGCATTTTATTTAAAAAAAAAAGAAACTTTGTGTTCGTTTCATTCGTCAGTCCGTTGTGTGTTCTCTAAAATTTGAAAATCTCGCCAAATATCACCGAGTCAAGGTCAAATCCCTGTTTAAGCTTCAATGTTGATAATGAAGTTAGTGTCGGACTGCACAATTTGACGGTCGCCATAACTGTATCAGTGCTTGGGTTGTGTTTGTCGTCTACACACGTGCGAAGCCAGTCAAAACTTCAGTCCTGTGGTGAGTCGTTATTTTCTTGTTAATGTGAGGTTTATTTTCATTTATACATAGTTAACTATGATTTATTAAAATGTAGTTTGTTGATATTCGAAATTACCAAAAAAAACATTAGTTCTGATTATAACCTCCAATTATGCCTTTTTCGTCAGTCCGTTGGCGTCAGTCCTTTGTTAGGTATCGCGTTAGAGGACTGACGTGTCTCCATAGTACTATTTTTTTATGTTGTTTTAGAGCGCATTTATCTTAATTGCTACCATGTATAAGCATTTCTATTTTATATTTCAGTTTAAAACATCATGCGGCACGCTAAAAGACTAGGGAAGAAATATTTAAAAAAAAGAGAGAAGCCGGAAAGGCTCGCTTGGCCAGAATTAAAAGTGATCCTATTAAATTAACGGAATCCAAAAACAAAAAAAAATTCAGTACTTAAGGAAAAAAGAGAAAGGACACAGAAAAAATTTTAAAGACATGAAACCACGAGAGCAACGAATAACTAGAAAAATATTGGAAAAAATATTCATATAATTACAGGCAAAGAAAACAGCTATTGAAACCAACCACTAATAATTTTATATGACAGAATACTCCTCCACCAACTGACGACGAAATACGACCCATAGTTAATCAAGCAATCAGACCTGTTATTAACGAAGACCAAAGAGCAAAAGAAGCCAAAAGGAGAAGTGAAAGACAGAGAAAATCTTGAAACAGGGAAATAAAAAAGATGGAGGCTATAGTTTCAAAGCTTATAGCTAAACTAAATACTCAGCGTCAAAAATGTACGAGTCAAAAAACAGCTAAATTACTATTACTAAAAAAGTAATAAAATCTGTTAAAAAAACGCCAAAGACCGGAATTGAAGACATGAGAGACAAATATTTCATAAATAAAACAAAATATCATTATACAGCGGTCTGCTCTTCGGTTGATGATGAAGACGGTGAAGTAAGAGTAACTTTTCTCAAAATTTGTAATCACAATGGCACTCTGTTCAAAATGGATGAAAAAGATGTATCAGATGTTCCCGTGGATCAAATAATAATAAAATAATAAAAAATACCCGTACCAAACCTCATTACAAAAGGGATGAGGGTTTTTTACCAATTTAAGGAATAAAATGATGTTTTCGAAAATATACATGTTTCCATTGTTTGTTGATTACTTGAAATTTTAAGTAAAAGTAGTAAAAGCTAAGTGAATAACGTTACGTTAAATGTCAAAAGGCTGTATTGAAAATTGAAATAGTATTTTCTCCCAGTATTACATATAATATTAATAATTATTTTAAATTCTTACTAAGTGATTATAATACTTAAAAGACATGTGCCATTATTATTAAAAATAAGAGATTTGTACTAATTTTTATTAAATTTCATTATAATTCTTACAAAATTGTGTATTTTATCAGTACTATGTTAGCCTCGTCAGTCCCCTGGCAGTCAAATTCAGAAAATTTTAAATATCTCACAATCTATTTAAAAAAGTGACTGGCCCGATTTGGAAGAAGATAATCATTAGATTAGCCATCATATACACCCGAATTTGTAATAATTTGATTTAATAACTATAGTAAACAAAATATCCTCAATAGTTACCCAACTTTTGTATAATCACCCATTATGGACAATAAGACTAATAATACTATTAAAATGTAAACGAATGCAAAGACAATATTTTTTATTTAATATTTTTAATATAATATAATAATATAAAATATATATTAAATAATATTTATTTATTTAACATAGTTACGTTTTTAAATAAATATAATGTTATACTGTGCTTAAAAGCGTAAAGCTTTTAGAGTTCCGAATACGTTCAGCAGAGGCGAATTTTCCCCTTGAAGAAAGTAGATGTCTCAATCGACAGCTGGCCACAACGTCTCAAGGATTCTACTAAGGACAGTGGAAGTCAATTTGAATGAACTCCATATTCATAAAGTGTTTTATTATGAACGCAAATTGCAGTATTAAATGTTTAAGCACGAGATACCAAAACAATGTTTTCCTAGTAACAATATTTATAGCAAGGCTAAGTATAGTTTTTTAATATTTTCAATTGCGCACTCTTGTTCTTTACATAGGGCTCATTTTATTGCACATCATTAAACAAACAGATAATAGTATCTAGATCGCTGGGTCGTGCGACGCGGACGCGTTTGGATCGCGACGGTCGCACGTATGTACAGGCGCGTGCGTGGCGTCGTGGCGTCATGGCGTAGTGTGTGCACTCAAGGAAGGCGCATGTTCCGTTATAAGTTTTCGTGCGCACTACCCATTAACATCAGTAGAGACTCCGCACTAACTCTAGCGACGTCCATCTTGCGCTTACACTTCAACCGCTTATACCGTCATCCTATTGTTCAAACAAAGAGGATTAATTAACAGATTAAGCATTATTAAAAACTTCGCTGTTCCTTCTTCCAACGAAGAGCACCAAGCTAAGAAAGAAATCATAAATATTCAAGCACTACCGATCTGACAGCCAGTAACGATATGGTACACGCACTCGATAATTAACCCCCTAAATAATTCGTAAATAAAATGACTGATTACCAAAGACATTCTCAGTTTTCGGTATAAAATCTCACTTTAATCAAAATATTACGACGGCCGGTTCCATATTCGGATAATTGTAGGCAAATTGTGGAAGATGGAGGCTTTAACGAGGCTCCGAGAGAGGACACTTTTTATTGGAAGTTAATCGTCCGACCATCACACCGCCGCGTAATGAAACAACAATCGTTCTCCCGTACAAGGCGCTCCAACTGTTTTAGGCATGCGCTAATCTCCGTCTGTGCGGTGTACTCATCATGGGAGCACTCGTAAAATTTACTTAGTATAACTTTGCAATTTCACTTTAACATTTTTGACGTAAATAAAAAAACCACACATATAAAGTTAAAGCGTATTATTAGGCCGCACTTGAAAATTTATAGATATAAGGCCAGAAGATACAAAAAATACTACAAAGAAAACGCGACTAATGAGATACAAAATGTCTACATTGTACAAGTTCATAGGTTAATTTATAACACAGGATTATATCAGATGCAGACACATCACCTCACAAAGCATACGAAAACATTTAGCTAAAGAAAAAAAAACACTTTTAAAGAGTTACAAACATGTAAACATGCAATTGTAGATAGACGTATTAAACAGAAAAAATAAAAGACTAAGCAGCTGTAACGACCAGAAACGAAAAATACAAGAACGAATTTATACAAAGTTAGAGGATTATTATTTATTTAAAAGCTTAAAAATTGTTTAAAACCGACACAAGCAGTAGCTATAAAGAACAAAATAGAAACAAGAACCTCAGTCGACAGCGAAGTACATACATCAAGACTTAAGTAGGTATACAAGCATCTACTTGGGAAAACAAAATGGCTACAACATGAACACAATGAGTTACAAGTTAAACAAAGAATAACAAGATAAAATAGAATAAATACTGGAGTACGAAAGAAATGTTTATTAGCAACATTACAACAAATATTACAAAATCAGAACAAATGTCTCCTGCCGTGTCTAACGCACGCTTATCAGACTGGAAGATTTTTTTTAAATTATCGCCCTTGTTAGATGAGTATACAGCCCACCTGATTGTGAATGGGTCGCTCATGGACCTCACCAATGCCAGGGACACAGTCAAGCCGCTGCCTACCGCAAAAAAGTTACTAATAATGTTAGAAGGTTAGGTAGGAAGAGCACGATTTTTTTATTTTAAAATCATTTAGGTACTTTGATAACAGTTACTTTTAATAGTATATATATCACCGGAAACACGCTCGGTCTCTCCATACCTGAACCATACATAGAACTTTCCGTGTGGATTATGGACCATTCAAAATTCAAAATTCAAATTATTATTATTTTATGTCATTTGTGCTCTAAGGGACTATAAACTATACAGACCGAGAAACTACTCTAAAACAAAACCACCGTGGAATGGAGCAACACCTTGAGGCTTATATGTATTTATATACCCAATAGTGTTCAAGTGAAACTAATAATTTTATTGCAATAGGATATTTAATAAGAAACTTTGATATTCATTGAAACGCAATACAACTAACAGACAAAGCCAGAAGTCAGCGAAGACATTAGCTCGGAGCTATCACAAGGGTTTGAGCACCACGGAGCACCTGCGTGAGGTGAACCTGGCTGATGAAGCAACTGGCTGGGTCTGCATGGCGGAGATGGAGACTACGCTACATACGAGTACTTTGTGATAAAATGCCAGGATTAAAATTCTGAAGGGAGGTTTCATTTTATCTAAGTAATCATATTACACGGGGCTCGGGAATTCTGCGACATTCTGCCTATTAGCTTGCATGCTTTGTTAGTTTAACGTATGAATGTAGACTGAGGATTTTTTTTATTTGGTCTAAGCTGGCCATCAAACAAATTTACAACAATTTAATCCCAAGCATTGTCCACAATATTAACTACTATATTACCTACATATGCCGACCCACTCACGCGGCTCGCATACGCATAGACACCCTCCAATCCCATTATTGCAGGTTAGCCGCCGGAACTCCGTGGTTCGTGAAGAGCGTCGACTTATACGACTACCTGGGCCCCGAATTGATACGAAAACACATAATGTCAGCGTCAGAACGCTAAGTCATGATAATCGTCTTATCGCTGCCGCCACTAACTACTCCTGAATCCTCGACGCGAACGACGCCCTAGACACGTCCTTTCGGATCCATCAGGTCCAATAACCCTTTCTTAGACGACTTCAGCTCTAACACTAAGAGCAGGCTTAGGCCCGGCAGCGGTACTCGTCGAAATCGGCAAAGAGCTCGACGTGCAACCTAAGCCGTACATCAATCCTCTGAGTTACTCGGCGGATCTCCTCAGCGTGTCGCGATTCCAATCCAGTGGTAGATTCGTTCGCAAAACAGCTGCCTTTTAGTTGTCAGGTCTCCTCTGAAGGCGCTCTGGCAGTTGCCCCTGCTCACTCACCTGTCCTGGGGAAACTGGAAAGGTCTCCACCAGTACCGACCGACTTAGGTGGCCACCTCCGTTTTTCCTATGTCTGCTGCCAAGAAACTGTGCTTCTAATTAGGTAACAGGCGATCGGTTGCATCTCGAGGGGGGCAGCGGCACGCAGTGCGCGTATGTCCATGGACCCTGACTCTTCAGGATCCATGGACAGAGACCCCCTGCAGAGGCAGGCGCTTCTAACAAGAACACCATAAAAATATACTGTTTACATACTTAAGCTACTTTGACTGAAGTACAAGTATTGTACACATAATGTATTTATACAAACCAATCAAAAGTCGAATATAGCCGTCACACCTATGGATGGGCATTACCTGAAATGAGTGTGTACAAGTTTTCTCGTCGCTGTCACCTGTGTCTTGGGATACGAAAAAAATATATAAATTTACTTTTTTATAACAAAATAATAGTGATAAATAATAAGTTAAGAATATCGCGCTCACGGAAACACCTACCAAGTAGCCAATTTACAAACAATTTAGTGTTGTTTTTTTTTTTGCTTAGGTGGGTGGACGAGCTCACAGCCCACCTGATGTTAAATGGTTACTGGAGCCCATAGACATCTACATCGTAAATGATCCACCCACCTTGAGACATAAGTTCTAAGGTCTCAGGTATAGTTACAACGGCTACCCCACCCTGCAAACCGAAACGCATTACTGTTTCTCGGCAGAAATGGGCAGGGCGGTGGTACCTACCCGCGCGGACTCACAAGAGGTCCTACCACCTTAAGATGTGCTGTATGTGTAATGTATTCTTAATGCACCATAATAAGATCTGTAGTACAGATGAGCCGGCACCTCGCACCATCACACGATACTACTGCTTTAATATCTCGATCGCTATAGTCGATTATGTTATTCACAAAATTTGTAAAATATAAATATTTCAGTGAATAGTCGATGATCTTTCATAAAATAATCCTAGTTTGCGATTCGTATAAATAAAATCATGACTAGGTTAGAAAGGAAGAAACGATCGAATTCACAATACAAGTTGAATAAGCTGACAGCAATAGATCGTGGTCAGAACTGTCGGAAGACGCTCGCCCCGACAGTAAGTCAGTAATGCCTGACATCATCAACCCGGGACAGACAATGGACGCGCGACTCCGTCAGCGACTCATTAAAGAGTGCAGCATACGTGAATGGAAGGCCCGGCCATAACTTCAGGACGTACCGCCGCCCAAACCAATTACAATGAAAACAATCATATCATTAAGCGCCGCGCTCGCTCCATAAAATTGTTACTACTTCAAACAATGCGCTCAAACTGTAACTTACCTAATTTGTGGATGTGGTAATCAATTTTCACTTAATCTTTATCCATAAGCTAATGAAATTAATTGTAATACCCTTTATACAACGATTTAACATCTACTTTCTTTTTCAAGTATTCTGCATAAGTTGCGCGCGCAGTCGTGTCTAGTCTTGTTGTTAATTTTATCTAAATCTTTATATTATTTAATAAGGTCACAGCGTAATTTATAAAATAAATTCGTTTTGTATCAAAGTAAGCATTATAAATGTGTTATGAAACGGCACCTCGTCTAAGATGAAGCCATTCTTAAATCCATGTAGCGATTTAATGGACAATTATTATTATGCATTGTGTGTTTAGAGAAGTTCATAGGCGAATAGATATAGAGTGGTGAGCTCGTTAAGGTGTGAGGCACGGCGCGGGTTGGTGGCGGTCTCTGCGCGGTGTATTTATATCGCAACAGCCTGCGACTCCATCGACTCTGGGACCGGCCGCTATGAGCTCACACACTGCTCGCGGCATAACTACATACATAGTATGTATGCTCATGCGTATTTACACTTCATTCAAGCCGGACTCAATGCAAGCCCAAATAAAGAACAACAGAATCCGATCCGGAAGTTAATCAAAATTTGAAAAAAAAATATGTTTCGCGCTATGGTTCGGGATAATTAAAAAAATCTACCGAAGTACAAGTTAACACTGTATTAGTACTTAAGACACTTAAAACACTTCACAAACAATTTAAAATTCTCAATTCGCTTCTTCCGCTTCGCTCTGGGTGATTCGTTCGCTGCTTCGCTTCGAGTAGTTGCGATTACTAACTGACTGCGTGTCATCTCTGCAACGCTTTTAGAGTCGAGACGAAATCCCTTGAATCGTCGAGAATATTCCACAAAAGTCGAGTGTGCGTTTCCGCTATCTGACAATAGATGGCGTTGTACTTCTCGCGCGTTGTAGATGCTACTAGATCCTTTTATATTCGTTCGACTATTCGGCGATAGATGCCATTACTTTCACGGGTGTAACAATATGAACAGCACATACATACATCGTGTAACAAAAATCAAACCCGCAAAATTATAATTTGCGTAATTACTGGTGGTAGGACCTCTTGTGAGTCCTCACGGGTAGGTACCACCGCCCCGCTTATTTCTGCCGTGAAGCAGTAATGCGTTTCGGTTTGAAGGGTGGGGCAGCCGTTGTGACTGTACTGAGACCTTAGAACATATATCTCAAGGTGTGTGGCGCATTTACGTAGTAGATGTCTATGGGCTCTAGTAACCACTTAACAGCAGGTGGGCTGTGAGCTCGTCCACATGTCAAAGCAATAAAAAAAAAAAAAACACTAGTTACAATGATATCTTAATAAAATATAAGTGTGATTTTGGTGCCGGGGCGTCAGTGACAGCCCGTGCAGTCGATCGTGACCAATCCAGGCCGCGAACACATCGCGACATGACCGATACTATCGCACTATGCTAAACTTCACGTTTCGACATTTCTCACGGCCATCATGTCGGCCCGTTACCGCCTTCTCGGATTTCCGTTATCTATGCATTTTAATAAAATCGTTCGTCTGCGACAGAGGCCGCGGTACATGAACACACACACGCCACAACCTCTGCTCTCTCGGCTGACGTGTACCGGGCCGTATGTCATGTGCTGCAGACCTCACCAATGCGCGGTCGATGGTAGCAGCCTCATCGTCAACCGTCTGTTCGTTAAACAGATTCACGGTACACTACACTGCTGTGGGTGATAGGTCTTCTCAAAAGTAGTCGACGGGCTAAAAGTAGTCGAATGACTTCACTTATGTTTACATCATTAAACACAAATTTCGTTTCAATTCAATTCTAACCCGGGTAGCGCATTCCGAATTCTTGTTCTTGGAAGTTCCAAGTTGGAACGCAATATTACATATTTATGATAATTCTAATATGTACGAATTTTCGGTCCAATTGCTGTACTCGTAGGCCACCGTGTCGTACCACATCAATCCACATCAACTAAAAAGATAGTGCGAAAGATTAGAAGCATACAGAGCGAAGTGAATAATGGTAGCCGACTACGGACCGATGTCTGCGAGACGTAATGGCCGCCGTTACCGCTGCAAAAGGCGATTATTGCCTCACTAACAATTAGCTTCACCCTTGGCGCGCACATTGCTTGCCTCCTGACATACCTTTACTTCTTAAGGCGCATCTGATACATGCATAATGCTAGACAATCAATAAAGCGCCGCTGTCCGTGTCCGGCTGCCCGTTTAAATGCCATTTTGTTTTCTTAAAGTGAATTACTAAATTGGTTTCATCCCACTCTACAAGAATAATTGTGTTCATCGGACTATGCAAGTAAACTTAAAATGGGATCCGTAACAGTGTGACAGTCCGTTTCAGTGAAGGCCCGGAATTCAATTGAAGTGATAGATTAGATAGATTAGATAGTGTCGACCACTGCCGAGGCGATAGAACAGAGATTGACAGCGAGTGGGCTCCGCACTGCGGCGGGGTGGCCAGCGTTAGACGTTGCCAGACTGTCGGATTACTTTCAATTACATTTAAACTACTACTCTAAAAGTACTTATACCCTTTCGTTCTTTGAAACGAAAGCCGTATAATATAAATTACATTTTATAAATAATCCATAAAAGTGTATGATCGAAAATGAGGTAAATAAGGTAAATCATACAGAAGACTGTCCATGTCTGTCCAATCCCACACACTCGACCTTTACGGACGTTCTGCGCGCAGTACGTCTGAACTACTGTATGAATGAGAGCAGGTGTATATGTGTACTTTATCCATACAATTATAACAAATATAGGATTTCGAATCGTCTGTTTGTCCGGCAAGTAGAAGTGTCGCGGTTGGTATCTCGGCGTCGCGTCGCCGGGTGGCGCGCGGTGTTAATGGCGGAGTCGGCTGCTTGGAGCGCGGGTCGCCGTCGCCGCCGCCGCTTTAGGGATCTAGTGCAAGATGAGACAGCTCCTCTGTCGTTGTACTGCGAGATTTAGTGCGCCTCCGCCTTTGCAGATACTAAGGCTTATGCTATTATGGGCTTCTTGCTTCGAAGTCGTTTACAATGTTGTCATCATTTAATCAGGTAACAACCAAATAAAGCAATAAATACGGTAAAGCATCTGTGACAGAGCAGGAATATTTTGACAACATACTCGTAACAAGAGCTGCAACAAGGCAATATTACCATTAATATTACTGGAAGTGACCCGTGGAGTGGACGCGAGGAGTGCAGTAAGTAGATAAGCGGGACTGCCCGAGAGCGCTCGCGACTGACTCACTAATGAGGCGCACAATGAATCGTTGCCCTTTAAGATCAAGATTTCGTATCGGTTCACCAAATAAATTCAGATTCGTGTAATGGATCGGTATTTATTTTCAAAAAGAACACTCAACAAAGGTACGAATGTCGACCACTTTTATGAATAACCAACTTAGACGTGCCGACTACGAACTTCTTATCACCAGTACAGAGAGCAGAATGTCGCCCACACGAACGAAACACTAATTTGTTTCCTAAAATATTTATAGTCTTTTGTGACCGTATAGAGCACACGAAAATGCTCATTGAGTGTAAGTTATTTTGTTCCCTGTAAAAAATCGTATGAATAATGCTTTTGTCTCATTAAGCGTAAAAGGTGACCGAATGATTTACGCGCGGCCGCACAATGCACAGACGGTGGGCGAGTTTAGCCCTGCCCTTCGTTCGCTAACTCGCTGCAACATCGCCGCAGAGCATTAGCCCACTAAATAAATAAAAATCTCTTTAGAATCTAACTATTCTGTATATCAATATTAATCGATTTCCAAACTGAGGTGCAGCTGGTGTCCGGCTAGTGTCCGACTGGTACTCTGGGCACTCACTGACCGATGAGCTTGGATCCGAGCCGGCGCCTCGTGTGCCACGATGCATGGTAGAAGAATCCTCTACAACGTCGTCATGTTAACCTAAACATAGAACCGTACCGCGGAGACAATCCACGCTGACGCGTCTGTTGTGGTTGATTGATAGCTTGAGTCTGCGTGATCACTTTCTTTATGCCATTTTCTATAATTTTCAATTTGTTTCTGTTTTTATTTGTTATTCTATTGATCTAAATATGTGTCGTAGAAAGGCCGAAATTCGTCACTATCTTTCGATGCAGTGGACGTATGGTGGGTAGTGCTGCAATGAGATTGCACAGCACGAAACGGTGTGACAGTTCCACTCGTGTTTGCTCTTCCTAAGTCAGGCAACGTGTGTGCTTCGAGCGATGTATCTCGACTTTGTCAAAGAACACCACCCGAAATGAGCCGATGTGTGACGAGTAGTTGCGGCTCGCATCCACTAGATGGCGCGCTTTCGCTTCGTTTTTCGTGTCCGGATGCAACAAATAAGTATTTTCCCCCTGGACCTATCGAGATTGATCCTGAATCTCCTGTGCTACGTGATGGCACGGAGTTATTCTGCTGCTAGCATATGACAGAGCTCTTTGGTTCCTCCAATACCCTTCTAAGTAGCATGTTTTGTGAGGCTTCACCTTGTTTCCGAAGGGACATTTACTCCGTTTACAAATCATAAGGATAAGCGCGGCGGGCTGTGTGGACACACACTTTATGTGTGGACGAAATGTCATGGATGTATCCAGGATGAACCCTAGATAGTTGACCTTCTAAGACCAAGATATGAATTGGCCTAAAGTACTTGTGAACCTCACAATTATTTATTTCAACGACCGACGCCGATCTACTGTGCAATTACGCGCGCTCGGTGGAAAATCTTCCCATTGTTGATCTCCCAAAAAATATATTAAGAATATCGATAATTTGTGAATATTTAGGAATTTTGAATTATTTGGAGCATCCTCTACATTACAAGTAGTTTACTATTACATGATTGAAAGTAAAGAAGTATTCGTCTCCTCCGTTATTGTAATGAGAATTATGCGGACGGTGAGCTCAGGGAGATTACAGAGATTGTGCTCGAATTATACAGTATACCACCGGACTCGATACAGATTTCACGCCCCTCAACTTGGGGCTGCAATCCACTTGGCGCTTAGGTATTAAATGCAAACGAGTTTGTTATTAAAATACAAATTTAGGATGAGATTTAATAAATGAGGGCGTTCACACAATTATACAGGGTCAAAGTTTAGTACTAATTAGTATTAACCACTTCGTAATGTGGTAAAGCAATTTGAGGAGAAAGCATAATTTAATTGTCCTTAACAACAGTTGTTTTAGAAATAGACATAACCCTACTTCGACAAAGCGGCGCGATAAGACCTTATCAGGGCCGCGGCTAATTAATTAACCGACTCAGGTGAAGAAACCTGTCGGATCCCCCGGAGCCACTCTCGGTGCTTTTAGTTCCCTCAAGCACCGGTCACCGTCCTCGTCGAACAAGTTGATTATGACAAGGAGTTCGACGAGCGAACTAACCCATAGAGACTGCTTACTGAGTTTCTCGCCGAATCTTCTCAGTAGGTCGCCATTTCGATCAGATGGTAGATTCTGCGAAGCACTGCTCTTACTAGGGCTATCATTAGCAAATTCCTCAGGTTGTGCCCGTGAACTCACCTACCAGTGCGTAGTTAGAATAGCCCCGACTAGATGGGGAAAAAAAACAAAAACCTTTAGTCGGGTATAAAATTGTGTATCAATATTACCGGTGATGGATAAGACGTGATCGAACCCGCACGGGAAGGTACGAGCATCCGTGTATTTGACGCGGAAAAGTAATGCGTCTCTTTTTAACAGCTGTTATAAACAAATCAAATCAAATCAAATCAAAAAATTTTTATTCAACATAAATGAAAGTACATACTTGTTGAACGTCAAAAGAACTACCGCCAATTCACAAGAACTAGCCTCCGTCCTGAGAAGAATTGGCAAGAAACTCAGCGGGCATGTCTTTTTTTTTACATATAGAATTATTATTTATTTATTTTTTAATATTATTATTTTTTTAAATATGAATTTTTTACACTGAGTATTATAACGTAACAATTACTACAATATTGAAATGCCTGGAGCGAGCAACTCATTCCCACTTTGTGCAATCTTCTAGATAATCATTGACTTTATAGTAAGCTTTATTGCACAGATGTTCTTTAATAGTTTTCTTAAACCTATGTATATGTAGGTTCTGAACATCATGTGGGATTTTGTTGTACAGGCGCACAGACAAACACCCGAATGAATTTCGTATCTTATGTAACCTACTCATCGGCACAACAAGCTTGTGTTTGTTCCTAGTATTTCTATTATGTATGTCCGACTGTTTAGGAAACTCCTCAATATGTTTACGAACATACATCAAATTTTCAAAAATGTACTGGGATGGCATAGTGAGAACTTTAATTTCTTTAAATTTCTCCCTCAGGGATTCCCTTGAGTGCATGTTATAAATAGCACGTAGAGCTCTTTTCTGCAGAATAAATATCATTTCTACATCGGCCGCATTGCCCCATAGCAAAATGCCATAGGACATGACACTGTGGAAGTAACTAAAGTAAACTAAACGAGCCGTGTCCGCGTTTGTTAACATTCTAATTTTTTTTACTGCGTATGCTGCAGAGCTGAGCTTACTCGCCAATTTATGAATATGAGGTCCCCACTGCAGTTTGGAGTCCACTGTTATACCAAGAAATACGGTTGACTCAACAAGCTCCAATGATTCCTCAGAAACAATTACATCACTATCCACTTGTCTCACATTTAAAGATGGTTTAATACATTTTAAAGTAAATTTAATACATTTAGTTTTCTTACTATTCAATAATAGGTTATTGATACGGAACCAATGAACCACACACGAAATCGCATCATTCACTTCGTCATAGACTTGTAGTTGTCGTTTAATTTTAAATAATAAAGATGTATCATCTGCGAATAATACGACCTCGTGTCGGGACTCAATAAAACTAGGTAAATCGTTTATATATATTAGAAATAAAAAAGGACCCAAAATGGAACCCTGAGGTACACCCATTTTCAACAAGGTGCCTGAAGATCTATTACCTTTCACATCTACTGTTTGTATCCGTCCTGATAAATAGGAAGTAATAAGTTCCAATGCACCATCCCTAATACCATAGTGATGTAGTTTCCTCACCAATGTTTCATGTTCAACACAGTCAAATGCTTTGGATAAGTCACAGAAAATTCCAAGACAATCATGCGATTCCTCCCAAGATTTAAAAATATTTTTGACTAGATAAGCACCTGCATCAGTTGTAGAGCGACCCCTGGTAAACCCGAATTGTTTATTATGAAGCAGGTTATTTGAATTAAAATGTTCTAAAAGTTGGGTCAAAATAATTTTTTCAAAAATTTTACTCAACGTAGGGAGTACTGAAATAGGTCTATAGTTAGAGGGGTCATCAGTACTACCAGATTTAAAAAGAGGAATCACTTTACTATGTTTCATTAAGTCAGGAAATACACCACACCTAATACAATCATTAAAAATACTAACAAGATGAGGAGCAATAATGTCTATTACAGACTTCAAAATCTTTACTGATATTCCCCACAAGTCAGCTGTATTTTTTACATTAAGGCTATTAAAACTTTTTATTATACTGCTTAAATTAATTTCCTTAAATTTAAAAATTTCATTACATTTGTTGACATGTTTATGCAATAATATTTCAGCTGCTGTGGGGGATGAATTTAGAGAAGTGGTAGTTGAAACTGGAATGTCAGAGAAAAACTTTTCAAAAGCATTAGCCACATCTTCATGACTAGTTACCAATTTATCATCTATTTTTAATGAGAATTCTTGGTGGCTATTTCTGACTTTTCCACTTTCTCTACCAATGATGTTCCAAGTCATCTTTATCTTGTCAGGGGCATTTTTTATTAAATCACTTAAATGTAAAGATTTTGCCGCTAAACAAACTTTTCTAAATAGTTTTGAAGAAACAACAAATATTCATATTTAAGCTATACCTACTTCTTTCGATGGGTTCAAGAGAACAGGTCAAAATGTATTTTTAGAGTGAGACAAAGTTTTGATAATTAGCGTTGTAAAGTTTGTCGATTAAGATTTGAGGTTGTATTTATGTGAATATAATTTGAGGACAAAATTTTGATGGCAATTTTTTTTTTTGAGTCAATGTTATTTTGGTAAATAATTCATTGATGCCAAAGAAGGTTAGCGTCTCCCGTTCTACATACAGGCTGTACATGTACAGTTTCTTTTTAGGGATACACTAACATACAAAATATTAAATATTTATAGTTAAATTTAAAAAGAAAGTAACAAACGGAAGTGAGCTGCAAGACGACCGTTTGGGGTGGCGGGCGGTCATCATGACTCATTAAGGTTAATTTGAAGTTTTGAACGAATTTCGACTTAAATGTATCGATGAAAGTCTCCATACCAATCGATTAATTCATACCTTCGGTTCAGTTTTATTTTGTATGAAATTCTATTTCAATTATTGGGCATTTCATTTTTTACTTGGTGTTTAGTGATACAGTAATATCCAATATTCAAAAATGTATATTGTAAATGTATACTGGAAACATTTTATTACTTGACGTGCCTGGTACCTATCGAGCAAGCTGCTACATTATACAGGTTACACTTATGTTCATTCGTGGCCTAGTAAATAAGGATTCAGGTGTACTCCAGTGCATTATAAACAATATTCAGGTCATTCTCGGCCTGCCATCGTCACAATCATAATTCTGTTTGAGCAACAATAAGAACAATAAAGAATAGAAATAAGCAAGATGATGTGAGAAGTATTACTTGGAAGAGTAAGCACGCCTGTCAGCAGCAGACCCAGCGGGGCTCATGGCACGGAGCGTCGCCGCGTCGCGCCCGCGAGTGACTTCGAGTGCACAATGCGCAGCTTTACTAATTATGACACAAACAGTAATTACATGTAATTGTGTCTCTAATCGTGATTACTGACCATTACCGCCGTCTTCACTCGGCGACCGCTCCACAGGAGGTTTCACCACTTTTTGTTTATAGCTTTGATTAATTAAGACAAATTGTACAGTAGTTAGCAAATGATTAGAGGCGCTCGTGAAAGTGCCTACATAACTAGTAATAACTACACGTACGGGATGGTTAGCGCATCTTCATTAACATATCAGCATAGTATGCGATCACTCACTGTACACTGTACACTGTACATTATTATGTCGTTTGTACATGTGCGTGCTGGTGCGCACGTCCGGAGAAACGTTAACGAGTTTACTAAGGAACAGGCATAGGCGTTGAAATAGGCGTTATGCCGACGGTCACTATCCAATACCTGAAGGGAGTGACACTACTAGCGAGTTCTTTACAACAAGAAACACATAACAATATCATATATGTATGTGTAAAATTTACTACGAACTAACTACCTTCATGTCCTCTATGTAACGTTTTTATAGTCGACACAACATGTCTACAATTTTCGAGAGCAACTCCGATATTAGATAAATAGTCACTTTGATATCCCTTTGCGCAATCGACAAATGAATGGATTAGCCAGAAACATAACAATATACCTAGTCGTGCCATAAATACTGAGACAAAGGAAAAAAAAATCTATTGCAAATAACATTTATATTAAACTAACACACTGTAAAATTATTACAATGCGTTAGTTTAATACATAAATATAAAACAATTTAAAGTATAAAAAGCTTATCCGAAGTGGTCTCCATTGGCTGCAATACAGTCCTTTAAACGTTGAGGCCAGTTATCAATAGAAGCACGCACTCTTTCCATGGGAACATTTTTCACTGCCAATCGTACGGATTGTTTTAGGGACTCCAAATTATCATGGCGCTTAGAGCAAGCCGTACTCTCTAAAACTGACCATAAATCATAATCCAGCGGATTAAGATCGGGACTAGACGATGGCCAGTCTTCAGCTCTGATGAAGTCCGAAACGTTCGTTTCCAACCAAGACTGCGTAGACCGAGCTTTATGACCTGGTGCCGAGTTTTGCTGGAAGGACCATTCTTAATTATTGAACATGGTGTTGTTAAGGGGCTTCACCACCTTCTCAAGAATGGTATCTTGATACACTTGTGCCGATGTTTTGATACCTTTTTCACAAAAGTATGGATCAGTCACTCCTTCATAGCTAATACCCCACCAAACCATGAAGTCGGATAGTGCCCACGTTGCACTCTGTCGACTAATTGGGAAGCTTCCTTAGTAGTAGTAGTCAAATGTAATATTTTGTTTATTTTTAATTGTAACAGTATTTATAGCCAGACTAAGTACATATACGATTTAGCCTTGGCCACGGTGCACGAGCCTTTTCTGTTGAACCTACTGCTGACCACCTGGATACAGCGTGGTGGTTTACGCTTCACTTGGATCATCCGATCACTGCCTTATCCGTGCTGCCAAATTACTCTCGCCCTGCTCGAACGACAAACGGTTAGCGAAGAGTTTGGCGATATAAGTCAACAGATTGGTTTTCCTCTGAAGGCCCTGACGCCTTAAAGGCTCGAGAGGATGGAATTTTTTATTCCTTTTTCTTAGGCGCCCATTTGAATTGGCCTCAGATGTATGTTAGTAGACATTATATATGCATCAAGCGGTTCGCATTCGTGGTATGGAATGATACCAAGGAAAATTTCGGGGTCCCAACATCCAAGAGTAAAAGAAGAAATTTAACGCCATTTCTAGGTCCTATAATAGCGTTTTTGCCAGGGCGAAGTCGAAGCAAGGAGCGACAATTGGCGAACGGCTGAAGAGCAGTATCCCGCAGAGAGCCACGCTTGTTGGTCCCTCGCCGAGGCTGCAGAAGTAGTTGCGAAAATCCCATGACAATCTGGCCTATAGTGCGGAAGAGAAGGCTGACCTTCTGGTTAAGCTCTTTGCTTCGAATTCGACGTTAGATGGTAGAGGAGCCATACCACGGAGCGTCCCCGGGCATGATATCTGCCTATCTAAGTTCCGTTTTACAGTGTGTGGTTAAGCGGGAGCCGGACTTCTGAACGTCTAAAAGTTTTTTTTTTTGGAGTTTACTCCTTTAGAATCGATTTACATATATAGGCCCGGGGTATGAAAATTATGGGGACCAAAATCGTACTAGCATGTCACACGAAATGCGTTATGCGCCTGATTGGCTCCTGATTGCGTGATGCGTGCGCGCGCCAATCAAAATCGTACTAGCATGTCACACGAAATGCGTTATGCGCCTGATTGGCTCCTGATTGCGTGATGCGTGCGCGCGCCAATCAAAATCGTACTAGCATGTCACACGAAATGCGTTATGCGCCTGATTGGCTCCTGATTGCGTGATGCGTGCGCGCGCCAATCAGGAGCCAACGCGCGGCCGCGTTATTGCAGGTGACGCCGGGCTGCTGCGCCGGCAGTCCGCCACAAAGCCTCGTACTGATCGCGCGTTTCTCTCATTATTGTATTTTCATATATTTGTTAGTCGTTTGTTTTGTGTCTCGTTAATTTGTTAATAATCTGTAGTGTATCGTGTTGTCGTAATATAGAACTATTTCTCGTATTGTTTCGTTTAATTTTTTATATCCAGTAAACTCCAGTCGTGCGTCGGAGCGGACACACACACTTTTTGGAGTTTACTCCTTTAGAATCGATTTACATATATAGGCCCGGGGTATGAAAATTATGGGGACCAAAATCGTACTAGCATGTCACACGAAATGCGTTATGCGCCTGATTGGCTCCTGATTGCGTGATCCGTGCGCGCGCCAATCAAAATCGTACTAGCATGTCACACGAAATGCGTTATGCGCCTGATTGGCTCCTGATTGCGTGATGCGTGCGCGCGCCAATCAGGAGCCAACGCGCGGCCGCGTTATTGCAGGTGACGCCGGGCTGCTGCGCCGGCAGTCCGCCACAAAGCCTCGTACTGATCGCGCGTTTCTCTCATTATTGTATTTTCATATATTTGTTAGTCGTTTGTTTTGTGTCTCGTTAATTTGTTAATAATCTGTAGTGTATCGTGTTGTCGTAATATAGAACTATTTCTCGTATTGTTTCGTTTAATTTTTTATATCCAGTAAACTCCAGTCGTGCGTCGGAGCGGACACACACACTTTTTTATGATTGAAAGTTTACTGGTGGCCCGAAGGCCTTTCCAGTTTCACCAGGACAGGTGGGCGAGCAAAGGCTCAGCCAAGAGGGGTGGGATTTGCTAACAACTGCCCGAGCGCCTCCGAAGGAGACCTAACAACTCAAGGGCAGCTGCTTCGCGAATGAATCTACTACCGGATCGGAATCGCGACCCGCTGAGAAGATCCGGCGAGAAACTCAGCGGGCTGATGCATGGGTTAGGTTGCACGTCGACCTCTTTGTCGAGTTCGACGAGTACGGTTACCGGGGTCCCTAAGCCTGCCCCTAGTATTAGAGCTGAAGGCATCTAATGCAAAGGTTATTGGATCTGATGGATCCGTAAGGACGTGTCTAGGGCGTCGACGGTGACTGGCTCCTGCATGATCAGGATTCGGGGAGTAGTCAGCGGCGGCAACGATAAGGCGATTATCATGGCGCATAGCCTTATCGAAGTATCGTTCCGACGCTGACTTCATGTATTTCCGAATTGATTCAAGGCCCAGGTCGTCGTGTAGGTCAACGTTCCTCACGAACCACGGAGCCCCGACAGCTAACCTGCAAAAGCGGGATTGTAGGGATTGGAGGGTGTCTATGTGTGTGCGGGCCGCGTGAGCGAACACCACACTCGCGTAAGTCATGACGGGCCTTATGCAAGTTTTGTAAAGTGTCACCTTGTTCCGAAGGGACATTTTACTCCGCTTACAGATCATGGGGTAGAGTCTACCGAGAATAAACGCGGCACGGTCACGGACTGATTTTATATGCGGGCGGAATGTCATCGATGCATCCAGGGTAACGCCCAGGTACTTGACCTTCCTGGCCCAGGGTATGGGTTGTCTAAAGAGAGTAATCGTGGGTGTGAGATTCCTCCTCCTAATCCGGGAGGAAATCCGTGTGGAGCTTCCCCTCTGAAATAGCACCGCAGTACTTTTCGCTGGGTTGATGTCTATGTGCCATTTTCGGAACCACTGTCCTAGGGCTAGGGCTGCGCTCTGAAGCTTCTTCGCGATTAGGGACTTATTTCTACTAGAATAGTAAACAGTCGTGTCGTCGGCGAATAAAGCTAAATGGGTCGGCGGCGACCGGGGAATATCGTTGACGAATAAGCTAAATAGGAGGGGTGAGAGGACAGAGCTTTGCGGGACTCCAGCTGTCTGCAGTGCCTTTTTTTATGGGGGGCTTCGATAGCGATACCGGAGAGCCTACAGACGGTCTGTGTGTTGAAGATTTTCTTACCCTCGGGGGTAGGCTGGAGGGTGACTAGAACCATATTATATGGCTCCCTACAGCGACCGGTGTGCATACGGTGCACAGAATTCACTGGAAAGCCCTGTTCTAACAGATCGGCCTTGACGAGCTCTACATCCAACTCTTTAGGGATTCCGCGTATTACAACGCGGAGTTCGCGCTCCTCCTGGAGCGTATAAGTATGGAAACTTATACGTTCCTTACGGAGGTAAGAAGAGAGGGCCCTATGGTCGTCGGGTGTTTGAACCTTAATTTGAATGCCGTTCGCGAGGTTACGGACATTCGTGAAATTTATATTTTTGGCCTTAAGGGCCAGGCAAACTCGATCCCAAGCTGCCTTCTCCTGAAGGATAACCGGGGGAGGGGTCTGGGTTTTATTTTGTGCCACCGGACGCGGCGACGGAGTGGCACGGGCTGGGGGCGCAACGGGAGTCTGAGGGCGGGGGCGCGACGCGTTCACGGCTTTGCTAATTTTAGCGGCCGCGGGAGCTCGAGACTCCGCGGCACGCTTCTTACCCTTCTGTACCAGGGTGAATCCATCCGTCGATGAGGCGGGGGCGAGGTCGACCTCCATGTCCGAGTCAGAGTCGGAGCACGAGGAGGCGGGTGCAGGCGACCTACGAGCAAGTGCAGGTGTTTTAGAGGGCGCGACGGAGGCCGCGGATGATCGCTCAGCTGAAACGATGGTCACGGCGGACGACGCAGCAGCTTTTCTCGCCAGTATAGGCGACACGGGAGCGGCAGGCACGACCGAGGCTGCGGTACTCAATGCAGAAGCTCTGCACGCAGGTACAGGCGACGCAGGAGCAGCGAGCGCGGCGGAGTCCTCGAGAGGGCTCGCAGTGTGATTGGCCTTGAAGGCCAGAAACTCTGAGGCGAGCTGTGGGTGGCGAATGTGGCGGGTAGCCATCATACAACGCAAGATAATTGACAGATGCCTGAATCTCGCTTACGACATTTTCAAGATAAAGCGCATATATACAAGTTCCGAACAACAACATTCGGACCGTCGGTCTACCGAGCAATATCACCCGCTCGGTGGAAGATCTTCCCTTCGTCGTTAAGCTTCCCCAAACTGGTGACCCCGACGTGATGTGAACACGCAACCTTCTGATTCATCTTCAGTGCATCAAGAACTTCGGCTACCACAATCCCCGCATTCTCGCAGATAAAAGCACGTCATTGACAGTCGTCCCACAGCAAGCCAGCATCGCAGCCTCAACAGGACCATCGCAGCCGACTCACCGCGCTACCTGGTCCTACGGCACGCAACTTCACTGCCTCATCACGCCGCTACAGTTCATCGCAGCCCACGACCGGATCATCAACGCTTGGGGTCACACATCTCCGGCGTGGCAGCTCTGCATCACATGGACTACGCACGACACGCACGCAACATTCAAGCTCAGTCTCGACTCACCGCAGACTTCGAGCAGCACTGGCGACAATCACGCAGCATTCAGCTCAGTTTCGACTCACTGCAAACTTCGAGCAGCACTGGCGACACGCACGCAGCATTCAAGCTCAGCCTCGACTCACCGCAGGCTTCGAGCAGCACTGGCCCTTGCAAGCTAATCTCAGCACGGACAACGCTAACTAAAAATGACACGACCTCCAGTCTCGGAGGGGAGTAATGTGGCGGGTAGCCATCATACAACGCAAGATAATTGACAGATGCCTGAATCTCGCTTACGACATTTTCAAGATAAAGCGCATATATACAAGTTCCGAACAACAACATTCGGACCGTCGGTCTACCGAGCAATATCACCCGCTCGGTGGAAGATCTTCCCTTCGTCGTTAAGCTTCCCCAAACTGTTCCCTTTGTCGTATATATACCCAAAGCGAAGTCGGAGGAATTCCGCGAATACAGCGTCCATGATCGCTGAGTACCCAGGTGGGGCGGCCCCGGGTCTTGAAAACACTCGCCTTGCGGCGAGGCCCCAACTTCTCGGACCTGAGCGGTTCTATTGAACACAGGTGGCAATGCGGCGCGATTACTACAGGACAAAGAAAAAGCACAACAAAACAGAAATTAGAAAAAGAAACAAAACAAATAAATACTTGCAGGAAAACACTTTGTCGGCAAATGTTCCACGAACACAAAAATAACTAAAACAAAACAAATAAAAGCTTCCAGGAAACACACTTGGTCGGCAGATGTATCACGAACACAGGCCGCGCGAACAATGGCCGGGCTAACAAAAGCCGGGCGAACAAAGACCGGGCGATCGAGTGGACGATGAGCACGTCCGCACGTGACGGGTGCCTCTATCGGAATGACGTCTAAAAGTCCAATGGGCAAGATTGTATCCTTGCATTAGTTTTGAAATCATGCGCCCCTGACTTGACACGTGCGCTAGCGTGTTATATCGCCTCACTTATAGCTCTACGAGGGTTTTGTTCTATCCTTCATTGAAGACCGCTTAGGTCCACCTTTTCCCGAAGGAGAATGACCGGTCGAATTTATTAAGGTACAGGCCTATTGCAATAACTTTCTTGCTTTCCGAAATGACAGAGCTAATAATAAATACGTAACTTCCGAAGTGTGTTGAGGATCGCCAGCTGACCGACAGTACGGTATTCGCCACGGTCGCTCAGCTGGTGATCTTCTTGTAAACCTTACCCACAGGTAGGCTGAAGCCTTGGAGAGCAAGAGCGAGGCTCTCGCTGTGAAACTCGTCTTTGGCCCTACAAAGGCCTTCAACAGGGTCTAACATACGGTACTTCTTCGAAGTTATCAGCTGACGGAATCCCGGAAAGACCCAGCAGGTAGATCTCTAGCTTTTTGGATGAGCATCACATTCATAGTGGATAGCTATTGCTCCGATAACATGATGACAATGCTGGCACTCCACAAGGTTCGGTGCTCTCCACCACCCTTTTCATTTCGTTTATCAGTGACGCGCTGTCTATTGCTGACGTACATTGCTTGCATTGTTTATTCCGTGGGGAGTGCTCCGAAGAATTGTTTATGATGAACCGATCATCTCGATTTCACCAGCGTACCGTCAACCACCGGAACAGAGTTCATCCATACTACGTAGAACCACTGAGTTCTTCACAGTGCGTTTCCAGAGATCATTTCTGTCATGTACCGTCCGATTTTAGAATGAACTCTCCTTCACTGTGGTTCCCGAGTGCTATGACATACCCTTATTCTAAAGAGGCTTACAGAGTGCACCTAACGGTAGGCAGCGGCTTGGTTTCACTCCTAGTATAACAGACGTCCATGAGCGACAGTAATGACTCATCATCGGGTGGATCGTATGTTCGTCTGCCTGCAAGGTCAATAAAAATGTTTAAACATTCAACACAAATGTTCTCATGATATTGAAGTTGATATAAATTATTTAAATGTATGTAGGTTCTTGTTTGATCATCAGATGATGTTAGCATAATATGTTACGCAGTCATGGTGGTAGAATATAGCTAAGGGTGAAAATGAATTTTCAGTTTGATGTATAATACACACATATATTATATAAGCATAATGCGCGTGATTATCAAGTTGTTAGAAGTTGCCTGACACAGTTTCCACGACGCGCTCGTCAATAGCAGCATTACGAACGAGTCTGATCCAGACTTTAACATTTGACCTTTGAACAACTATAACATGGTCTCGCAATAACTACATCGAACCACTAAGCTTCCCTAAGAGGATGAGGTACTTTAAAGGATTCTGGGACTGGTTAGTTATTTCAAATATTAATATCAATTAATTTAAGCTTTGTTTAGCATATTGCTTATACTTTGAGACTTTGACTGGAAAGCAAGGAAGTTACCGCGATAGGCCTTGAGCTTAATATTTAAAGATTAACACGATAAGTGATGTGATGTAGAAAATAAACAAACACACAAATGTTCCTTAGTATATTTTGTTTGTATGTTTCCGGAGTTCCTGTGGTCCATTATTTGACGTTGTAAAATGATATAAGTATAAAAGTACGTGATTATTGGTGCCATGCCAGCTCCGATGTGGTTCGTTGTGTCCGTGGGAGCGTATTCGTTCGTGAAGAGACGCGAGGCGACCCTTGGTCTAGGTAGGTACCATTTGAGCGGCCACATTACGACCGCCGGCCCCAGCGCTGATTTATTCGCGACAACGGTGATCGTGTCGCACGATAGCCGCCGGTCGCTCGCCGCTCGCCCCGCTGCCTTATCATGTAAAAATTAGCAACAGCCACAATTATGTAGATGTTGTGCCGATCGCAAATAAAAAATGTTTTCGTGTCACGTACCGCGATCGTTCGCTTACCGCGTACTGCAGCTTACTGTCACACAAGTAGCGCCAACCGCAATCGAGTACCAACATTCGGTAGTAAAAAGCAATTCTACTCGTTTTGTTTTGCTGAGCAACCATAGAACAAGCAAGTGTACAAGTGTGTAACAAGTAGATACAAAATAGTGCATCACATGTAAACATTTCAAATTTTCAAGTGGAATTCACATTTGAAACACCGACCGATAGCTACTAATTCTATTTCATTCGGTGAAGCGTTACTAAAAGTAAATGATCGTAAATATTTTTATTTTTAATTATCCGGTATTTAAGGTTCAAAGTTTTAAGGACACGTATTGGAACATCGCGTTTCAAGCACACAATTAGATGAGCTGCTGGATTATTTAGTTACGCATCCACAACTCGTTAAGGGCGTCGGTTTAGGAGCCAGATCCATCGAAGCCATTGCTGGAGAATGAAATCATTTAGCTTTAACACTAAATTGGCATAGATTGGGTTGCTGTAAAATCTAGCCTACGATAGAAGCTGGTAAGTTAGTTATAGTAGACTGCGAACTGTTGGTAGATACATCATTACATGTCGTTTACTTATAAATGTAAATGTATATTCGTAGTACTGACCTGACTGACTGACCTGAGGTACAAAGTTAAATTTAAAGCTGCAGCTCCAAAAAGGAATGCTTGTGGTGGTGGTGGAGGACCTGCCAGTCAAGACGAATTGAGTGAAGTGCGGGCTTCAATAGGTGAAGACTCTACGATCTGCATGGTGTTGTGAGCAGACCGCGGGCCCAAGGATTTTAGAGCCCACCCACTAAACGATTGCCCTGCACTCTTACACCCGACGTCCGATCCCCTCCGAGGTCAGAACTCGGATGAGGTAGGGGGGCTACCGCGGTCAACACTACAACCAGACGGCGTGGCTCACCCCAAGGACGCCCAGCCGACGGAGCCTTCCAGGCGAATCGAAGGCTCTGAAACGTCGGCCGTCTCGGTACGGCAGCCCGTCGGGCCGCCCAGACGGTGCCGCTGGTGTCCCGGAATACCCCGCTGGACCAGAACCAGCCTGCCGGGTCGGGACGCGATACACCGTCGACCGGTCGCTCTATTTACTCCACGGCAGCGCGTTAGAGTGCTGGTAGCGCGCCGCGCGGCCTCACCCCCTCAGGTCGCCCCTTGACCTTCACCGGGGGGAGGCCGCTACCTACAGGGGCCGGGACGTACGGGCGTATTCCCGCCTCCAGCCCCCGGCTCGACGGCGACGGATCGGTGCGGAAAGGGAAGAGCTCTCCCTCTCTCGCTCCGCCGCCTCCTTCTGCGAAATGGTGGACTCGCAGAATTCGAGCATCGCCTTCCAGGACGCGTCGCTGCCGAGCATCGTAGCCACGACGCGCGGCAGCGAGAGGTCCTCTCCTATGACCGCGACGAGGGCGGTGCGTTGCTCGTCGAATCCAGAGCAACGCGCCAGTGTGTGTTCCGCTGTGTCTTCCTCGTCGCGGTCCGCGCAGTGGTGGCATTGCGCCATCGGTTTCCTTCCGGCTATCTTGAAGAGATACCGGCCAAAACACCCATGGCCGGTCAACATCTGCGTCAGCCGGAAGGTGAGGCATCCGCGGTCGCGGCCCACCCAGTCCGCGAGAACCGGGCGGACCGCTTCGACGGTACGGATGCCGGCCGACGGGTCCGACAAGCGGCGAGACCACGCCTCCAGCACGGACCGCCGAGATTGGAGCCTCCGCGCTCGAACTACTCCTTCGCCGGGGCGCCCTTCCCCCCTAGATCGAAGGTCGCTACGCCACCGGTAATCGGCAGCGAGCGCCTCCGCCTCCAGGTCCCAGGGTGGCGCCCCGGCGAGCAAGCACGCCGCCTCGAAGGAGACGGTGCGGTATCCTCGGATCGCCCTGACCGCGATCGCGCGCTGCGGACGTAGCGGCGCCGCGACGTTCTTGCGGGTCAGCGCGTGGCACCATACGGGAGCGCCGTATAGTGCCATCGACCGCACCACCCCCATGTACAGGCGGCGCGCCACCTGATCGGGACCCCCGACGTTTGTCCTCCACGGTTCAAAGAGCCGGCTGTCGCCATCAGTCGAGGGCCCAATTTTTCAAAGTCAGCGCGGAAGTTCCACCGACCGTCCAGTTCGAGGCCGAGGTACCGAAGACCGGTCACCCCGACCCCGACGCGGACGCCTCCGATCACGAGGTGAGGGTCGCTGTCACCTAGCTACTGCCATCCTACTTACTTCTGCCACGAAGTCAGTCATGTGTTTCTGTGAAGTCGAAGCACATTCTTAATACATTTCTATTTAGACTTCGATTTCAGGCTACAAGGAGTTGAAACGAGCATTTCAGACAAAATACGATTTCCTAATTTAAGAATTATTGTGAAAATAAAATTGAATTATACAAAAAAGAAAAAAGCTACACACATCAATTACAAAGAACAAAAATTAAACATAAAGAAACACATTTTGTCTAAATTATTAATTCTGTTTTTAGTTTTGTAATTAATTAAATCATCAAAAAATAACATATGTGAAAAATTTCAAATCCTATAATCCCATTTAAACGGTTAATTCAAATTCTAAATAATACAGTTATACAAAATATACAGTTCTGCCGGCTCTGTCGACTGACTGGGCTGAGAAAGGGGAAACCTATAAAGCTATTTTGGAGTGTTTATAGGGTGATTTGGCCCGATAAGTGTTGTAGTTTTATAGTGTGAGTTAATGTATAAAATGATATGTGCGTATTGTGTTGCTTTTGTTTTTTTTTTGTAATTTAAATTTCTAAATTTCTCTTCTTGTTCACTATCTACTTATATGTGATTTTGATTGTGGAAACATATTTGGTTATTGTTTTAGCTATATTTTTTAAATATTGTATGTTTTGTATTGTACTGTTTGTTTCCCAAATAAATAAATAAATAAATAAATAAATAAATAAATAATAATAATATTGCCCATTCAACGAAGGCGAAATACAAAAGTACACTTGACAAGATAGTCTTCAATAATCTCTTCGTCACTCCGCGGTGCACGTCGCCATGCTTGGTACAGCTAAGTGTACACCATAAAGTTTTATGTTATTCGCCAAAATGCACATCGTAGAGTACAGACCGCGAAGGAGCGAGCATTTCCAAGAACAGATCCACTTTTGATTAGTGTAAAAATTAACGTCTTCATATGTTCGAGTGCGAAGAGCGTTAAGGTGGACTCGATTATTGCTTGCGGAGAGATTTTATTCTTTCAAAACCCATACAGAGCTGGCTGAGAGTGGTTATTGGAGAAGGAGATAATGTCCACTCGGTCGTTACGGGACCTGTTAATGTTTATGACATATAATTTCATCGGGTAATGCTCGAGTCATCGGCAACGCGCTCATAAAAAGATTGTAATTGTATTGTCGTCCAAGGAGTACGTGGCAGCGATTGCAGATTGATTGTTGGAAACAATATTTACGTGACTCATCAAAGTATATTTCTATTCTACATAATTATCTAAATTAAACAAGATAATGAAAAGAAAATCACTGATACGGTGATAATAAAAATGTTTTGCTTTACAATCAGCACACTACACACTAAGGTTGCGCGGCGTCTTCGCCTTGGCCTCAGCTTGTGCTCGGCACCAGATCTGACTAAAATGTTATAATTTTTTATGTGTTGCTTCATCGACGTGTGAAAATTTAAGAGAAATATCAAATGACATAAATTGCAATTTCTGTCGTCAGTGGGAATAGTCGACTGTAGTGGTTCACCGGATCAAATTATACACTAATAACTAATATGCTGATGATTTTTTTTATTACTTAGTTGGGTAGACGATCTCACGGCCCATCTGATGTTAAGTGATTACCGGAGACCATAGACATCTACAATGTAAATGCCGCCACCAACCTTGAGATATGAGTTCTAAGGTCTCAGTATAGTTACAACGGCTGCCCCACCCTTCAAACCGAAACGCGTTACTGCTTCACGGCAGAAATAGGCAGGGTGGTGGTACCTACCCGCGCGGATTCACAAGAGGTCCCACCACCAGTAATTACGCAAATTATAATTTTGCGGGTTTGATTTTTATTACACGATGTTATTCCTTCACCGTGGAAGTCAATCGTGAGCATTTTGCTGAGTACGTATTTCATTAGAAAAATTGTACCCGCCAGTGGACCTCGAACACCGGTGCATCGCTATATACGAATGCACCGAACTTTGCTTAATGTGTTCCGGTTTGTGGTTAACGGAAAAGAAATCCATTCCACGGGGAGTGTCCACGAATTGCCGGCGATGATCCTGTCATCTCATCTGGACCAGCAGACCACCCGTCGGCGCGGCAGCGTCCATCCAGGCGACAAGGGAGCGCTGGGTTCATGCGCGCATGAAACTACTGCGGTACGCTCCCAGAAATATTGTTTGCCACGTTGCATTCGGCTTTGGGTTGAACTTCCCCACTGAACGCTATGACAGGTTCTTCTTGAAACGAGATTTCTTCACTGATAGGCAGCAGCTTGACTGATGTCCTGGCATTTCAGAAATCCACGAGCAACAGTGGCCATTAACCATCCGGTGGGCTGTAAGCTCGCCTGTCTACTCATTAAAAATTTTGAACACATCAGCAACAAGAAATACAGTATACATATACCAGCAAATGATCCAGAGCAAAAAAACTAAAAGGTCCAGTAGTGGCAGGAGGCACAGAATATTAATCAATTAGAGAAAGTGGTTGAACTGCAACACTACTTCTATCTTTATTACGGCAACCTCAAAAGTTAGAATAGCCCTTGAGTTTTATAACCTTTTTTAAGTCTGATTGGAATGGAACTTTAAGATGAACAATAATGATATAAACATACTAGAGCTCATTACGCATCCTAAGTGGACATGGAACCATAATTGAAAAGTGTTCTGCTATAGTAACTGAATGGGCACACCTTTACAACGAGGTCACTATTCGTCTGGTCTCCGGTAACCGCTTAAGACCAGGTCGGCTGTGAGATCAGCCAAATTTCTCTCGAATTTAAAAAAACTGACAAATGTATTTCAAATAATAAAGATATAACAGTAACTGCTTCTAATATTTTACGTGTAAAGAGTATTTATAGCATACTAGCTGTACTCGTCCGCTTCGCTGGACATTTAAAATTAACATTATTATTTCTCACCCCACAAAGATTCTCATAATTAACGCCCCCGCAACTGGTGTAGGGAGTCCAACACTCATAAATATGTAGCCTATCCATTAAACACATGTATTTTCTACATGGATACCAAGTTTCAAGTCAATCAGATGCATGTTTCAGTAGTTATAACGGAACATCCGTAAAAACCACTGTAGATTTATATATCAGTATAGAGTATAGATATATTTATATATATATTTCTTCTGAGCGTGTGTTTGTCACTGAACTTCTAAATGGCTCGACCGATTTGATTTTTTTATGCGTTTGGGTGGTAACCTGGATGGTTTAGATTCACAAATCAGCCCGGCAAATGGCGCTGCAGTCGGTATCTAGGTTATTTATCTTTCCTAGAAATAATTTATATGGCAAAACAACATTTGCCGGGCAAGCTAGTTATACAAATAAATTTGGACAAAAGGTAACCTCTATTCTTCCATGGAACAAGTTCCATGTTATACCATTTCTATTTTAATTGCAATACAATTTCGATGTACAGGCACAGATTATACTACTACATTATGTAATAATAACAATGAATGTTAACAAAGCAAAACAAAGTAATGTATAGCAGCTAACAATGTTTTCTGCGACATTAATGAAGGAGGAGTTGCGTTGGGTTTTCCCTATTCGTAAAGGCAATGTAGAATGATAACGTCGTCATGCAAGTGTCGTTTGATCACGTCAGGGCATGAGTCGCTACGACGCAACGCTAACCAACACATTCATTTTCTCGTCATATCTTCTCGGTGGGTCGCGATTTCGATCCAGATCACACGCTAATTCTAGCTAGTGTTAGCAAATTCTCTCAGGTTGAGCCCGTGAGCTCATCAACCCGCGCAAGCGTAGCTGGAATAGCCCCTTAGGCTATCAGCGAATAGATAGGGGGAAAAACAGTAACCATGAGGATAAAGGGGTGACCTGCTGATTGCCTGCGGTGTCATCCGATGTTTGCTTCTCCAAGTCTACCAACGTTCACTTACTAACGGCCCAGATTCCCGGCCGGCGGAGGCTTCCTTTCCTTATTAGCTGAGAACACAAGCGGTGCGCTAGCAATCCACAAATTGTCCCAGATAGCGCAGTCATTAGATGTAGTCGCGGACGAGCCGCGCGGCTGCACGTGCGTCTGGTACTGTAACTGGCGACTAGTGGCGACACCCGGCACGCGACATCAATGCGCAACGATACAGTTTTTTTCACTAATTATTTCCTCGATAATTATCACAAGTTGATATCTCAGTTCCTTGCATCTGGTATTCGGAGCGCCGGCTTCACATTTATCTTTAATGAACGTCGCTCTGTATGAACGGTAAACACCCGCTACCCGACTTCTTGTGCGTCTCAGACTCATCTGTCGCTACGCCAGTGTGAGTTCTCCGATGTGCATGTGTGTGCGGGTGTGTGCGTGCGGAAAATATTATGATGAATAAGATGTATGTGAGAGCACGAAGTCGGCGACGGCGTATATGAAAAGAGTTACTATTATTGCTTAAATTAAACATGCTATCGAAGGATTACAAGATAATCGACGCGCATTACCTATAATAGATGAGGGCACGTGACGGATACACGCGGTGGCGCGGGGGCTCGGTGGCGGCCGTAACCACCGAACAGCCTCGTGATCAAACATATACGATAATTACCACCATAAACTACTTGTAATGACTCACTGTACGCTCAATGTATGAGCATCAACATTAAGGGATGCACTTAGTTTTGCCACCTTTTTTTTGCAGATAAAGTACATCGGTTATTATAAGTAGGAACAAAAGTACATAGTATTGAAATAAAGTACAATTTTGTTTGTATTATTATTATTATTATGATTAAATACGTAATTTTATTTGCTCACTTTCAGCACCTGGTCCCTCGTTTGTTGGGGGTGGCCGGCGCGTTAAGCCGGCTTCTGCCCAACGTCGGGGGGCCTGACCGGGTGACGCGCCGTCTCTATACGGGGGTGGTGCGATCAATGGCCCTATACGGGGCACCCGTGTGGGGCCAGTCCCTGGCCGTGGGGGTAGCGAAGTTGCTGCAACGGCCGCAACGCACCATCGCGGTCAGGGTCATCCGTGGTTATCGCACCATCTCTTTTGAGGCGGCGTGTGTGCTGGCTGGGACGCCGCCTTGGGTCCTGGAGGCGGAGGCGCTCGCCGCTGACTATCAGTGGCGAGCTAACCTTCGTGCCCGGGGCGTGGCGCGTCCCAGCCCCAGTGTGGTCAGAGCGCGGAGGGCCCAATCTCGGCGGTCCGTGCTGGAGGCATGGTCCAGGCGGCTGGCCGATCCTTCGGCTGGTCGTAGGACCGTCGAGGCGATTCGCCCTATTCTTGTGGATTGGGTGAATCGTGACAGAGGACGCCTCACTTTCCGGCTCACGCAGGTGCTCACTGGGCATGGTTGCTTCGGTGAGTTCCTGCACCGGATCGGAGCCGAGCCGACGGCAGAGTGCTACCATTGTGGTTGCGACTTGGACACGGCGGAGCACACGCTCGTTGCCTGCCCCGCATGGGAGGGGTGGCGCCGTGTCCTCGTCGCAAAAATAGGAAACGACTTGTCGTTGCCGAGTGTTGTGGCATCGATGCTCGGCAGCGACGAGTCGTGGAAGGCGATGCTCGACTTCTGCGAGTGCACCATCTCGCAGAAGGAGGCGGCGGGGCGCGTGAGAGACGCACAAGCCCGCCGCCGTCGAGCGGGGGCCAGGGAGGCGGATCTCGCCCTAGCCCTGGCCCTCTAAGTGTTTCGGGTCCCCCTCATATGTCGGTCTGGGGCCCGGCGAAGGGGGCCTAAGAAGACGACGTGCAAGCTGCTCTGCACGCGTTTTACGCAAGAGCATCCGGGTGATGGAAGGCCGGCTATCCTCAACCCACGCTGGTTCTGACCCAGCGGGGTATTCCGTAGGATAGACCATTCTAACCGGCGCCATCTAGGCGGGCTTCGGATAGCCTGCCGACCGAGAGGGCTGGTGGTCGTGGCGCCGACGACCGCCAGTCCGGCGTCCCGAGGGGGAGGGTGATGGGAGAGATGTGCTCCGCACTAAACGCTTCACTCTCCTCCCCTTGCCTTTCATGAGTTCTGTCTCATGCGAGGGTTGGACGTTGGTTGTTGAGCGACAGGAGGTTTTAGTCGGTTCGACTCCGACATGCCCCACCCTCCATCCCCAGTGGAGGGTGGGAGTCCGGCGATTTCCTCCTGACAAAAAAAAAAAAAAAAAAAAAAAAAAACGTAATTTTATTATAATTGAACAAATCAAACAAGTAGTAGTTCTATTTTTCCAACTGGAAAGGCAAAGGTATCATACCATACATATGTATACCATACGTATGTATATGAGTTGTCTGCAACCGTCATTCAAGAAGAATTCTGAAACATACATGAGTAAGGTACGTTGCGGTGCACGACTAATACCTACTCGCAGTATTCAGATAGATCTATCATAGTAGATGAGACCTCTAAAAACATTGATGAATAATGAGGAAAAATGTATACAAGAATATACCTTACCTTAGAACATAGTTACCTTATTCCATATGTGTACATACATACATGTAATTCATAGAGGTTTTTTTGGAAAAGTAAAATGGTGCGTGTGTGAGTTCCACATATAATTTGAGTTCCACATTTTTATAATTTGGCGAATTACAAAATACAGAAATAACTTAACTTATGTTCAAACACGACTCGTTTGAAGATATATTATATACGAATATAATAATGTGTACATATATGTATATGAAGCGACGCGACGCGATGCGATGCTCGGAGACTGGAGTCGGGCTCGTAATTATACGGAGACGCCCGCGGCGGGCCCGGGGGAGCTACTAATTGAATCCGATGTAATAATGTGAGCAGCACTAAGTGCAGGCAGCGGACGGGGCCCGAATCGTTTCACAGAAGCGCGCGGGTCGTTTTATTGCCAGAACCAATCTCTACCGTTTACACGCTCTCTAGATGAGTTGTGCGCGAGAGCACCAGAGCACCAGAGCAGACAACCTCGGCTCCTTATCGGGACCGAGCATGATTATAGACGACTCTCAGTGCAGTGCGCCCTCTCGACTGTGCACGTGTGGCGGACACGTGCCGACGCCGCGGGTGTCACCTCTGTACAATACTTTCATGTTTAATTAGTTGATTTTCGTACATTGTATACGATTCATATTCTGAGTACTTTCGTGACAATTTTCGTTTAGACTCGAGACCTTCAGTATATAATCTACACTTCGCGACGAGGCAGCTCTTTTTCAATTCAATTCAATTCTCTCAATTTATCATAAAAAAAAAAAAAAACTGTAACTAACTCAGGTCGTTAGCGAAAATGTGCCATCAGAATTCTAATCTATATACATATTATATAAAAATGAATCCCTATTTCCGTTGGTAGCGCCATCACGCGCGAACGGCTGGACCGATTTCGATTTTTGTGTTTGTTATTGTCAGGAGAAGGTTGCTACAAAACAAAATATTAAGAAAATAGCACGGAAAATTTGAAAATGTAAGAATACTTAATCACCATATTAAATTTCCTAATGGTTTTCTAATGTAACCTTATGGCGCTGACATAACATTGATAGAATGCGTGCTACAAATACCGTCAAAGAGGATGTAAAAATTGGAGTATTGTTTAAAATAAATGCTTCGGTTGAATTTATAATGATAAAATACATAAGATAAAAAACTCAAGAAAATTTCCCAGCAAATCGTTGCTGTTGGACTAATGAACGTTGTGTGCTAATGTCGCTACGCATTTCAGTTTAAACACGAATTTCCTCGATTGTATTGTGCGAGCGTCGAAGTCAAATTGTCGCCATCGAATGATTTCTAATTGCAGTTCCTGTAGAGTTGAAACGGTTTCTCGTGCTATACGAGGCCTTGCGTTATCATGCAGCAATAATGGTGAAGATCGATTCATGAGTCGGGGCTGTTTCACTGCGACTTTTGCTATCGTTGTTCGGAGTTCGGCACAGTAGACATCTGCTATTATTGCTTGACCAGATCGGAAAAAGCTATAATGAATAACACCATGCTGATACCACCACACAGCTACCACCATTACCTTTTTATTGGTAAACTTTGCTGTAGGACACTGTTGCGGCGTTTGACTTGGAGTTAGCTATTGCATTTTTCGCTTACGGTTATCGTAAGAATCCACTTTTCATCACATGTCACAATTCGATCCAATATTCCTTCATTTCTGTATCGATTCAACAAGGCAACACAATTTTGAACACGCGTTTCTTTCTGCAGATCAGTCAAATAATGAGGCACCCATTTTTTATATTTTTTTATTTTATTGATTAACTCGATTAACTCGTATTCAAAAATCACTCGAATTTTCAAAGTATCCATCTTTCTTGTCTGAGGTGAATAAAAAAAACGACTGAAAGTCGATAATCACACGTTGCACGTTTTTTAAAAGAAGAACCTCACAGATACCATTCGAAAAAAGTTTCACTCAAAAATCTCAAGCCATGAAGGTTCTTAGTCAATTTGAAGTACATATTACAATAAAACGGCAATTTCATACTTCAGCCCGCTAACTTCGCTATATTACATAATTCGTTCAGGTTCTGATTTGTGCAGCAGCTGTTGCTGCAGTTGCAGTTGAGCAGTGCTCCGCAGCAGCAGTTCTTCGCAGAATCTACCACCGGATCGAGGCCTACTGCGAAGATCCGGAAGATCCGAAAAATCGCCGAGTTCAACGAGGACTAGTAAGAGAACATTCAAAGGAACGGACATTAGTGAACAGTGCCTCACCCATGTATACCGCCACAAACTGTGAGCTTCTTTTAGTAATATTGTCTACTCGTATTAATGCAGCTTTACCCCCCCTGGCCCCCGGGTACATCTAACTAATCCTATCGACTTGAGCCGCAACCACTCGACACGATCAGGCGCCGCTCGCTCTAGCACGCACCGCCGCCGCCGCTAGATACGTGCGTCTGTAAATACAACTTGCTCTCGCCGGATCTTCTCAACGGGCCGCAATTCCTATCCGGTAATAGATTCATTCGCGAAGCAGCTGCCCTTGAGTTGTTAGGTCTCCTTCGGAGGCGCTCGGGCAGCTGTTAGCAAATCCCACCCCTCCTGGCTGAGCCTTTCTCGCCCACCTGTCCTGGTGAAACTGGAAAGGCCTCCGGGTTACCAGTAATCTCCCAATCGTAAAAAAAAAAATACAACTTGCACTTGTAACAGTGCATAGCTTCTTGCGAGGTTTTACTGCGAGTATACTGTCGCAATCTATTTTTATTTTTAATATGTTTATTTTACTGATCTATTCAATAAAAACGAAATAGTTTAATGAGTTATTTTATTGTCAATTATTGAAACAGTAGTAATGTTAGTATCGTAAGAATTACTTGTAGATACGAGTAGGAAGGTATCTTGTATTATTTAAACTATAGCGGATCGTATCGACGTCGCTGCTCAGGATACAATTTTAATTGGAGCAGACTGTACTCCGACCCAGAAGACCTTCAGTGTCTTGACGATGGTGGCGCGGAACACGACCTCCCCGGTGAGACCCTGGGGCGGAGACCAGCGCACCCTCACCTGCCGCTTGTCTTCCTTGTTGTCGTGCTTCTTGTGAGTCACTGCGTTCTGCCACAAACACGTACCATGACTAAATATACAGTGCCCTGGTGATTAGTGGCTACTGGGGACTATTGACATCACAAGGTGACTGTCGGCACCCACCTCGAGACATGAGGTCCAAACCTTAACGGCCGCCCGCGGTTCCAACGGGAACGCAGTGCTCGGTACCTCACTGTTTGATTTTGATTACACAATGTATTTAGTCATCCCGGAAGTTTTTTTATTTTGCATAGATGGGTGAATGAGCTCACAGCCCGTCTGTTGTTAAGTGCTTACCGGAACCCATAGACATCTACAACATAAATGCCGCCACCAACCTTGAGATATGAGTTCTAAGGTCTCAGTATAGTTACAACGGCTGCCCCACCCTTCAAACCGAAACGCGTTACTGCTTCACGGCAGAAATAGGCAGGGTGGTGGTACCTACCCGCGCGGATTCACAAGAGGTCCCACCACCAGTAATTACGCAAATTATAATTTTGCGGGTTTGATTTTTATTACACGATGTTATTCCTTCACCGTGGAAGTCAATCGTGAGCATTTTGCTGAGTACGTATTTCATTAGAAAAATTGTACCCGCCAGTGGACCTCGAACACCGGTGCATCGCTATATACGAATGCACCGAACTTTGCTTAATGTGTTCCGGTTTGTGGTTAACGGAAAAGAAATCCATTCCACGGGGAGTGTCCACGAATTGCCGGCGATGATCCTGTCATCTCATCTGGACCAGCAGACCACCCGTCGGCGCGGCAGCGTCCATTTAGGCAACGACGACTTCCACGTAGTTCATGAACACGCATTAGGAAGACCTTTCGTTAGAACGACCTGTCGCATCTGTCACATGTACCGGCACTCCGAGGTCCTCCGAGCCAGGACTTAAAACGTACTTACCCCCGGCTTCCCGCAGTTGATGAGCTGAGAGAAGACGTCTCCGTCCTCGAGCGAGAAAGTCCCGAGGATGTCGTCTCCCTGCCGGGCCTGCAGCAAATATCCGCGCAAGGTGTCCTCTGGCAGCTTACCTGCGATCACCACCTCCACGCTATCGCCGGGAGCTACGCTCTGAAAGGATCGAGTATTTGTATTAGATAGAGACAGCGTGCGCGTGTGTGTGTATCTGGTGGCGTGTGTGCGGCGGCACCTGCGCGTCGGTGGTGATGGTGTAGGGCGGCGGCGAGGTCTGCGCGGTGGCGTTGTGCTGCGGCATCATGTCGCGACAGGCGCTCAGCGGGGCCCCGGTGGAGCGCGCCTCTGACACGCGTGACGTCATCACCAACATCACCACCGCAGCGCACAAGCACGCGTACACCTTCATGATGCTTCCTTCTTCACTGATCTGTAAAACTAAACAACAGACATTGAGACATTGATCACCTCCCTTACTGTTGGGATGCGGTTACGGGAGCTTATACACGTCACTTATGTATCTATACATTACATGTAGTTATTCCTTCATCGCTTAAGTCATTCATGAACACGAGCTAGTTCCAGATTTGCTTAGAAAATCTGGTGTCAGCAATAAGAGAATATAGCGACCGGAGCAACCAGCGAGTCCACGAAACGATGTCAAGCGACGCGTAGAGCAACTGAATTTAGATTTTAAGTATAATTCATGAAATTAAGAGAAAACCGGAAGAGAGTCTGCCCCCTTCAAGCTGCGATCAATTGTCAGAAGTATTTATTATTCAAATCAATAAAATATAATAAAGTTTTGAATACACGGAGCCAAGGGCGCACAGCGTCGTGTCCCCGGGAGGCTGTAGAGCTCACCTGCACGTAGACTAGACCGCGTGGTGCGGCAGAGGGCTGGTGCCGGAGTGTGCGGGCTCGAGGCGAGGCGCGCTATTTATCCGCCGCTACGAGGAAGAATTTACTTCAATATTATTATGGTATTTCCCCACAATACTGGTTTTTTATTACCACAATTTATATCGGACGATGTTTACATTCCTCTTGCAGTCTATTGTCGCGGTCGTGATGCATAAATTGCATTTTATCATTAATGATTGCACACTCAACAGTCGACATAACTCCATGGCGGCGTGGCTCGAGTGTCGAGTGCGAGGCCGGGCGAGACGGCCCGCTCTACCCGCTCTGCACGTCGTGATGCGGACGAGAGCGAGGGTGGAGGCGCGGCCGTGCTGCTGTCCGCGCTCCGCTCTCTTTCAAAATACACTCTGTTCATAAAAAACATATTATTTACTATTCATTGAGCTACGGGCGTATAGTTTTTACAACTAGGTTTGTTTATTAGGTACGTGGTGTAGGCACACGCCGAGCTGAGCGCGGTCAAACGGAGGAAAGGAAATATATTGTAGGAACCTGACCGTGACAGCCCTTTTACTATATGTATATGTACACACATATATGTATTTGTATATTAGAAGTGGTTGTCTTGCGTCTACGTGCGAGTGTCTATACCTAGCTGCTGCTGGAGTCGCTGTCGGCACTGACCGCTGAGGGCAGCGCGCTCCTGCACTCGCGGCGGTAGGAGCGGGGGCGCGGTGCAGGTCGGCTCCTGTCCATTTCTGTCTGCTATGTATTCCTTCTTACTTACGTAACTTATGTTATGAAATACGCGCATGAATAGATTAAGAATATAGAATTATTTTGCAACTTGTATTTATTATCTCTCTCTGTTAACAAATTCTACAACGAAGCTGGACAAATAATTAAGAACGACTTATTAAACTGCTCTCGAGTTGTTTCATAACAAACATACATTACATAAATAACATTAATGTAAAGTACATGAAGAAAAATAAGGTAATTAAATATATTTTAATCTAAAATTAATAATTATTTATAGTAGCATTTCCACGACTTTTAATGGCTTCTCTACACCGGAAAGACATTGACATTTAGAAAAAATGTTACAGTTCCATTCCTCTACGAAAACGTCGCACAGCTCTCCTACACACACAGGCACACAGTCGATTCGATACCTTTTCTTGACTTCGCAGCAAAGATGATCTATTCAATTCAAATCTGAGCTCTGTATTGAGCTTTGTTTTAAGCTTGTAACTGGGCCAACCAATCTTAGACAGAAACTGATTGTGATGTGGGAAATTTGTATCCTTGGAATGTCCTTATCACCGGAAGCGCTTCTTCAACATAAGGAAATATATTTTAGAATATTTTTGTTTTGGAATTGATCCATGTTTCCTTTCATCAACTGAATGAGTCCAACATTAAAAAAGCCCAAAGTACCCCCAAATTTTCAGACTTTCACCAGCATGCTTTAATGTAACTTTTGTATACTTCGAGTCCAATGATTTACTGGAAGATCGTTGTATATATTATTATGTACATATTATCGTTTTCCATCAGAAAAAATGCAACCCTGGTACGATCGGTTTTTCTTTTTCAGGAACGTGTAGAGATAACGAATTGAGAATGACATCAAGATACACAAAGAGCTTCTTAAGCTAAGCAATAAAAAAATAAACCATAAAAACCTATGAGGCGCTCCCGTTCGGTGTAGAGTCAGGAAACTTGCCAAAAGACAAGGTCTTAAAGGGCTAGGAAAGGAAAAGTCTGAAAATGGTATATTTGGGCTATAAACACAAACAAGAAGAAGTAGAAGCGTCTTAATGACTCCAGCTGCGGCCTGCTACTCACTAGCGAATCAATCCTTTTTTTTCAACTCGAACTGTTTGTTAATGCGTTGTGTGATGTGACAATCGAAGAGTTCAATGAAATTGACGGTATTATCGTCCTGGACAGTGTTGTGCTAAGCTTTGATTTCGAAATATGTACATTCATACATTGCAACTACGGCGGCGGCGGTGAGCCATGACGTTACTCACTCACAGGGAGTAGTGACTAAGCGGACGAACCGCTTCATTTCAATAATGCTCATTAAAAGTTGCGGAAATAACCAAATGGGGTAAGTACCGTCGGTAATAATCGTTGGTAACGCCTGAATGCAATGTGCATTGTGTTCTTATCACAAACCGAGTTCATTTAACCACGGTTACACCATAAACAAAGAATGTTAACATCACTACATAAATAGGTACATTATTTATTGGTTTAGATTTTATTGGTTTTGTTTTCACTGAATGAATTCGATACCGTTGTCCATCGATCCTGACCTGGAACGAACAGTTCTGAAGGATCGCAGATGGCTCACCTACATCCCTGACCGTGAATCGTTCTTCGCAGAATCTAAAACCGGATCGGAATCGCGACCCCATGAGGGGTCTCCGTATATCATTGAGGTCCGGAAAGAAGTAAGCCTTTACCGCCAGATACTGACGTCCCGCGTCATCCGTCACGTTTTACGCGATATGAATTCGTCAAGCCACTTCCGCTTAAGGCCCTTTTACTACTATAAAAAAAACAAGCTGTTGTTTTTTTTTCTACCTATGCTGATAGCCTTGAGAGGCTATATCAGCTTTACCTTAGCGTGTAGGTGAGCTCTCGAGGCTCAAACCGGAGGTGTTGCTAACACTGGCCCTACCAAGAGCAGTGCTTCGCAGAATCTACCACCGGATCAGAAACGCGACCTACTGAGAAGATCGGACGAGAAACTCAATGGGCTGTCTATGGGTTAAGTTACTCGTCGAGCCCTTCATCGCAAGCGACGCTTTCGGTGAGGACGGTGACCGGTGGTTGAGGTACGTAAAAGCACCGTTAGATCGGGAGAATCCGTAACGACGTGGCTGCTGTAAAGAGATCGGAGAAGTGAAATGTAGCTAGCAAGACTCCTACAGGTGCTAACGTGGCCAGCATCACATGAAATGATGAGGAGGAGTGGCGCCTCGAGGGTATAATGCGATTCGTCGGGACGATGCTACTCGCGACGGTCAAGAAGCGACCCGTGGATGCCGCACCGCCTCCTTTAAGGCGGTGTGCGTTCTCGGTGGGATGCCGCTGATTATGACTGTGTTGCGATGCGACCTCCGTAACAGCTCCTGGTTTAGGTTTAGGTTTAGGTCTAGGTCTAAGTTAGGTTATGGGATCTTATTATTCTACATTTTCTCATTCATACCAGTTCTCGCATTTATGCCTCTCGCACTTTCAAGCTTCACATTCACATTCATCCATCACGTTTCTTTCTTATCCGGGAATTTACACCCGCCACTTTATACCACTTTTACCTATATTTTTTATTAATCGGGGGAATAAATTTTTCAGTGTTGTTATCTTTATTTCTATAAACGGTTTTATTATTTACACTATAACATTTTTTGGGATATCTTTACATCAATAATTCTAGGGTCGGCAGACTAAAGCACATAAGTCAAAATTTTCAGTTTATTTTTTATTACATCATCGGTTTACATTTTGCTCAACACACAATCTGACTAAAGCACATAAATCAAACTCAAGTATTTCATGGCGTATTCAAGCGGCGTTCTGTATCAACCTTATTAAATCCTAATATAATCAAACGAACTAAAAAACATAACTGGACTTATGTTCTAAGGAACACCATAAGTACAAAGTTATTAACGTAAGAAGTCTGACTTATGTTATAAAGAACATCAAAATGTAACATTTCTTTAGAGAAAGTGGTTACTTAAAAATATTTATAACGTAAACAATACTTCGGTAAGTGGTTTTAATTTACTAATGTTGTCGATTGTGCACAGTTTGTTGGTTAGTTGTGTTAGTTAGTTGTGTGTGAGTGCTTAAATATTTTAATTATTTAAGATGAATATTCAAAGATGCAAGAAATTAGTTGAAATGGCGTTATCCACTCATCTGGAAAGCAATGAAGGTATATTTTCACATATCTTCAAAATTATGATTTGCAAATTACGTAATTATATCATTATAAATAGATGATTGTTTTGTCCTTTTTTAGAAAATGTAAATCAACAGTCGATTTTGAACACAGAGAACCTAGTGGTAGACGATCCTATACCGTCGACATCATCAGGTCAAGTCAGTAGTTTAACATACCATCCTGTACTTGACTTCTCTAGTGATGATTCTGTACGAGATCCATGTTATGAATTACCGAGACTTTCAACCACATCAAGTTCAAGTACTTGTGATGAAATTTCAATTAATCCTAATGTGTCTCCAAAAAAGAGTATACGTACTATAAAAAGAGAAAAAAAATTAAAACGTAACTTAGGACAGGCATACAAAACATTAAAAGGAAAATGTATATCAGATCGTACTATGAAAGAGCTACCTGTTTGCAGAATGAAATGTAAAGAACGTATACCATTAACTGATAGGCATGCCATATTTACAGAATATTGGCAAATGGGGTCATATGCAAAAAGATCTGCATACATGGCGTCTTTAATGGAAATTAAAGATAAATCTACGCAAAGAATACGAGCTATTGAACCTGAAAAGCAAAAGCTTAGAATGAAGACATATAAATACTTTTTTACTGTGCATGGTAAACGTGAACCTGTCTGCCGAGGATGTTTAATGAAAACTTTAGATGAAAGTGACAATTTTATAAAGACAGTTGCTATGAAAAGGAGATCATCCATAGGGGGTACTCAAACTGATGACATGCGAGGGAAAACAATTCCTAAGCATAAGATATCAAACGAAAAACGCCTAGAAATTAAGACACATATCATGTCATTTCCGTCATACGAAAGTCACTATACGAGAAAGTCTACATCAAAGAAGTATTTGCCATCTCACTTAACAATGCAAAAGATGTTTGAGTTATTTTGTCAAGATCGGAATAATCCACCTTCAATCAAAATCTATAGTCAGGAATTTCACAAATTAGGACTTTCATTTAAAAAACTGCGTGTCGATACTTGTTACACTTGTGACAAGTTTAAGATGCAGATACAGTTGTGTCAAGAGGAATCTGTTAAAATCGATCTCATACTTCAACATGATAACCACAAAACGCTAGCTGATCAAGCCTATGACATGAAACGAGCTGACACGCTAAGGTGCAAGAATGATGACACGTTACAGGTGTACACATTTGATTTACAGCAGTGTTTGCCAACACCAGCTCTAAGTTCTTCTGTAGCCTTTTATAAACGGCAATTATGGACGTTCAATTTAACTGTCCACGACAACAAAACTGGTAAAGCTGTTTGCTATGTGTGGCACGAGGCGGTAGCAGCTCGGGGAGCTAACCAAATCGCTTCTTGTATTTACAAGCACTTAGAAACATCCGTATCTGATAATACGAAACATGTAATTTTTTACTCGGATACATGCGGTGGGCAAAATAGGAATTCCCATGTCAGTTGTATGTTTACTTGGGTATTGCAAAAACATCGAGCTATCAAAACAATTGACCACAAATTTATGATACCTGGCCATAGCCATTTAGAAGTAGATACCGATCATGGCATCATAGAAAAAAAAAAGAAGAAAACGGAATTACAGGTATTTCATCCACATGATTGGATACAGTTGATCCGGTCTAGCAGCAAAAAGTTTAAGGTTGTTGAAATGAAAAATACAGACTTTTATGACTTTTCATCCCTCCTCAAAAGTGCTTTAGTTTTAAGAAATAAAGATACCGATGGGCGGCAGTTTAAATGGCTGGAAAAAAGATGGCTACGCTATGAGCAAGAATTTGGCGTTCTCACTTATAAAGACACCCTGAATATAGATTCGCCTTTTTCTACCTTTAACTATAAAAGAAGAGGGTCCAGTGTTCCTGATCATGTTCCTATAATATCTATACAGCCATTACCCATATCCATCGAGAAAAAAAATGATTTAATTTCGCTGCTCCCTTTAATACCGGATATTTTCCATGAATTTTACGTAAGTCTTCCCACGTTGGAAACTTTACGAAATACTGATCCAGATATTTTAGAACTCGATGAAGAAGTAGAATTTTAATTAAACATTGAGTTGTTATTTATATTTATGACTTATATTATTATAATATATATCTGAATTGTTGATATTTTTCACTTAACTCATACTATTATTGTGTTCCTTATAACTTAAGTCATCTAAAGATTAAATAATCACATTTACTTTAACATATTTAATTTTAATAATAAGTTAGTGTTATAGACTTATATAATTCAAATAAACATTATTAAGTTTGTTAATGTATAAGATTCTAAATAGTTTTTTTTAATTCCTGTAAAGTAGAGTTTTTTGACTTATGTGCTTTAGTCTGCTGACCCTAGAATTACTTTATACAGTGTTCTCTTAAATTCTAGTATTTTGTATTTCTTATTCTATGCTTATTATCTATTCACATTTTTATTCTTATTGCTATACCTTAGCATACTTTGTTATTTCTATATTTTTTTCTGTATCTATATAACAACAAAATGTTTATCTGTGAACATTGTTTGCCAGTGGATATTGATGCATTTTTCTACAAAGGCTTGTAACCCATTTACACATATTTTCTTACTCACTTATTTTCTATCTTTCTTATTTATTAGCTATTTCATTTATGACAATAATATATAAATATTCATATTATATCTATATTTATTGACGTTTCTTTTACATTTTTCTATATTTTGTCTTGTTTTTAATTGTTTGTTGGGGCACGATTTTGGAGTCTGAGTGTGTGTTATTGATATATTTACTATATATTTAGTATATCTGTGTTTATTTATTTTTGTTATCCGGTTTCCGTCGCTTTATTCATTTCACCATACATAGCGCTCCTGTTTTTTGTACTCCCGGTTTGTGTATGTGCATGTCGTGTTTGTGTGTGTTACGTACCCCTCTTGGAGTCAGTCATTGGTATGCTGTGTTAGCGCGGGCCAGATAGTCCCATTTCTGCCGAACTGGGCACTCTGCACTGAAGGCGTTGTGGTCTGTTCTCTGCAGCTTTGAGTGCGAGCAATTTGCAGCACTGCGGTTCGTTTCCCGCGATAAAGTCCGCGCATTTTTCGCGCAGATGCGGTCCGCCGCAGTGGCTGCATCTGTCCGCACTTTCAGTGAAAAAATTTCGGCCGTGACCGAAAGCTAAACATTACGTGCATTAGATGAGCGGGGACTGGTCTTCCACCCTGATCCACTGCAGGTCAAGATAAAGGCCTCCAGCTCCCGATTTCCTCTGCCATACTATAGGTCTGAACTGCACCACAACATGCGCTGTCTTAGGTTTCTTTGTCCTTTTCTTGTACTTTATTGTGATTTCTTTGTCTATTTTCTCAAGTCCTGTAAAGATATCATGGTTTTGCGAGTGCAGCGCATTGACCATCTCGTCGTCCTCGCTGTCCAAAAAGACGTATTTAAGGACGACGAGAGGGTTTTTGTTTTGCATTCGCGCTACAACTAGCCCTTCCCCTTTGCTTTAAATTCTAGTCTTACCTTTTTGTAGTTTGGCATCCGTGTCGCATTCTAGAATTACCGTCTGGTTTTTTACTTTCTCACTTTATAACGTGCCTGTGTCTAAGGGTGCCCCTGGTATGCCGATGTTACATGAGGCCCAGTCGCGTCACTCCCCAAAAGGTGGTCTATGGGTCGAGAGACACGGGGCCGAGTCGCACCACTTCTAGACGCGTCACCACCGATAGACAACCGGTGAACAGGAGACTCTGTGAGGAGGATCTCAGGGCGCCACCACTTACCGCTCTGGGAGACTTATACCAATAAGTCGTCGTGGCCTAACGGATAAGACGTCCGGTGCATTCGTGTTGAGCGATGCATCGGTGTTTGAATCCCGCAGGCGGGTACCAATTTTTCTAATGAAATACGTACTCAACAAATGTTCACGATTGATTTCCACGGTGAAGGAATAACATCGTGTAATAAAAATGAAACCCGCAAAATTATAATTTGCGTAATTACTGGTGGTAGGACCTCTTGTGAGTCCGCACGGGTAGGTACCACCGCCCTGCCTATTTCTGCCGTGAAGCAGTAATGCGTTTCGGTTTGAAGGGTGGGGCAGCCGTTGTAACTATAATTGAGACCTTAGAACTAATATCTCAAGGTGGGTGGCGCATTTACGTTGTAGATGTCTATGGGCTCCAGTAACCACTTAACACCAGGGCTGTGAGCTCGTCCACTCATGTAAGCAATAAAAAATAAAATAAATAAAAATAAATAAAAACAATTATAAAATAACAATGTTGTGTTTATTCTACACAAATAACACGGTTAAAATTATTACAAGAGTTTACAAAGTTCTAGTGAGTGGTCAGATACGATGTTACAGGTGTCTCGGTGGGTATACGAAACACACGAGAAAGTTATACAAAGAAAATTAATTTAAAATTAAATAATAAGAAACAATGAAGATTTCACCGATTTAGTTAAAAAAGACGATAAAGGGTTCACCGGATCGCTGCCCAGCAACTGGGGTTACTGGATCCGAGCAAGGCTGTGAATGCAGGTGTGTTCTTAGTCTACTGTAGTCAAGTACTCTTTCTTGGATCGCCTAGCCAGAGCACTTCGCTTCCGGCAGCGTCCACACAGAAAGGTACTGCGGGATCTTGAAGGTGAACTGAAGGTCACTCTCCGCACCATTTTTTTTTTTTTTCGGGTAGAGCGCCGAACCTCCTACGAGGTCCCCACGCAAAAGGGGCGCGCGGGGTATGTGAGACTCAACGATCTGCATGGTGTTGTGAGCAGACCACGGGCCCAAGGATTTTAGGGCCCACCCACTAAACGACTCCCCTGCACTCTTACACCCGACGTCCGATCCCCTCCGAGGTCAGAACCCGGATGAGGTAGGGGGGCTACCGCGGTCAACACTACAACCAGACGGCTCACCCCAAGGACGCCCAGCCGACGGAGCCTTCGAGGCGAATCGAAGGCTCTGAAACATCGGCCGTCTCGGTACGGCAGCCCGTCGGGCCGCCCAGACGGTGTCCGCCCAGGCTGGTGTCCCGGAATACCCCACAGGAGCAAAGTGAGCGCGGAAGCTCCACCGACCGTCCAGTTCGAGGCCGAGGTACCGAAGACCAGTCACCCCGATCTCCGCACCCTAACTGTTGTAAATATTATGTACCAGTTACTAGGACCTAAGGACGATAAGACATAGTATGTTAAATTCTATTAAATTACAGTTTGTGGACACAGTGTGAAGAATAAATTATAAAACACTTACCCTGGTTTAATACACGACACCAAGGAACTATTAAGTAAATTGACTTAGGCAAATGCTTAAAAACACTGTCACCTCGCAGCTCTAGAGATGTTGATAGAAAAAAAAAGGACTTGGACAAAGTGACTTGCCCTTTTATAGTAATAGTCTGACGGTTCTCGAAGATTCTGCATGCCAGTGATGTGCAAACCTCGTCTTCGAACAATAGACAAGATCGCACAGTCACGACATGCAGCGTCGAGTGAGTGAACTAATCTGTGTATTAAATTTTTTTTTAATTCCCCACACTACGCCACGCTAGATGGCGTTAATTTAAAAAAAATCTAAATTAATTTTTCCAGCATTACAACTTTGTTGATTTTTAAGCCTGTTGTCTTGGCGTCGACTGCCTTCTTTACTCTTTCTAGCACCTCGTCAACAGTTTCCTTCAATGGTGACTACCACAGAGTGAAGTGCTGGTCTGTACCCTGACTTAGTAGCGGCTACGCTGGCATACGGCCTGGAGATAAATCTTTGCTCGCATGTGACCACACCTTTAGCAACTTCGTCAATTGAAGTTTTAGCTAACGCGACATCACCGGCAATACCATCGAGCATGTCGGCGAGGGTGCTCTGGGAGCAGACCAAGACCCTGACGCTCGCGGCGGTTTTGTCAATAGCCAATTTGATCTCGTCGACTCTGTCTAAGATCTTGTCGATAATGTCAGCGCCGCGTCTGCAGGTTTATTTCCATTTGACCCAGGCGTTCCAGAATGTGATGTTCATGTTCTGGTGAAGTAACAAGTGAAGGTGACCATGATTTTGTCGCTGCTTCCATGAGTGTTATCCGCTTGCTGAGCTCAGAGGACACGTTGGCCCCTGTCCGACTGAATCTTCAGGAAGTTCTTTATATTCTTCCTCATTTGAGAGTATTCACGAACCTTTGAGGGAATATCCTAAAAAAAAAAAATTTTCACTAATTCCTGGAGGAGTTTGTCGCTCAGCATTACAACATATTGTCCTGCTGTTCTTGTAGGTCTCCATATTTTCCTGGGACCTTCTGCCTCGCTCTGGTCTGCGGATGAATGTTGTGGCAGCGTCCTGTACTGCGATTGTTATTATACGTCGTTGATGTGCGATGCATTAGGCTTGTTTGGGTTAGGTTTGGGTTAGGTTTGGGTTAGGTTTGGGTTAGGTTTGGGTTAGGTTTGGGTTAGGTTTGGGTTAGGTTTGGGTTAGGTTTGGGTTAGGTTTGGGTTAGGTTTGGGTTAGGTTTGGGTTAGGTTTGGGTTAGGTTTGGGTTAGGTTTGGGTTAGGTTTGGGTTAGGTTTGGGTTAGGTTTGGGTTAGGTTTGGGTTAGGTTTGGTTAGGTTTGGGTTAGGTTTGGGTTAGGTTTGGGTTAGGTTTGGGTTAGGTTTGGGTTAGGTTTGGGTTAGGTTTGGGTTAGGTTTGGGTTAGGTTTGGGTTAGGTTTTTTTTTTTTTTTTTTTTTTTTTTTTTATATTTTATATTTAATAGCGCGTTCCCCTAACGAGTAAGTGTCAGGGACATTTTTAAGGCTTTTTGGCTTGTTTACTGTTTTTTATTTTATTTGGTATACAATATTTGAAATTGTATATTAGATTTGCGATTGAGTCAATTACTATTTTTATTGCATTTTATTTCCTTTGTACTTCTTTCTAATTTGTACTTCTTTTTCTTTTATATTTACATTTTTTACTTTCATTGCATTACATTTTCCTTAGCTCTCTTACAATATTTTACTCAAAATTTAGCCTTATTTATTACGTCATTATCGCATCATTATACTTTATTTGTTAACATTCTTTATACTTCCTACTAATTTTGCATTTTATCGAATAATCATTACATTTTCATATTATCTAGTCTTGACAGTAAGTTGTTCCAATTTTGCCTAATTTATTACATTATTATTGGATTATACATTATTTATTTACATTTTTTGTAATTCTATTTTACTTTCAACACTTCAGTATCAATTCTAATGCTAGATGTCACTAGGAACTTAAGCTGGCGTTGTAGTGATTCTGCGATTTGTGTGTGTCAAAATTTTACATTGTATATATCTGCATATTCCAAATACACTTTTATATACAACTTATTTATTTATCTTGACACAATACTGTACAAAATCAAACTCCATCCAACTGCTTCTCTCAGCACCCTTCACATCATTTCCACAGTCCTCTTTTTGTTCCAGATACCCGGCTACGGCGGCACTCCTACTGCAGGGTTCCGTGCAGCGGACCCGCCACTCTAAGGTAAGTGTTTCCTTTTCCTTATCCTCCAACTCTTTGGTCCACCAAGGAATCTTCGGATTTGTTTTACATTTTATTTTTGGGAAGACCTCCTCGTGCGCCTCGATCACAACTGCATCATACTCGTTTATGGTATTCGTTCGTTCTTCCTCCGTGTTTGTCATTTTCAATCTTTGAGTGTCAAGATTTTTGTCCCTCTTGAATTGGGTTGCCTTTTCAATAAAAGGTAGCCAATTCACGTCCCTGGTGTTACATTTCCTGGTTGTGCTCGCCTTAGGCATGTTTCTTGACCCTTCCTTCGTTAGAGTAAGCATGATACAGTTGTGACCGGAGCAGTAAGCGACGTGGACCACACTGCTAAGCACCCCATCTTCTCTCACAATCTGAAACGTTGGTACGCCACCGCAGCCGAGCATCCCCAACCGACTGTGACTGCGGGATGGTGTGCCATGCTGTCCTCTGTGGTCGCCCTCAGCAATAAGCCGTCGCAGCTCTGGCTAGCGCATCCCACTTCCGTCGCACTGGGCACTCATCGCTAAAAGCGTTGTGCTCGGCGTTTCCCACCTTAGCGGATGCGCAGTTTCTACATGTAGGGGCTGCACCGGCACACCACTCCGGGCACTCGGTCTTCTTGTGTGGACCTGCACAATGGCTGCATGTCTCTTTCTCTTCCCTGCAGAAGCGTCTGGTGTGACCGTACCCCAGACATTGGGAGCACTGAACCAGTGGAGATTTGTCCGACACATGAATCCTCTGCATGTCAATCTGGACCGTTCCTTTCTCCACAAGCCTGCCCCACAGCCTCGGGGAGACTTTTAGGACTATATGGTTTGTGATGGCGTTCCTTGATTTTCTTTTATATTTTACTACCATCCTGTCCTCATCTTCTGTCAGCCCCTCAAAGATCTTCTGGTTCTGCTTCCTCAGCGCCCCCACCACCTCTTCTTCTGTGTTGTAAGCAAGGACGTCCTTCAGAATAACCAGCGGATCCTTGTTTTTAATTTCTTCCGCTTGTAATAACCCTCCCGCTTTGTCCAGCCTATCTTTTACTTTCTTCCTGTCCGCTTCACTCCTACATCCTATAATCACTTTCCGGTCCCTGGCTTTCCGAACTCTATCTATCATCACTCCCCCCTCTTTGGCGTTTATGACTTCCCTTATTTTGTTTAAGACTTCCTCCCCTGACTCTTGTTCGTCACTGGAGGTGACTATGACCGAGTGCAACGTTTTTATTTCTTCGATGTTTCCCTTTTTTGGGCCCGCCGCTACACTCGCGTATGTTGCCCCTTCCAGCGTTTTCTTATGTTCAGTCAACATTCCTTTTAATTCTTCCATTTTTTCGTTATTTTCTTTGACTAGTCTTGTATGTTCTTCCATCCTTTTAGTCAGTTCATGGCAGTGTGTCGGGGAGGGGATGGGAGGGGTCAGGGGGTGTAAAGAGCCCGTCTCACCCGTCCCTACTCCTTTCTCCTCCTCTTTCTTTCCTCTTTTTTGATTTTCCAATTCTTTATCCAAAGTTTTGACTATTTGGTACAGTCTATCGATTGTATTCAAGACTCCGTCCTTTATGTCCGTCCTCAGGTTTCTGGAGTTGGCCAGATAAGTCTTCGCCTTGCAAAGACAGGATTTAGCTTCAAGAGCCAGGGTTGGGTGTTTCTCCCTTGTTGGAGGTGACGTAACCAGGTCTATTTTCCTGGTTGCCTCCTTCTGGCTGGATTTGATCGCTTGGATCCTTTTTTGGGAGGGTTGGACTTCTATTTGTGCTGCCTCCTGGCTTGCCTCAATATTTTCAATACTCCGCCTTACTGTTGACGGTTTGTCCACTTTGACTTCCAGGTCTTTCGGGATAGTATTGTCCATTTGTGACACCATAAGAGTGTTGTTGATCTTTTTGGTAGGGGTGTGTATAGCAAACATTATCGGGGAACGCGTCTAAAACTAGTGTGTAAACGTGTGTATGTGTATTTTGTTAAAGAATATAAATTTGTCTAAAGTTTATGGTTTGGGTTAGGTTAGGTTAGGTTAGGTTAGGTTAGGTTAGGTTAGGTTAGGTTAGGTTAGGTTAGGTTAGGTTAGGTTAGGTTAGGTTAGGTTAGGTTAGGTTAGGTTAGGTTAGGTTAGGTTAGGTTAGGTTAGGTTAGGTTAGGTTAGGTTAGGTTAGGTTAGGTTAGGTTAGGTTAGGTTAGGTTAGGTTAGGTTAGGTTAGGTTAGGTTAGGTTAGGTTAGGTTAGGTTTTTTTTTTTTTTTTTTTTTTTTTTTTTTTTTTTTTTTTTTTTTTTTTTTTTTTTATCCGTACCTCTAGCAAACAACAAAGCCAGAGATTCATGTTTACATTTTTTGTTTTGTTTTAATTTTAATTATAGTTTATACTCCTGCCCATAAGGGGCTTAAAAACTAGGTCACGCATTCATTCCGAGCCTCTTTATCATACCAGTTCTCGCATTTATTCCTCTCGTACTTTCATTCATTCCATTCATACTTTGCATTCCTAGCTGCGGTTACTAAAAGGAGGGGAGGGGAGTAGGGCTGTTGGGACTCTTTATTTCTATAACTATTTACATTTCCTTATTCTACCTTCAACCTAGTACATGTACACTTAATCCTATTTACTTAAACTAGGTTATTTACAACAGTAATAATATGTTAAAATATTATATGTTATAAAAATTTCTTATGTTCTATTTCTTTTATTAACCTCCTTTATAATTTTTTATAGCATATTTTAGGAACAAGTTCCTCGCACAGGTTTTTTTTCATTAAATTGGGGAGTTCTCGCGCATGGAGTCTTTGGCCCAGTTCGACCTCCAAGTCGAATCGTGCTGAGCCAAAGACTGGACACTCCAGAAGCACGTGGGCCACTGACTCGTCGACGTAAGGGTCACAGATGCATGCTGGGCTCTCCTTGCACTTGAACCTGGCCAAGTACTCGGAGAACCCACCATGCCCTGTGAAGGCCTGTGCTACCTCCTTGGTCATTTCGATCTTTCTGATTATCCTGTATGCCTCGGACGCGATTGGGAAGTACAGCTTGGTGACTGAGGCCGTTTGTTCGGCGCTGTACCTCCGATCCCATTCGTCGAGCGTGTCCATGCGGATTACACGCTTCGCGAATGAGACCGGACACCGGTCATAGTTGGGTTTCTTCTTCAACCTCAGGGCGGCCGCTTTAGCCAGGGCATCGGCCCTCTCATTCCCCTCAAGTCCCGCGTGAGCCTTAATCCAAAACAAGGAGACGCTCTTGCCCTGCGTTTTGCAGTGACTAAGAGCGCCCCTCATCCGGACCGCAAGGACGTGAAGGGAATCCGGGTCAGCCACTGTCTGAAGGGCCGCCATGGAGTCGCTGAAGATGGCGAAAACGTTCTCTTTTCGCCGGCTGATCTCATTTGCAGCTTCACAAAGGGCCAAGAGCTCTGCCTGGTAGACGGTACAGTGGGGCGAGAGAGCAAGTTTGAGGGTTTTGGCTTCGGCCTCGCCAGTCCAGATGGATAGCGCGGCCCCGACCTTGCCCTCAATCTTGCTCCCGTCCGTAAATATACGCACCTCATATCCTCGATGTTCGAGGTATTGCTCCTCGTCTACCAGGCTTCGTAGCTCCATCCCAACTTGTTCCGCTGGATGAGGCCTCTCCAGTGCCGATGCCACCCGCTCGATATCCCTGTCTCCCAGCACCGGCAGATGCGCCCCCCTCTTGGCCACGTATAGCGAGGCCATCTCGCGTACGCGTAGGTCAAGGGGGAGCACCCCTGCCAGCACCAGTGCTGAGTTCAGGGATACCGTTCGGTAGGCTCGACAGAGCTTCTGTGCGAAGCTACGCTGGACCGCGTTGAGGCGCTTCCGCACTCCCAGTTTGTTTGCGGCCGGCGCCCACGCGCTCGAGGCATACAGGATCACGGGTTCAACCACTGCGATGTATATGGTCTTGATAACTTCGGGATGCAGACCCCAGCCAACTTTGGCTGCCCTGGTTAGCCTTTTGTATAGGTTTGCGGCTTTAGCGCAAACATTGGCAACATGGGTGTTAAATGTAAGTTTATGGTCGATGGTGAGCCCTAACAACAGTACCTCCTTAGACATGCCAATGTCTACCCCGCCCATGCTCAGGCGCGGGGTGTCATGCTTCAGCTTCCGCGTGATTACCATCGCACAGGTTTTGTGCGGAGCGAATTTCAGCTTGTTCATGACACCCCACGCCCGAACATACTCGAGGGCGGCATTGGCACGTCTCTGAACGTCCATCGCTGTATCCCCGTCGAAGAGGAGGACAACGTCGTCAGCAAACGCCTGGACGTAGTCCCCTCTGGTACTGAGTCCCTTAAGCAGAGGATCGAGCAAGAGGTTCCACAGGATAGGGCCTCCTATGGAGCCCTGGACGCATCCTTTTCCCGTGGCTCTCAGATGCTCGGCGCCCATGTGGCGGACTCCAACCGTCCTGTCGCTCATATAACTATTCATTACTCCCCGTATACCAACCGGGCACGACTCCTCGACGAGCCTCACCTTTATGGCCGGCCACCAGGCGCTGTCGAAGGCCCCCTCTATATCCAGCGAGACCATTAGGATCAGTTTCTTGTCAAGAAGCTTTTCTCTAATGCGTTCCAACAGGGTATATAGGGCGTCTTCGGTGCTCCTCTGTGGCATAAAGCCATATTGGTGAGCGCTCATGCTCGGCAAAATATGGTACTTTAGACGTGCCACTATCATCTTCTCATATACCTTCCCCAGCACAGGCAAAAGGCCAATCGGTCTGTGCGCTTTGGGGGTGGCGTAGTTGTTCTTGCCAGGTTTTCTGAGTATGATGACCGTGGCCGCCTTCCACACCTTCGGGAAGTAACGGAGCTCGAGGCACTTGTTTACGAGCGCCAGGAACAGCTCGGGATCACTGTTGACCGCTTCCTTACAAATGTCGGCGGTCAATCCATCGGCGCCTGGAGCCTTCTTGGGGTTGAAGGACCTCACCGATCTGTCGAGCTCGTGCATGGTGAACGGGGGGTCTCGAGCGCCGCCACTGTCGCTATCTAGTTCGGCGGCTCGCCTCCTCGTCTCGCCATGCCCGGGATCGTCCAAATCGGTAAGGTCCTCCGGATAAAACGTTTCAGCCAAGTACGTGGCTGAACTATCCGCGTCCAGCACTATCCCTTCCCGCTCCATGGGTATGTCTTCCTCCCGTCTCGAAACCCTGCCTATCACCCGATAAATCCCCTCCCACATGCCTTCGCGGTCCTGCCTCTCGCAGAACCCCTTCCAGCTTGCGATCTGGGCCTCTTTTATCGCAGCCCGGTATTTTGCCCGTTCCTCCAGGTACTCTTGCACCACCCTCGGCCTCCGGACCAGTGCGGCACATCGGATCCTCCTCTTTCTGGTGACAACACGCCGTTTCAACCCGGCGAGCTCCTCCGACCACCATGGCACAGAAAATTTCTCCAAATTTTTCTTTTGTGGTATTGTGTGTGTACAGGCGTTTGTAATAGTGTTAGTGTATGTTACTGTGATTTGTTCAATTTCCTGTATAGTGTTAATATTATTTATTGCGTCCCTGTTCAGTGTAGTGCTCAGCAGTAATTCGCCCAGTTTCACACGAAACTGGGCCCAATTTGCCTTTTTCGTGTTGTATATGCGTGTGGTTCTGTGTACTGTATGTCCTTTGGACTTGTGTAAATTAATTTTGAACTCTATACCATTATGGTCGGAACTCGTCAGGTCTTCCAGCACTCGCCAATCGTCCACCAGGCCGAGTACATCCGGTGAGCATGCCGTGATATCGACATAGCTCGTCAGGTGTCGCTCCCCTCGGATTACGTCGAATGTGGGAATTTCGCCTTGGTTGAGGACATGGAGACCGAGCTCGTCGAGGGCCCCCAGCAACGCTTCGCCCCTGCTGTTGGTCGATGGCCCTCCCCACCAGACACTCCTGGCATTGACATCGCCACCGATGATGATGTTGGTGGCTTTTCCTACCTTCCTTAGGTGGTCGAGAAAGGGTTCTATAGGCTTGTCCGGCTCGAAGTAGAGCGATGCCAGCGTGATTTCCCAGGTACCAGTACGAATCCCCACCACCACGATGTTATTGGTGGTGAGTTCTGGGTACTGTATAACGCTAATATTAGCGTCAAAGACGGCTATTGCCGCTTTTACAGTGCCCTCCTCGATCCTGGTATTCTGGAAGACCCTTACGCCCCGGACACCACTCATACTTTTATTGCCACCCACATACGGCTCTTGCAGAAGAGCAGCGATTGCTTGCCGTTTAGTAGCCTCCAACATCAGCTCGGTAGTTGCCAATTTCTGCCTTTGCAGATTTGCCTGGAGTATCCTGTGGGGAGTCCTTTCCGTTGGCATGACCTTAGCAATACGCTACCGAGGCTCTCGCTATCTCGTCCATGCGTTTTCTAATCGGGCAATCACCGCTGAAGGCGCTGTGTACGCAGTGTGCCATCTTGGCCAACACGCAGTTCCTACACTGCGGTTCTTCCGCCGCCAGCCAGTGCGGACACTCTGCCCTGAGATGTGGGCCGCCACAGTGGCAGCAGATATCAACTGCTTCCTTACAGAAGCGCCTGCCGTGCCCGTATCCCAGGCAGCGAGTGCATTGCACTAGCGGCGACTGGTCCTCCACTGGCACCGCCTGCATGTCGACCCAGAGGCGAGACTTTTCCAGCGCTCTCCTCCAAACTACCGGAGACGCTGTCAAGACGATGTGATTTGTGTGCGGGTTTCGGGCACGACGCCTAAACTTTACCCCAACCCTAGCCTCTCCGTCGCTGAGGCCGCGAAAAACATCCCCATTTTGGTTCTTCAGGGCCTCCAAAATGTCCTCGTCTGTGTGGACGCTTAGGACTCCCCTCAGAACCAGCATGGGGTCCTTGTTTTTTACTTCCTCAACGACGAGGTGCTTTCCTGCTTTATTTATTTTCTCTTTAATTTTTTCCCGTTGCTCCACCGTTCTACACCCCATAATTATCTTTCTGTCTCTCCCCTTCCTAACCCTCTCTATTTCTATTCCCCCCCCCTTTGCGTCGATTGCCCTGCGCACCTTGTCCATGACCTCGTCCCCGGTGTCCGAGGCCTCCTTCGAGGTAATGACGACGGAGTGCAGTGCTGCCCTCCCTGGGAGGCGCCCACTTGGGGGTCCTGCCGCTACACTCGCGTACGTCATTTTTGAGACGCTCTCCGTCTGCGTTTCCACCGCGCTCCTCAGCAGCTCCAGACTGCGTGCGTTCTCTTTTAAGAGGACGGAGTGCTCCTCCAGCTTCCCCAAGAGCTTATCGCTCATGTCCCTATCGACGCAGCCGGCGTTGGTCGGGGCAGGAGAAAGCTCTAGCCTTGCTGTTTCTGGCTGTGTATTTAGACCACCTAGTCCTCTTAGCTCTGCGTCCAAGGCCTTTATAATTGTGTATAGCTCATCAATCGCATTCGTTACATCCTCCCTGATTTCATTCCTCAGGTTCCGCGATTGACCGATTTTTGTTTTTGCCCTGGTAACGCTGGCTCTCGCTTGTTTTAATCGCGAGGCTTTTATCGTTGTGGAAGGGGAGGGTGGTCCCGGCTCACTTACAGCCACCGGGTGGCTGGACACGGGGGGCGTACGCGCCAGTGCCGTCCTAGGTTTGAGCGGCACTCGCGCGGGTGCACTGGAAGTGCCCGGAGTCAGTTGAGTGTCGCCTTTTGGCGATACAGTCCCTGTCCTAGTGGCTATCGTGGTCGTTTGCGCCCCAGATTGTTCAGGGGGGGAGCCAGTTACCGGACTGGGTCTCCCCTCCTCCCACTCCTTACTCTGCCTCAGGACTACCCGGTCAGTACCACTGTTTGATCTATCACCTGCGCTGCTGCGCTTTGTTGGTGGCGTTCTATGGCCGAACATTCTGAGGTACACGTCAGTTAATTAAAATAAAATTTGAATAATAATAAAAGTAATTTAAGTAAAACAATAAGTTGTCATAAATCGTTAAAATTCAAAAAAAAATAATAAAGGAGGTCAAAGTAGTCTCTGATTATAATTAACTTACTGTAAATAGTTCAAAAGTTTTATATAAGTTATGTAAGTTGTTGTAAATTTTTGACAGTAAGCAATGATCAGAAACCTTGTACAAATTAAAATTAAAGGTAAATTAAATTGACAATATACGTCAGTTCAGTTCTGATGTACGCTTTTTAAGGAATACAATAATGTATTCCCAGTTTGAATAAACACTAATATTAATATATTCTAAATTTATCCTAAATATTAATTAAGTCCGCTATATTTTACCGTGACGGCAAGTCACCAAACCGCGTGTCATTATCGTTCGTTATATTTCCACTTGTCGCACACACAATAATTCCACAAGCTAGCAATATTATATTCAATGTTAATTTAGTTCAAATACAAGTGCAATAAAAAGTGCAGGAAGCAAAAGAGAGAACAAGATGGTGCGGCGCGTGAGTGACTCAGTCGCTCGCTTGTAATATGTCAACAAACGATCACGCCACTGTGTCGTGCAGTTCTGATGATCGCTAGGTTGTTCAATTTTAATGGGTAAATTTCTTTACGCACTAGGAGTATTAAGTTCTATCTACAGCCGGCCATTCCCTATCTCGCCCCCGACACGTACCACAAATGGATCTGGTCAATAAATATATGCATATACCGCAGCTTTGTTAAACACACAATACACTTCTCCACTAAGTAAATATTATTAATGTTTATTAAACTTCCAACAAGCGGTCGACAAGCGGCAGCAAGAAGTGGTCACTTGTCGGCACGCGGTCCTCCACACAATGTCTGCTCGTGACGACCGGCGGCTGTGCTACGTCGTCTGCTACGCGGTTACGACGTGCTCTACGCCGGTGTTATTGTGCTCGCTTGGCGTAGCACTGGTCGCGTCTTCGCCTTATCGACGAAAACAAAGATCACGCCACTTCTTGAGACGGGAGATAATCGTGTCGCTCGCTCGCACTCGTGGTAGCCGCCTGTTTTACTCACCGCCTATCTAGCGGCTTAAGTCCTTCGCTAAATTCGCTAGGATCCTCACTCACCACCTAATTATAATGTTTGCACTGTTTCAAATGTGTTTTTTACAGGGTTTTTGTACAATTTTAACACTATTTTCGTCACTTTATTCGCATCAGCTACGGAGCGCAACAGACAGCGTGTGGTCTCGACAGCGGAACGGAGCGGAATCCGGTTAGGTTAGGTTAGGTTTTTTTTTTTTTTTTTTTTTTTTTTTTTTTTTTTTTTTTTTTTTTTTTTTTTTTTTTTTTTTTTTTTTTTTTTTTTTTTTTTTAAGTCACTCTTTTCTCTGCAAGGGTGCAAAGCTTTGAAGGCTGGACATAAGGTCTTTCATTTTTGTTGCTTAGTCTAGGGTCTTCTCAGGCATTCCGTCCTCTATTACCATTCCAGTTCTATCATTTATCCCTCTCGTACTTTCGTTCTTCTCATTCATACTTTAATTCTAATCTTAACTTGGGGTCTAGGATGTTATGGGATGGGCAGTTTACTTTTATTACAATTTCTTAATCTACATAATAATTTACTTACAATTTTTTCTTACTGACTATATCTTACGCTATACTTAACTACTATTTATTTTAACTTCTTCCATTAATGCTACTCTACAATATACTCACGATATTGTGATAACATAATTTCATTCTTTGTTTTTCTTATTCACTACTTTTACTATTTGTACAGCATAATCTATAAACAATTCCTTAGTATACTTTTCAACAATCAATTTACACAAATTTTCCTTATTTACGATTTTGTTTATTTTATTTTCAAGCTCAAACCTCTGCTTCCCAAAAATGGGACAACTGGTCAGCAGGTGTTCAACCGTTTCCGGCATGCCAGGTTCACAGGCACACGAGGGGTCCCCCTTACACTTGAACCTAGCCAAGTATTCGGAGAACCCTCCGTGCCCCGTAGTGAACTGGGTAATGTGCCCAGTTATCCTCATCTTTCTTACAGTGCTGTACGCCGCTACTGCATCCGGAAAAAACATTTTAGTGACTGATGCTCTGTCGCTATCCCGATATCGCCTGTTCCATTCGTCAAGCGAACCACTCCGGATGATTCGCTTGACGTATGAAACGGGGCACAGGTCGTAATTTGGGCTCTTTTTCGACAGCAGAGCGGCTTCCTTAGCGAGTTGATCTGCTCGCTCGTTTCCCTCCAATCCCGCGTGTGCCTTAATCCAGTATAAGGCAACGGTCTTATTTTGCAGTGCGCATTGTTTTAACATTTTTCTTATGTCTACGGCTAGTGGATGGAGGGAACCGTGATTTATGACTGTGAGGAGTGCCGCTTTGCTGTCGCTAAAGACCCCAAAAGTAGACCCGTTTCGGAGCTGGGCTTCCTTAACCGCATAGCTCAGAGCCAGGAGTTCGGCCTGATAGACGGTACAGTAGGGTGCGAGAGCAAGCTTGAGGGACCTTATCTCGACCTCACCATCCCAAATGGATAAAGCGGCCCCGACTCGGCCCTCAATCTTGCTCCCGTCCGTGAAAATTCTCACGTCAAGGTGGTTGAGATTGTTGTATTGTTCTTCGTCTACCAGATTGCCAAACTCCAGACTCTGTTGCTCTGCGGGATGAGGGGCATCCATCGCTGATGACATTCGCTCGATCTCTCTGTCCCCAAGCCATGACTGGCATACCCCCTTCTTGGCCTCAAATAGAGAGGCTGCCTCTCGAACTCGAAGATCCAAAGGGAGTATCCCAGCCATTAACAGTGCCGAGTTCAGGGAGACCGTGCGATATGCCCTGCAAAGTTTTTGAGCGAAGCCCCTTTGAATAACGTTTAGCTGTTTTTGGACTCCCAGCTTATATACCGATTCGTGCCACACTGCAGCCGCGTACAGCACTGTAGGCTCTACTACCGCCACATATATCACCCTGATAACCTCAGGACTCAACCCCCAACCAACTCTGGCTGTACGCGCGAGGATTTTATACATTCCGATAGCTTTTTTACATACATTCCTAACGTGTGTGTTGAATGTGAGCTTATCGTCGATAGTGAGCCCCAAGATCCGGAGCTCTTTATAGGTGGCGATCTCCGTTCCGCCCATGTTCAAGCGTGGTGTGTCGTACTTTAGCCTCCGCGTTATTGTCATCGCACAAGTTTTGTGCGGCGCGAATTTGAGCTTATTTCGGACGCCCCACGCTTGAACATGTTCGAGGGAGGTGTTTGCCTGTCTTTCTATTTGCAGTGCAGAGTCTCCATCGAAGACCAGGACCACATCATCAGCAAATGCTTGTATGTATTCACCTCTGGCTTGAAGTTGGTGAATTAATGGGTCGAGGAGCAAGTTCCACAAAATTGGGCCTCCGATGGATCCCTGCACGCAACCCTTGCTGGTAGCCCTTTCATATTCAGCGCCTGCGTAGCGCACTGAGACTCTTCTATCGCTGAGATAGCTGCTGATGACCCGTCTCAAGTACTCCGGACACTTTTCCTCAGCCAATCGGACCTCCAAAGCCGGCCACCACGCGCTATCGAAGGCTCCCTCTATATCCAATGACACTATGGTAATAATGCGTTTTTCCTTTAGTTTCTCTTTTACATGTTGCATTAGTGTATAAAGGGAGTCCTCGGTGCTCCTTTGGGGCATGAAGCCGAATTGGCGAGTACTCATCCTCGGTAATAGATGGTACTTGAGTCGGGCCACCAGCATCTTCTCGTACAGCTTTCCCAGTACAGGCAAAAGACCAATCGGCCTGTGCGACTTCGGTTCAGTGTACGAGTCCTTTCCCGACTTCCTCAGTATCACCACTGTTGCCGCTTTCCAGATTTTCGGAAAGTATCTATGCTCTAAGCACTTATTGATTAGGCCGAGAAAGAGTTTTTGGTCCAGGTCCACTGCATGAGTGCATATGTCGGACGTGAGTCCGTCTGCTCCTGGTGCCTTCTTTGGGTTAAAACTTTTTAGAGCATGCTTGAGTTCATTAACAGTAAACGAGGGTACATACTCATCATGCACACCTTCGCTTATTTTAGCCCTCCTTCTGATTTCGGCATGCTCATCATTATCCTCCTCTTCCCGGTCCTCCGGGTAGAAGGTCTCTGCCAGGAGCTTTGCTGACTTTTCAGGGTCCAGCGGGGCTCCATTCACATCTGTTAAAGGGCAATCTTCCTCCCTTGTCCGAGCTCTACTCATCACCCTATATATTCCCTCCCAGACCCCTTCCCTATCCTGCTTCCCACAGAACTCCTTCCAGCTCCCGGCTTGGGCCTCTCTAACTTCCGACTCATATTTTTCTTTTTGTTTCAGGTACTCATCAACCACGTGTTGTCTTCGATCCTGCGCTGCGTTCCTGATGCGGCGTCTCATCGTGTTCGTCTCCTTCCTCATCTCTGCGAGCTTCTCCGACCACCACGGTATGGTAAGTATTTCTCTGCTTGTCTTTTTTGGAATTGATTGTTCACAAGTTTTTGTTATTATGTTTGTATATGTATTGATTGCAGATTCTACTTTTGTTTTATTGTCTATTGTATCTATCAAAGTTGTCATATTGTTATCTAGCAGTAATTGGGCCATCTTCTCATGAAATAGGCTCCAATTGGCTTTTTTAGTGTTAAATATCCTAGTAGTTCTTTCAATTTTGATGCTTTTTGATTTTTGGAGTCTAATATTGAATACCATACCGTTGTGATCCGAGCTCACTAGGTCTTCATCGACTCGCCATCCATCTATCAGGTCCAGCATGTCTTCGGTACAGAACGTCACATCCACGCGGCTTTGGTACCTCTTACCTCCTCTGATCGTATCAAATGTCGGGACATCTCCCTCGTTTAGAATATGTAGGCCCAACTCTCCGAGAGTCCCCATCAATTGATCTCCTCGTGCATCATCTTCCTTGCTCCCCCACCAGGTACTCTTGGCATTCGCGTCACCTCCAAAGATTAGCCTTTTGGGTCCCATTTTTCTCTCTACCCTTTTGATCTGTTCAAGATAAGACTCTATGGGCTTGTCTGGCTCGAAGTAATAGGACACCAGCGTGATCTCCCAGGCCCTGGTCCGGATCCCCACCACCACGATGTTATTGGTGGTGAGTTGCGGGTACTGTATCACGTCCAAGTCGTGATCAAAGACAGCTATCGCAGCTTTGACAGTCCCATCTCCTTGTGCAGTGCTTTGGAAGACCCTTACGCCCCGGAATCCTTTCATACTCTTTGCCCCGCCCACGTATGGCTCTTGAATTAAGGCTATTGCAGCTTTCCGAGTAGCGGCTTCAATGGCCAACTCAGCGGTTGCTAATTTTTTCCTTTGGAGGTTTGCTTGCAAAACTCTGTAGGGGGGTGATGGGGGTCCATTCTTTGGTCTAACTTTAGCAGTGGTATTCCACTGCTCGCCGTGCTATATTGTCCCATTTTGCCATTACGGGGCACTCCCTACTAAAAGCGTTGTGTGCTGTGGTTGTCATATTTGCCTTCCGGCAGTTACAGCAGGTAGGCTCTATGCCTGTCAGTCTGTCGGGACAGTCGGCCCTCATATGTGGTCCGCCGCAATGGCTGCAGCTCGGTAAAGCTTCTTTACAGAATTTCCTGCTATGTCCGAACCCCAGACAAAGGGTACACTGCACCAGTGGCGTTTGGTCCGCCACTCTAACTGGTTGTATATCAATGTGCAGCGACCCCATGCTCAGGGCTCGGTTCCAGATGGTTGGGGACACTTTTAGCACTACGTGGTGGGTGTGAGGGTTACGGGCACTCTTTTTATATTTTACCTCTATCCTGTCATCCTCTTTGTTGAGGTTACGGAAGAGGTCTTTATTTTTGCTTCTTAAGGCTTTTTGGAGGTCCTCGTCGGAATGCATCTTTAAAACATTATAGAGTATCAATAAGGGATCCTTATTTTTTATCTCTTCAACGACGAGTTCCCCCTCTGACTTTTTTAATCTCTGTGTTGCCTTTGTTCTCTCTTCTTCTGTTCTATAACTCATTATAATTTTCCTGTCTTTAATCTTTCTCACTCTTTCCACTCTCACCCACCCTTCATCTTCACTGGCTGTTTTCCGGAGTTCCGTGAGAATACCATCGCCTGTTTCGTTTTCGTCTTTAGATGAGACCATTATTGAATGTAATGTGGTGCATTTTGGGGGTTGCCTCCCCGGCTGTGATACCACCACATCCGCATAAGTCGCTTTTTGACTCCTGAACATTTGTTTTAGCTCTTCCATCTTCTCGGAGTTTTCTCTTAGGAGACTGCAATTTTCTTCCAGTTTTTTCTTTAATGCATTTAAGGTCTCATCCTGACCTTTATCCTTTTCCTTGGTCTCTGCTTCTTTCTCTTTATGCGTTCCCTTTTCCTCTATTTTCTGCCCCCTTGTAACTTTTCCTTCCGCCTCTTTTACAAGCTCATAAAGCCTTTCTACTGCTTGTAAGACTGCCATTTTTATATCAGTCTTCAAATTTCTCGAATTTTCAAGATTTAATTTGGCCTTACTAAGACAGGCTCTAGCTTCCGCAGTCTTGCTTGGAAAGCCTTGTATTTTTTGTTTTTGGGGGGCTTCAGATGGCTTTTTTGTGGGAGATGTTGGTGTTTTCAATTTTATGGCTTGGTCGGCCTTGGCTGATTCCCATTCTCCCACACTTCGTCTTACGCTTCTTGTAATATTTGGGTCATCTGTATTGGATGATCCAGCATGATCTGCGTTTTTCGGAGGAGAGTTTAGGTTTTTGGTCACTGGGGTTCTAATATTTGCGTACATCGTTAATTTAATTTTTATTTTCCTTGCAGTGAGGACGCGTCAATGTCACGTAATATAATTATATAAACAGGACGTCACAAAAGGTTTGTATAAGTTATATAAGGGACGGTACAAATAAGCAAAATAAAATAAATAAAAAATTATATCTCTGTTTTTTGTTTTTTGTTACAGATTCCGTCAGGCTATACGAGTTCTAGACTCGTCGAGTGTCGGTAAGAAGGTTTTTTTTATTTATATACTTGTGTGTGTGTGTGTGTGTGTGTGTGTGTATGTGTGTATGTGTGTGTATGTGTATATGTGTGTGAGTGCGTGTGTGTGTGTGTGTGTAGGAATGTATGCAAAAAATTTTGTTATTGGATCGCACAAAATTTTTCTCTACCTAGAGTCAGTATGAGAATGTAACTAGGTAGGTATTTTTACAACTTAAAAGATACACGGTCAATCAATTCGATTTCGATCGTATAATGTAAAATTTTTAAGTTTCGACTCTACGTAGAGTCTCCACCTCTGTCCAAAAAAAACTGCTCGAGACTAAGCCCTATTGCATGCAAAAAACCCCGTTACTGTAGCTCTTCCCGTTCGCGAGATAAGGCAGTTTATTTAATTTGGGGGTTGCTACCCCTAAAGTGTCCTTATACTACCTATTTATGAGTATGCCAAAATAATAGTCAATAATTTTTTAATATTTTATAATTATAAAATTTGCTACTAAAAATTTTTCAGAGTCCAAGTAATAATGGTCATAAGTTAATTTTAGGGGTAGGGGGTTGGGACCCTAGGGGTTGGGTGCGGGGGGAGGGGAGGTTTAAGGGTTAGGGTTTGCGGAGCAGGGGGGGTGGGTTAGGGAGGGGGGTAGAAATTTTTCGTTATTTTTGGGCTAGGACGCACGGTTTACGAGATATGAGGTATTTTTGGAATTTTTAAATACCTAAACAACTTTATCCCTCTGCCGTCGAACTGCTTGAATAAGTATTTTAAACAGCCTGTTAATTTAGTTCCAATTTTTCGATTTCGCCGGGAAAAGTACCGGGGTGCAGTATTTTAATTTGGGCCGTCCGGTCCCGAGATCACAAAGGGATAGGTCACTCGGTCGATTTTTTATTCGCCCTCAAACTTAGGGGTAGTTTTTTGCCAGCTTCGTTTGCCTGGTTTTGGCCTTAGGAACGGGATATCGAGACGGGGAAAAATACTGGGGTATTGGTCGCGGCCCAAATTTACCGTCAAGTCCCTTGTTTTCTGCTTTGGAAATCGGGAAAACCGAAATTTTTCCCGTTTTTCCAAAAAATCTCGTTGGGGGTGGTTTTTTGGGGTGCCAATATGTTAGTCGACCCTATGATCGCTTGTCCCCAAGACAACCGATTTTTTGTTATTTTTGCGATATCTCGCTCCCCTGAGGCTCCAGGGGGTGTACAAACTTAAGCGGTAATGCCGGCCGGTACCCTTGTTCCACCTTAAATTCTATATAAAATCTATCCTTAGTCCTACTTACAATCTAAAAATTTTGTTCCACAGGAGGTGAACCGGTCCCTGATGTCCCGCCTGTCCGGAGGTCCTCCGTAGTCCACACCACCCTCAGGAAGCTGCCGAAGCTGGAGGTGGCTGACAATTTTCTGCAAATAGCTTCTAGTGCAGAAACTTCGCGTCTCAGGGGGTTGGTCCCGAGGAGTTTCCTTCCTTGTAGGAGGTTTTCTTTAGGGTGCTGCCGGGAGCAGGATGTCATAGGTACTTTCGGCTCTGCGTGACGTCACAGGTTTTTTATGTCCTCTGTAACTCGAAAACTACCTGTCAAAAATTCCTGAAATTTTGTACAATTATTGTCCAAGTGGTGGGCAATATCTAGGGGTCCAGAAAAGGTGACGTCATAGATCTTGTTTCAGCTCTGGATGAGATCTAAGTTCGTAGTGCCTTCAAAGTCTTCCAACTTCCAGGGGGATGCTCCGATTTCGAAGTTCGAAGTGTCAAATGACGTGTCTCGACATAGTTCACGATTTCGAGTTGGTGAAATTTCTCCAAGACGTCGGGAACTAGGAGCACGTGGCCACGTGGTTTTCGGTTTTTCCTTTGTGGCTCGGTGAGTTTTACCCGGAAAAATCCGAGACTTCACCTGATTGTAGCTGCCCCTGGTGCGCTTCGAACTGCAGTTCAAGAAACGTAAGTTGTCGCTGAAAATCAGGCAGCGTTGCGTCTGGAATATCTAATTTGCAGGTTAGAATCCGTTTTTTGGACCTGGTGTCTCACAGAGTAGTTCGATTTTCGCACTTTTTTCACACACGGATAGTATTCGCGAACGCGCACCTTTTGATATATAACACTTTATATTTTGCGTAAAATAACCCGTTCGTTCGATTTTTTAAACGCGGAGCGCACGCAAAACGATCCGACCGCCACGAGAGCTGAGGGGGAACTGGGTTAGGTTAGGTTAGGTTAGGTTAGGTTAGGTTAGGTTAGGTTAGGTTAGGTTAGGTTAGGTTAGGTTAGGTTAGGTTTTTTTTTTTTTTTTTTTTTTTTTTTTTTTTTTTTTTTTTTTTTTTTTTTTTTTTTTTTTTTTTTTTTTTTTTTTTTTATATAACTAATCTCTCCTCCAAATTAATTGGAGACCTGTTGTACCTCATTCGTTCTAGTTCTATCAGTCATCCTTCCGCATCTATACCCATACGTCACATCCACGCACTTCTTTCACATTATTGCCGCTGGGATTACGGCCTATTTTATCTAAACTATATTTTTTATATTTTTTTACAGGTTCAATAATTTTAAGTTCTTTTGTTTTATTATGTAACTTATAACTATCAGTCTATCTTTAAACATTTATTATTTACACTATTACTATTATCTAAGTTGCTTATTATCTATTTTCGTTTCTTATATACTATTACAATTGTTAATATCTAATTTTTACAGTTTATTTACATTCTTATTTGCATATCTTATCTAACTTACATTATATTACTATTTCTTATCATATGTTAATATATACTTATGATATACGTAATCATATGTTTGTCTATTATTTATTTTTACTTATGACTTTACTAACAATATCTTTACAGTACGTTATAAAACTGTCTCTTACTTTTTTATTTTTCATAATATTTTTTATTTCTACTGTACAAATTTGGATTTTTAACTTAGTTTCTAAGTCTTGCCTCTCCCGGCTAAATATGGCACATTCTGTTATAATGTGTAAGGGCGTTTCGTCGTATATTGAGTCGCATGTGCATGCCGGACTGTCTCTCAGCTTAAACCGATACAGATAAGACAGAAACCCCCCGTGTCCAGTCATAAGTTGTGTCAATGTTTGGTCAAATTCCAGTTTCCTCACAATAGGGTACGCCGTCTCCACCCGTGGAAAGAAGGCCTTCGTGACCGATGCTGTTTCCCCGTCGTCATATCTACGGTGCCATTCTTTTATAGAGGTTCCCCTTATTTGCGTTTTAATATAGGACACCGGGCACGCGCTGTAGTCCGCTTTAGTTTTTAGTTTAAGGGCCGCTTCCTTTGCCAATTTGTCAGCTCTTTCATTTCCTTTAATTCCCACGTGGGCCTTGATCCACAATATTTTTATTATTTTGCCTATTCCTTGTAGTGCTATAATGTTCTCTCTAGCTTCCACGGCCAACGGGTGATAGCAATCATTGTTTATTATCGAGTCTAGCGCCGCTCTTGAGTCACAAAAAATACAGAACTCACTCGCCCCTGATCCCATTATCACTCTAGTGGCCCTCGCCAGCGCCAACAACTCCGCCTGGTAGACTGTGCAGTAGGGTTCGAGCCTATATCTTTTTGAGCCAACCTCGACTTCATCTTTCCATATGGACAGTGCTGCCCCGACTTTGCCTTCCATCTTACTCCCATCCGTGTATATGTGTAAGGCATTTTGGTCGTTCGTGGCTTCTAGTTCTGCACTATCCATGATAATTCCGTATTTAAGGTCGAGGTTTGCTGCCGGGTGCGCCATCCGATTTACAGGCACCGGTCTCTCAACCTCCCGATCGCCCACCACGCGCCGGAAGTGCCCCTTCCTTTCCTCATACAGCAAGGCTGCCTCCCGGATACGGATATCCAGAGGAAGCAGTCCGGCCAGCAGCAGGGCCGAGTTGAGTGAGACGGTCCTGTGTGCCTTAATAATTTTTTGCGCAAAGTCTCTCTGCAACGTCCATAGGCGCCTCTGAACCCCCACCTTCTCCGCCGCCCGAGCCCAAGCGCTAGCCGCGTAAAGGACTATGGGCTCCACCACTGCAGAGTATATCGCTCGGATAACCTCGGGGTGGAGTCCCCAACTGACCCTGGCAGCTCTGGATAATTGCTTGTATATTTGCGCCACTCTCACCCTAGTGTTGTCGACATGAGTGTTGAATGTCAATTTGCGGTCTATGGTCAACCCCAGGATCTTAATCTCGTCAACACTTTCAATAGAGATTCCCCCCATTTCCAACCTTGGGGCGTCATATTTGATTTTATTAGTAATTACCATAGACCGCGTCTTCTGCGGCGCAAATAGCAGCTTATTTTTTCTACCCCATGCTCCGACGAGCTCCAGGATCAGATTTGCCCGTCGCTCAATATGCAACGCGTCGTCACCATCGAAGACAATGACTACGTCGTCTGCATAGGCTTGGCAGAACTCCCCACGACCCTTTAGAGTCCTCAAAAGGGGATCGGACCCCGGGGCCTTCTTCGGGTTGAAACTTCTCACCGAGTTTCGGAGCTCTGCCATCGTAAACGGTGGGTCATTGACTTCAGAATGAACCACATCGTTTAGTTGTTCTACCCTTCTCCTGATATCTCGGTGTTCGGAAGTATCTTCCTCCTCGGAGTCCTCGGGGTAAAAAGTGTCGGTCAAATACCTGGCCGATTCCTCCGGCCCCAACTGCCTCCCAGATACCATCAGCGGAATGTCTTCCGGGCGCTTCTTGGTCCGTCCTATTACCCTATATATTCCCTCCCAGAGACTCTCCCTATCCTGTTTCCCACAGAAGTCCTTCCAACTGTTTATCTTTGCCTTTTGAGCTTGTTCCTCATAATTTTGCTTCTCTTTCAGGTATTCGGCAATGACGTATCCCCTGCGGACAGGCGCAGCACAGCGAATACGTCGCCTCATGGTCGTGACTTTCTTCTTCAAGGCTTCCAGTTCCCCGGTCCACCACGGCAAGGTAAGTAATTCTGTCCTTTTTAGTTTCGGTATAGTTTCTTCGGCAGCCTCCACTATTATGTCATTATACTTCTTAGCTATTTCCTCCAGTTCACTCTTGTTATTTATTTTCCTTACTTTATCCTCGTTAATTGTAAATTTTATTTGTAGTTCTGCTAGTTTTGTCGTAAATTTATCCCAGTCTGCTTTTTTAGTGTTAAATTTTCTGGTTGTCCTAATACACTTTTGCCCTACCTTTTTCTGTAAGTCCACCTCGAAAATGATCGTTCCGTGGTCAGATCCTATGAAGTCATCGACCGACCAGCTGTGTATTTTATCCATCATGTTTTCGGTGGAGACAGTAACGTCAATGTGGCTCTTAAGAGTCTTGTCTCCTCTTATCGTTCTGAAAGTAGGCTCGTCTCCCTCATTTAATATGTGCATTCCCATTTCTATGAAGGAGGATGCCATAAGTCTGCCCCTTTCGTCTTCTCTTTGGCTGTTCCACCACACACTCTTTGCGTTACAGTCCCCTCCCATGATGATACCACAACCACCGAAACTTTTGTGGATGTTTCTCAGTTGTTCCAGGTACGGCTCTATGGGCTTCCCAGGCTCGAAGTAAAAGGACACCAGGATGAGTTCAGAGGTCAGATTTCTGATTTTTACCACTGAGATGTTGTTTGTAGTATGTTCCAAGCATTGATAGACCTCAAGGTCATCGTCAAACACTGCTATCGCAGCTTTGACGACTTCCCCGGTATCGAAGACACTCTGCAGAATCTTTACCCCCCTGTAGTCTCTCATCCTTCTCGCACCACCCACATACGGCTCCTGGATTAACGCTATTTTAATTTTTCGGCGTTGTGCCTCAACTATCAATTCTTCCGTTGCCAACAACTTGCGCTGGAGATTCACCTGGGTCACTCTATACCTTAGCATGCCCTCAGCAATACGCAACCCTAGATCTTGCCAGGGTGTCCCACTTCCTTCTTACTGGACACTCCTGACTATATACACTATGACTGGTCTTTATTGCCTTAGCCCTCTGGCAGTTCACGCAACTGGGTTCCTCGGCATCTTGCCATTTAGTGCACTGGGCTCGGAGATGGTTCCCACCACAATGACCGCACGCAACCTCCTGTTCCTGGCAAAAACGGCGACCGTGTCCATATCCCAGGCATTGCGAACACTGCACTATGGGGGACTGATCAGCGACCCTGACGCGCTGCATATCCACATGCACAGCCCCGGCCTCTGTGAGCCGGTTCCACACCTGTGGCGATACCCTCAGGACCACATGTACCGTCAGTGGGTTCCTCGCTCTTCGCCTATATAACATTTCAATCCTATATTCGTCATTTCCTAAGCCCTGGAACAGGTGCCTATTTTGGTTTTTTATAGACTTCATTATATCCTCGTCCGAGTTTGACTGCAAGACTCCATATAGAATTACTAGTGGGTCTTTGGCTTTTATGTCCTCGATGGTTAGCCCTTCCTGCTCTCTTATCTTGTCTTTAACTCTATCCATTTCCTTTCCATCCTTGCATCCCACTATAATTTTCCTATCTTTAACTTTCCTTATTTTATCTACCTTTATCTCTTCGTCCCTCGCATTAACAGTTTTCCTGATTTTTTCCAGGACTTGGTCTCCCGTGTCTGTCTCGTCGGTCGAGGTTATCATCACGGTATGAAGTGTTCTTTTAGGAGAATTTGTCTTTTGTGTTCCTCCAGCCACCACACCAGCGTAGGTCATCTTCTCCATCGTTTCCCTGTGCAGCGTCAGCTGGTCCTGCAGTTGTTTGATTTTGCCATTGCTGTCCGCCAATAGCTCACCGTGCTCCTTCAGGATGTCTCTGAGTTCCTTCTGTTCTGAAGGGGGGTGCTGCGTGGACACAGGTTGAGGGAGTTTCTCTCCTCCCTGCACGCCACTACCCTTTTTTCTATCGGATTCAGCTTCCTTAACCAGAACAAAAAGTCGCTCCACCGATATCTTTACCGCCTCCTTTATTTCGGTTTTTATATTTTTCGAATTGCTGAGGCCGATCATCACCCTAGTCAGGCAACCCCTGGCCTCAGCAACCCGGTCCAGTTTGTCATATGGGCTCCTGGTCTCCAACCGTGCTGTCGCTGTGTCCGTCATAGAAGTCCTTTTAGCGTTTCCGGGGGGAACTGTCTCATCTGTACTCCTCTTGGGAGGGGTTCTTGATGCGGCGTACATCTTGTTTGAGAGATTAGAGTCAATTATTATAAAACAAAGTGATCCCCAATGACTGTTACTAGCTGTGTTACTTCAAAGTTTGTATAAGTTGTATATTTAACAGTTTAACAGCAGCCAGTAATCAGAGATCACATACAGTCTAAGTAATAATAACTTAAATTAACATTGACAAAATATGTCAATTATATTAAAGTCAACTTATATCTAATATCACTAACTATATAGTATCCTATAATATCAATAAATTGTTTATAATAAGCTTAAAACTATCTATATAAATAAGTCTGCTGTTTTTCACGTCGTCGATATGTCCCACTTATATACACTTTCCTAATTTTGTCTATTTTAGAGGTTATAAACACATTTTATGTAATAACTTTTTTTCTATGTGTTCCTGGGTGATGCGGTTTTTACTGTTGTAAATGTCTCGTCGAGGCGCGTCTTTTGGTATATCGCACTCCCGCCGCACTGCCCCAGAACTGGGACCACGTGTCCACGTGGGTTTAAGAAAAAACACTGTAACTCCGGAAATTCTTACCGGAAAAATCGGCGAGTGGTGTCGTTGTATAGCCCGTCGAAGCGCCGTTCTCGACGCACGAAAAAACTCACAGGTCGTCACTCTAAATCTAGAGAAAAATGCACTTTTGTGTCCCGAGCACGTGGTCACAAAATGTTTTTCACTCTATCTCTTTTCACAGCTTATTCCGGATGATGCTGTTTACACGTCCGTGTTTGTCTCTTCAAGGCGCTTCTGTTGGTATATCACACTCCTGTCGAGCTGCCCTATTTCTAGGACCACGTGGCCACGTGGTTTCGAGAAAAAGTGTTGTATCTCCGGATACTTTCACTGAAAAAATCCGAAATTGGGGTGGAAGGTGTGCGGCACCGTGTGCTATAGAAATACACTTGAAAAACAACACGTCGTCGATCAATATCGAGCGGCGCACGCCACTTTGTGTTCCAAGCACGTGGTTTTTTCAGGTTTTCCGGAATAACTCCAGAACCCGTTGTCTCCGAAGCACGCGGTTTTCAGCGTCGGCTTCCTTGTCACTGTCCGCTTCTTTTAAGACCACTTTCACTGCAATCCATGCACTTGACACTATTTTTCGGATTTTTTAAACGCGGAGCGATGTATTTTCGTGGCGCTCGCGGTCGTGGCTGCCAGCAGACTGGGGGTTAGGTTAGGTTAGGTTAGGTTAGGTTAGGTTAGGTTAGGTTAGGTTAGGTTAGGTTAGGTTAGGTTAGGTTAGGTTAGGTTAGGTTAGGTTAGGTTAGGTTAGGTTAGGTTAGGTTAGGTTAGGTTAGGTTAGGTTAGGTTAGGTTAGGTTAGGTTAGGTTAGGTTAGGTTAGGTTAGGTTAGGTTAGGTTAGGTTAGGTTAGGTTAGGTTAGGTTAGGTTAGGTTAGGTTAGGTTAGGTTAGGTTAGGTTAGGTTAGGTTAGGTTAGGTTAGGTTAGGTTAGGTTAGGTTAGGTTAGGTTAGGTTAGGTTAGGTTAGGTTAGGTTAGGTTAGGTTAGGTTAGGTTAGGTTAGGTTAGGTTAGGTTAGGTTAGGTTAGGTTAGGTTAGGTTAGGTTAGGTTAGGTTAGGTTAGGTTA